>NC_138774.1:12207074-12384574 GCF_965119305.1 Pelophylax lessonae
TAAGCGCTCAAATTACAATTTAGGGGGCTAAAATCACGCCATTTTACCCCACACAGACCGCCGAAAACCCGCCATGCCAAACCAATCGTATGTTCTCCATCCTATTAACACCTACCTAATAAACCTTCACACCTCACCAAATGAGTGCAACTGTCAGCCGCAGCCGAGAGACTTTGAAGTTGTCTTTCCAGAAACGAGGACTACCACTTAACGTGCGATTACCGCCGAAATGCCCGTCAAGATGACAGGCTAATGTGACTATTCCGCCGCAAACGGAAATAAAAAAAAAAAAAAAACACCAACTCAAAGGGAATAATATGTTTTGTAGAAATTAGTCGTGAAGATGATCAAAAGCGTCTTCCTGGAAGTTATTGTAAGACACGTGAAGATCTGTGAGGTGTACATCAGTGTTAGTTGCTCCAATTAAAAACATAAACAGTGGGATATAAAATCCATCTGCTGCTAATATCATATGAAGGGTCCTAGAGAGAGCCAAACGCTGTTAGGAGATGGAAAGAAAAGGCAACTGCTTAGGTTGGAAGATTTTAGGGTATTTTTGAAGGGTGGTAATAAGCCCTGCCTCCTATGCGAAGGCCCACCCCTGCTTAGTAAGCACTCCCCCGCTGCACCAGCAGCTGACAGACTGCTATGTATATCCAGTCCAATAACATCTGATCATATAGATTGATTATTGGGTCCATATGCAGTGTATAATTTTTACAAACCCTAAAAAAGGAGGCAGAGGTGCAGTCCCTGATCTCTATACATTTCTAACATATGTATACATAAGCATTTTTCATAAAATATCAATATATATATATATAACGAACTAACTATATATATATATATATATATATATATATATATATATATATATAGTGTATGTATGTATGTGTGTGTGTATATATATATATATATATATATATATATATATATATACACAGTGCCTTGCAAAAGTATTCGGCCCCCTTGAACTTTGCAACCTTTTGCCACATTTCAGGCTTCAAACATAAAGATATAAAACTGTACTTTTTTGTGAAGAGTAAACAATAAGTGGGACACAATCATGAAGTGGAACGAAATTTATTGGATATTTCAAACTTTGTTAACAAATAAAAAACTGAAAAATTGGGCGTGCAAAATTATTCAGCCCCTTTACTTTCAGTGCAGCAAACTCTCTCCAGAAGTTCAGTGAGGATCTCTGAATGATCCAATGTTGACCTAAATGACTAATGATGATAAATAGAATCCACCTGTGTGTAATCAAGTCTCTGTATAAATGCACCTGCACTGTGATAGTCTCAGAGGTCCGTTTAAAGTGCAGAGAGCATCATGAAGAACAAGGAACACACCAGGCAGGTCCGAGATACTGTTGTGGAGAAGTTTAAAGCCGGATTTGGATACAAAAAGATTTCCCAAGCTTTAAACATCCCAAGGAGCACTGTGCAAGTGATAATATTGAAATTGAAGGAGTATCAGACCACTGCAAATCTACGAAGACCTGGCCGTTCCTCTAAACTTTCAGCTCATACAAGGAGAAGACTGATCAGAGATGCAGCCAAGAGGCCCATGATCACTCTGGATGAACTGCGGAGATCTACAGCTGAGGTGGGAGACTCTGTCCATAGGACAACCAGGGGCGTAACTACAGGGGTTGCAGGGGTTGCAATCGCTACCGGGCCCCATGCTCCAGGGGGCCCGGTAGCAAACCAGTGGGTGAACTTCCAGGATCGCAAAGGTCACACTTGCGACCGGACCCTGGCATTGCACCACTGTGGGGAGGCCCCAAGATTGCAGGAAGGGGGCCCACAAGATTGCAGGAAGGGGGCCCACTGCAGAACCTGCTGCGGGACCGTAATAAAAGGCCATGCAACGAGTGTAAAGAGCTCCAGGATTAGTGGGAAGAGCTCTGGGCTTGAAGGTAAGGGCCCCGGCCAGGGGTCTGGGGGGCCCTTCATGGTTTCTTGCATCAGGGCCCTGAAGGTTCTAGTTACGCCTCTGAGGACAACAATCAGTCGTATACTGCACAAATCTGGCCTTTATGGAAGAGTGGCAAGAAGAAAGCCATTTCTTAAAGATATCCATAAAAAGTGTCGTTTAAAGTTTGCCACAAGCCACCTGGGAGACACCAAACATGTGGAAGAAGGGGCTCTGGTCAGATGAAACCAAAATCAAACTTTTTGGCAACAATGCAAAACGTTATGTTTGGAGTAAAAGCAACACAGCTCATCACCCTGAACACACCATCCCCACTGTCACACATGGCGGTGGCAGCCTCATGGTTTGGGCCTGCTTTTCTTCAGCAGGGACAGGGAAGATGGTTAAAATTGATGGGAAGATGGATGGAGCCAAATACAGGACCATTCTGGAAGAAAACCTGATGGAGTCTGCAAAAGACCTGAGACTGGGACGGAGATTTGTCTTCCAACAAGACAATGATCCAAAACATAAAGCAAAATCTACAATGGAATGGTTCACAAATAAACATATCCAGGTGTTAGAATGGCCAAGTCAAAGTCCAGACCTGAATCCAATCGAGAATCTGTGGAAAGAACTGAAAACTGCTGTTCACAAACGCTCTCCATCCAACCTCACTGAGCTCGAGCTGTTTTGCAAGGAGGAATGGGCAAAAATTTCATTCTCTCGATGTGCAAAACTGATAGAGACATACCCCAAGCGACTTACAGCTGTAATCGCAGCAAAAGGTGGCGCTACAAAGTATTAACTTAAGGGGGCTGAATAATTTTGCACGCCCAATTTTTCAGTTTTTTATTTGTTAAAAAAGTTTGAAATATCCAATAAATTTCATTCCACTTCATGATTGTGTCCCACTTGTTGTTGATTCTTCACAAAAAAATACAGTTTTATATCTTTATGTTTGAAGCCTGAAATGTGGCAAAAGGTCGCAAAGTTCAAGGGGGCCGTATACTTTCGCAAGGCACTGTATATGTATATGTAACTAACTAACTATATATATATATTATACACACTTTTAACAAATGTATACATAAGAATTTTTCTGAAAATATGAATGTAATAATATATAAAATGTAACTGTGTGTATATATATATATATATATATATATATATATATACAGTATCTCACAAAAGTGAGTACACCCCTCATATTTTTGTAAATATTTTATTCTATCTTTCATGTGACAACACTGAAGAAATGACACTTTGCTACAATGTAAAGTAGTGAGTGTACAGCTTGTATAACAGTGTAAATTTGCTGTCCCCTCAAAATAACTCAACACACAGCCATTAATGTCTAAACCACTGGTAACAAAAGTGAGTACACCCCCTAAGTTATCCATTTTCCCTCCCCGCTGTCATGTGACTCGTTAGTGTTACAAGGTCTCAGGTGTGAATGGGGAGCAGGTGTGGTAAATTTGGTGTTATCGCTCTCACTCTCTCATACTGGGCACTGGAAGTTCAACATGGCACCTCATGGCAAAGAACTCTCTGAGGATCTGAATAAAAATAATTGTTGCTATACATAAAGATGGCCTAGGCTATAAGAAGATTGCCAAGACCCTGAAACTGAGCAGCACGGTGGCCAAGACCATACAGTGGTTTAGTTTTAGGGACATGGATTACTGGAACCATCTCCTGTGGTCTGATGAGACCAAGCTAAACTTATTTGGTTCAGATGGTGTCAAGCGTGTGTGGTGGCAACCAGGTGAGGAGTACCAAGATAAGTGTGTCTTGCCTACAGTCAAGCATGGTGGTGGGAGTGTCATTATCCTCCGAATGGGTTTTATTGAATAAAGAAATGAAAATACTCACAGACGAGTTGATAGTATGTGCATATTGAAATAATAAGTTGCCGTCAGCATCAGAAACTAAAGATGTACCGTCCTCAACAGTTTAAAATGGCTTACGCGTTTCGAGGCTTAGCCTCTTCCTCAGGCTAGGCCTCGAAACGCGTAAGCCATTTTAAACTGTTGAGTGTTGAGGATGGTACAACTTTCATTTCTAATGCTGACGGCAACTTATTATTTCAATGTGCAAATACTATGAACTCGTTTGTGATTATTTTTTTTTCTTTATTCAATAAAACCCATGTGGAGGATAATGCGCTAGGCTGGTGCGCCCTTGTGTTTGTTTATTGATTGCAGTGGTCCCAGACTACCCTGTTCTTGTAGGGGCTGCAAGGCTGAAGCATCCAGGAGAAGCCAAGCGAAAGGTCTCTGGTAGCCGCTAGGGATGATTGGACTTTGGAAAAGTTCGGTTCGACCAGAACACCCGAATTTCCAAAAAGTTTGGTTCGGATTCCCGAACCCCATTGAAATCAATGGGACCCGAACTTCGGGAATCAAAAAACACCATTTTGAAGCCCTGAAATCTAATAAATGCCCCTAAAAAGTGCCTAGGGTTCTGGGTCATGCCCCAGGGACTATGAATCAGGCAAAAAAAAGTTCTTAAAAATTGTCGTTTTTTGATAGAGAGACGATTATTGAAAAAAATATTGAAAAAAATAAAAAAATAGATTTCTTTGGATATATTGTCTGGGGGGTCTAAAAAGTGTACATGTGAAGTTTCAGCTCTGTAGCATGTCCAGAACCAGAATTATAGCATGCCAAACCTTCAAAAATGACTTTTTTGCTTAACCGCGCCTTTCTTTTGCTCCTAATCTGCTCCTAAACTGCACAGCCAATGTGTATGATAAAGCCTCAGTGACAAGTTAACGCCTGTTCTTGTTGTCAGCGTTAAGTCCACTGCAAACGGCTTTTCTACTGTGCGTCACACACATCTGCTGTATTTAGCGACAACTTTGGGTCGCATAGCAGTGTGTGTTTTGCAGGTGATTTTCACATCGCACAGTTGATAAAGCCTCAGTGACAACTATACATAAATTAAAATTCATCACAAAAAAACTGATTATTTTTCTTTTTCAGTAGCGCAGGGATGGTGTTACCCTCCTTTCATAAAGTGCAAATAAATAAAGTGCATAAATTGCATAAATAATCCAAAACATCCAACTAAGCAAGAACAGAGTCCTTCAAAAGTCTTTGTTTATGTAGTGCCAGAGCAATACACAGTGCCTTTAATGCAGGGTCATTGGTGTCAGTTATAGGAACCACCGTACAAGGTCACCACCACCAGTGCTGGGAGAGATAGCCAAAATGCAGACTCACCAGAAAACTATGCCTAACCACTCTCATGGAATAGGCATAATATTGGATTATTTATGCAATTTATGCACTTTATTTATTTGCACTTTATGAAAGGAGGGTAACACCATCCCTGTGCTACTGAAATTCTAAGAAAAATAATCTGTTTTTTTTGTGATGAATTTTAATTTATGTATAGTTGTCACTGAGGCTTTATCAACTGTGCGATGTGAAAATCACCTGCAAGATGCACACTGCTATGCGACCCAAAGTTGTCGCTAAATAAAGCAGATGTGTGTGACGCAGAGTAGCAAAGCCTTTTGCAGTGGACTTAACGCTTACAACAAGAACAACCGTTAAGTTGTCACTGAGGCTTTGGCAACTCTGCGCGGTGAAATTCACCTGCAAAACGCACACTGCTATGCGACCCAAAGTTGTCGCTAAATACAGCAGATGTGTGTATCGCTGAAATGTATTTTGCACAATAGCTGACTAGCAAGCACGTATACCTGCTGTAGATATATCAGCAGTGCAACGTGCTCACTAGACGGAACCCTGACACTTAAAACTATCCCTACAAAAACTAGATTATTGAATCTAACTATAGTGGTATATAGTACCCTAACTACACTGCATATCCCTTTCCTCAATCTAAAAGAACAGCTCCATACAGCAGAAGATAATTTCTAACTGACACTTTAAATTTCTTTTTTTTCTTTACTAACTCAAACAGCACAATCTCTGTATTTCTAACTACACTGACAATCTTTCTGTAAGCTGACTGCTCTTCTGCTGATATGGAGCTTTACAAGCACTCGGCTATGCAGCAGACATTGTTTAACACAGTAGGAGAAACACAAATGCTTCCACTATCTTCCAAAGCCTCTGTATTACAGTGCTAGAGGTTAGGCAGGGCCATGTTATATACTGGGGGGCGTGTTCACTCCTGATTGGCCTCTGGTCCCCGTAGTCACTCCAATCACGTTCCTAGCAGACTCCTGCCCCCTCATTGGCTTTCACTGACGTTTCTGAGCCAATCACTGGCTTTTAAAGCCCACTTCCTGTCCCATTGCATTTTGGGCGGTTGTGGTGACCGAATTCCGAACTTTTACCGCAAAAAGTTCGGAATTCGGCCGAATTTCAAACACCCAATGTTCGGGTCGAACCGATGGTCGACCCGAACTGTTCGATCGTCCCTAGTAGCCGCATGTGTGTGGCTCGAATTGGTCAGGAGATCACATTCTGCGAGCGCAGGAGATAGGTGATGGGTGCTTTGCACTATTTTTGTTTTGGTGGGAGTGTCATGGTCTGGGGCTGCATGAATGCTGCCAGCACTGGGGAGCTACAGTTCATTGAGGGAACCATAAATGCCAACATGTACTGTGACATACTGAAGCAGAGCATGATCCCCTCCCTTCGGAGACTGGGCCACAGGGCAGTATTCCAACATGATAACGACCCCAAACACACCTTCAAGATGACCACTGCCTTGCTAAAGAAGCTGAGGGTAAAGGTGATGGACTGGCCAAGCATGTCTCCAGACCTAAACCCTATTGAGCATCTTTGGGGCATCCTCAAAGGGAGGGTGGAGGACCTTCTTTATTCTATTCTTATTATTTACTCTATTCTGTATGAATGGCTTACATTCGACCTGGAGAGAATATAGCCTGTTAACATTTGATTTTGCTCCCTATTTGAACAACAACAACATTTTTTCTTTGTAAATACACCTCTTAATATTGTTGCTGTGCATATATGTTTTTTTTTTTTTGCATTTATTTTTCTTAGTTCGTGGAACAGCTGGATTCCCTGGAGCATTTTATTTTAGTCACTTTCCAGATATTTTGACTATAGTCATCACTTCACAAAAAGTATTTCAAAGCTTTTTTTTTTATAAAAAGAACAGCTAGCTCCTTAAAAATATTTGTATTGTCCTGGGTGGCACCGGTTGCGACCCTCCTAGGACTAAGGGCCGAAAAGAAAAGACATAAAACTCCAGGCAAGCAAAGCGTTTCATTAATCCTTCCTGTACGCCCCTCCGCTCTGTTATTTATAAATGTTTCAACATCTTGACGTTCCCATCTCCTTCGTTCTCCTCCTGCCATAAATTACAGACCCCGGCACTGCTAAATTAGCCTCACTAGAATATATTTTGTTCTGTCCAAACGGAGTAAAATGCTTTATGTTTGTGGCATTGAAAATAAATAATTTTTCCTGCATGGCTTAATATAATAAGCTCCCTTAAGTCTGATATTTCTGTCATTCTTTCTTAAACAAAACACTTTTCACTTTTTTCTAGGCGGTATATCAAACTGCTTTATGGTTCTCCAATCGAAGAAACATATTTACCCTGAGCGGTTTTGATTCCCTTTATTACTTGCTGTTGTGTGGTTGATGTGAAGACATTTGTAGTTTTTAAGGCTTCGTAAAGCGGTGAAGGCTAAGTCCCCTTTTTAGACCATGTTTCAAGTTTCACTTATATGGAGGATATAACGTGAGGCATTGGTCGCAGCGTCATCCCCAAAACCCAAACTGGTTCACCCCCCTTACCTGAATCACTTGTAGCACCTCTTCCAGAAGGTTTGTCTAAGCCTCGGAATCTTGTAAGGGCAAGTTGGAAACTAGGAAAGTCGGTAGCTCAGGCCATATCCCACAACTCACTCTTACATAGCTCAATACTAACAATGGCACACTTTGTCTCAAGGGGCATCTCCATCACCAGTAACTCTAGGCCCTTTCCACTGGCACTGGTCGCATGCAACATTCCCCAAAACCCAAACTGGTCCACCCCCCTTACCTGAATCACTTGTAGCACCTCTTCCAGAAGGTTTGTCTAAGCCTCAGAATCTTGTAAGGGCAAGTTGGAAACTAGGAAAGTCGGTAGCTCAGGCCATATCCCACAACTCACTCTTACACAGCTCAATACTAACAATGGCACATTTTGTCTCAAGGGGCATCTCCATCACCAGTAACTCTAGGCACTTTCCAAGGGGCTGAAGCTCCACCCCCTCTTTTCTGAATCGGTTCTAATGCACCTTCCAGAAGGGTTGTCTACGCCTTGGAATCTTGCAAGGACAAGTTGGAGACATTTGTAGTTTTTAAGGCTTCGTAAAGCGGTGAAGGCTAAGTCCACTTTTTAGACCATGTTTCAAGTTTCACTTATATGTAGGATATAACGCGAGGCACTGGTCGCATGCGACATCCCCAAAACCCAAACTGGTTCACCCCCCTTACCTGAATCACTTGTAGCACCTCTTCCAGAAGGTTTGTCTAAGCCTCGGAATCTTGTAAGGGCAAGTTGGAAACTAGGAAAGTCGGTAGCTCAGACCATATCCCACAACTCACTCTTACACAGCTCAATACTAACAATGGCACACTTTGTCTCAAGGGGCATCTCCATCACCGGTAGCTCTAGGCACTTTCCAAGGGGCTGAAGCTCCACCCCCTCTTTTCTGAATCGGTTCTAATGCACCTTCCAGAAGGGTTGTCTACGCCTTGGAATCTTGCAAGGACAAGTTGGAGACATTTGTAGTTTTTAAGGCTTCGTAAAGCGGTGAAGGCTAAGTCCACTTCTTAGACCATGTTTCAAGTTTCACTTATATGTAGGATATAACGTGAGGCACTGGTCGCATGCGACATCCCCAAAACCCAAACTGGTCCACCCGCCTTACCTGAATCACTTGTAGCACCTCTTCCAAAAGGTTTGTCTAAGCCCTGGAATCTTACAAGTGCAAGTTGGAGTAACTTCGGATATAGGAGGGTTGATGACCCAGGCGATATCATAACTCACTACAACACAGGTCAATACAGACAGGGGAACAGCTTGTCTAGAGGGGCTTCGCTATAACTGGTAGCTGCAAGCACTGTAGAAGGGGCCGACGCTCTACTTTCTTACCTGATTTACCTGTAACGGCTATCTTTCAGAAAGTTTGTCTAAGCCTTGGAACACTGCAAGAGCAAGTAAAAGAAGCTTCAAAACAAGGAAAGTTGGTAGCTCAGGTCATATCCCACAACTCACTATTACACAGCTCAATACTAACAATGGCACACTTTGTCTCAAGGGGCATCTCCATTACCGATAACTCTAGGCCCTTTCCAAGGGTCTGAAGCTCCACTCCTCTTTTCTCAATTGGTTCTAACTCCCCTTTCAGAAGGATTGTCTACGCCTTGGTATCCTGCAAGGACAAAGTTGAAGAAACTACAAATATAGGAAGGTCGGTAACACAAGGCATATCTCACAAATCACTACTACACAGTTCAATACTGAAATGGGAACGCCTTGTCTTGAGAGGCCTCTTTCTTTCTGGTAGCCCTAGGCACAGTACAAGGGGCTGATGCTCCACCCTTCTTATCTGAATCACCTCTAACTTCTCTTCCAAAAGGTTTGTCTAAGCCTTGGAATCTTGCAAGTGTAAGTTGGAGTAACTTCGGATATAGGAGGGTTAGTGACCCAGCCCATATCTCATGACTCACTACTACACAGTTCAATACAGACAGGGGAACACCTTGTCTAGAGGGCTTCACTATACCTGGTAGCTGCAAGCACTGTACAAGGGGCCGACGCTCTACCCCTCCTAGCTGATTTACCTGTAATGTCTCTCTTTTAGTAAGTTGGTCTTAGCCTTGGAATCCTGCAAGAGCAAGTAAAAGAAGCTTCAAAACAAGGAAAGTTGGTAGCTCAGGCCTTAAACCACAACTCACTACTACACAATTCAATATTAACAATGGAACACTTTGTCTCAAGGGGCATCTCCATCACCGGTAGCTCTAGGCACTTTCCAAGGGGCTGAAGCTCCTCCCCCTCTTTTCTGAATCGGTTCTTATTCACCTTCCAGAAGGGTTGTCTACGCCTTGGAATCTTGCAAGGACAAGTTGGAGAAATACCAATTATAGGAAAGGTCGGTGACCCAAGGCATATCTCACAACTTACTACTACACAGTTCAGTACTGATAGGTGAACATCTTATTTTGAGAGGCCTCTCTCTTTCTGGTAGCCCTAGGCTCTGTACAAGGACCCGATGCGCCACCCCTCCTAACTGAATTACCTCTAACCCCTCTTCCAAAAGGTTTGTCTAAGTCATGTAATCTTGCAAGTGCAAGTTGGAGTAACTTCAGATGTAGAAAAGAAAGGTTAGTGACCCAGGCCATTTCTCATGACTCACTACTTTGCATTTCAATACAGACAAGGGAACACCTTATCTCGAGGTTCCTCGTTATTGCAGGTAGCTCCAGGCACTGTACAAGGGGGCCGACACTTCACCCCTCTTACCTGAATCACCTGTATTGTCTCTTACAGAGCGTTTGTCTAAGCCTTGGAATCTTGCAAGTGCAAGTTTGAGTAACTTCAAATATAGAAGGTTTGGTGATCCAGGCCATATCTCATGACTTACTACTACGCAGTTCAATACAGACAGGGGAACACTTTGTCTCAAGGGGCCTCATTATTACCTGTAGCTCAAGGCACCATAAAAGGGGCCGACACTCCACCCCTCCTACCTGAATCACCTGTAACGTCTCTTCTAGAAAGTCTGTCTAAGCCTTGGAATACTGCAAAGGGCAAGTTGGAGAAACTTCAAAACTAGTAAAGTTGGTAGCTCAGGCCATATCACACAATTCACTATTACACAGTTTAATACTAATAAGGGAACACCTTGTCTATTACCGGTAGCTTCATGCACTTTACAAGGGACTGACACTCCTTGTACCTGAATTGACTCAATTATAGGAAGGTTGGTAAGCCAAGGCATATCTCACAACTCACTACTACACAGTTCAGTACTGATAAGGGAACACCTTTTCGTAAAAAGCCTCTCTATTTCTGGTAGCCCCAGGAGCCATACATGGTGCTTACGATGCACCCCCTTACCTGAATCCACTTTAAAGCACCGCTTGCTCACTAAACTTTACGATAAGCTTACCTGTAGCTACAAAGAATATCCACTACTTCTGCAGTCTGCAATGTCACTGGCAAATGCGCACAGCACTCTGAAGGGACACCATGCTGTCCCTTCAGAGTGCTGTGCCGTGGCCATGGCTCCTGTGGCGCCCATTCAAACAGCCAGAGCGTGTGAACCCAGAAGGAATAACAGATGAAGATGGAAACCCTTTCAGCGGTGATAGCGCACCACTAGAGGGTTTGTTTTTAAAGGTAAGTCTCTCATAATGTGCTACTATGTGATGCGTACTAGGACATTATGGCTCTACCCTGCAGCGTAGTTTTCTTTTAACCACTTTACCACCGGAGGATTTTGCTGTCTTACGTCCAGGCCACTTTTTGCGATTCGGCACTGTGCGACTTTAACTGACAATTGCGCGGTCGTGCAACGCCGTACCCAAACGAAATTTACGTCCTTTTTTTCCCACAAACAGAGCTTTCTTTTGGTGGTATTTGATCACCTGTGCAATTTTTACTTTTTGCGCTATAAACAAAAAAAGAGCGACAATTTTGAAAAAATAACAATATTTTTCACATTTTTTATATGAAATTCCCCCCCAAAAAATGTAAAAATCAAATTTTTTTATCATTTTAGGCCAATTTGTTTTCTGCTACATATTTTTGGTAAAAAAAAAATCGCAATAAGCGTATTTTGATTGGTTTGCGCAAAAGTTATTGCGTTTACTAACTAAGGGAAAGATTTCTGTAATTTTTGGTGTTTTTTTTTTTAACGAGTAATGGCGGCGATCTGCGATTTTTTTTTGCGGGACTGCGACATTGCGGCGGACAGATCGGACCCTTGACTGACATTTTTGACACTTTTGGGGGTACCAGTGACATTACTACAGTAATCAGTGCTATAAATATGCACTGTTACTGTGAAAATGACACTGGCAGGGAAGGGGTTAATTTTATTGGAGAGGGAGGGGTTAATGTATGCCTGGTGCTTACTGACGTGTGTGGGGAGGTGACTGAGTGACACAAGGACAGATCGCAGGTTCAGCTATGCTGAATCCTGCAATCTGTCACTGTTTGTCACTTAGGAGATCCGCCCGCTTGTGTTTACACAAGCGGACCGATCTCCACACTCGATCCCCCGACGATCGGGGAAGAGCAGCGGCGATCGCCGCTGCTCCTCCCCTGGCCCGACTCCTGCTGTGACTGAATACAGCGGGAGCGAGCCTCCGGCGGCACGCTCGTGCCGCCGAGAAGGGGGAGTGTCTGCCGACGTAGGTCTACATCGTCAGACCTACAAGAGCCACTTTGCCGCAGTAGAGCTCTAGTGAGCAGTGGTTAATGAAACTTTACTACCGCTTTAACGTCTCTTCCAGAAGAGTTGGGTTGTCTAAGCCTTAGAATCTTACAAGGACAAATTGGGGAAAATATCCCAAGCCATATCTTACAATTTTCGACTACACTATTCAGTACTGATAGGGGCAGGGGCGTAACTACAGGGGTTGCAGGGGTTGCGATTGCCCCATGCTCCAGGGGGTCTGTGCGGCACCCCTGTACACCTGGATAGGAGGGGCAGTGGGGACAGCATGTAGAGCAATCACTGTCCTCCTTTTTCCTCCTGTAGCTGCAGGATCAGTGGGAAGAGCCCCAGGCTTGAAGGGAAGGGCCCCGGCCAGGAGTCCGGGGGGCCCCTCATGGTTTCTTGCACCGGGGCCCTGAAGGTTCTAGTTACGCCTCTGGATAGGGGAACCTTGTCTTGAGAGGCCTCTATTTTTCTGGTAGCCCCAGACATTGTGCAAAAAGGTCAAAAAAGACCCAGAAATTTCTGGTGAATTAAAGCAATTCGGCGTTCATTAAACCAGATGACTACAACCCATCATTATACATATGATAACAGGTGTTTCTGCCGACTGGACCACAAACGCGCATTTTCTAGAACTTTCCTAACTCAGCATATAAAAGATAGATCCTGAAGCTGAATATTCCCCATGGTCTGGCCTCTACAAGGCTGAAAATTGCCGTAGAACCCATCAGTATTCCACTAATGCTGGAGAAAGAGTTTTCTTGTTTGTGTTTAACAGCTGCATAACAAATCCACATTATTATTCTAAAAGACAAGGCTTGTGATGGAAACTGACTTTGTACGCGGTTCTTAGGCATCTGTCAGAACTCACGTGGAGAAGTTGATATTTTTAGTCTCAGTACTTTCTTGGATTTCTGTTAAACGGGCTATAGAACGATACGCGTCTTCGTCAACACTTTTGGAAATGGCAGCTATCAGATCTAAAATACACAAAGGGAGATGAGGAAGATAACAAGAGAGGACTAAGAAGATAAAAGGGCAAGTATACAAATAAAGAACAGAAGCTACCACAATTACTACATTTAATAATTCAAATGTGTATACCAGGGGTATTGAATTAAAATTCACAAAGGCCCAGTCAGTAAAATATTCTTCCAGCAGAGGTCCGAACTGCATGTTTGTGCGATGACCGCCCTGTATCCTCGCAACCAATCACCTTCTTGTTAACTTGGGTAGCCCCCACCCTCTGTCGATAGCTGTCCTGCCTCCAGCTGTTGGCTCTGGGAGAATGGCCGTGGTGATGGCTGTGGGCAGAACGACTCTAAAGAGTGGGACTGCAGGGGTCCGCATGAGACATTAGCTGG
This sequence comes from Pelophylax lessonae, assembly GCF_965119305.1. NCBI lineage: Eukaryota > Metazoa > Chordata > Amphibia > Anura > Ranidae > Pelophylax > Pelophylax lessonae. The sequence continues at coordinate 12,220,752 of NC_138774.1, forward strand.
GTCCGGACCCGGACCGCGGTCCGCCATTTAGTGATGCCTGGTGTATACTATAAAAGGACTATACTATTATTGTACATAAATATAAAGTAAAAGGGTTCTATTTTATCCAGGGCATGTTATAGCTAGTAGCAGCGATTCATATTCAACTGTACTTGTTCAATTATGTTCATAGCTTAGCCAAGCCACTTCTTCAGTTCCAATGAGTGTCAGGAACATACCCCAGCGTTAGGGCCTTCTGTGTCAAACTGGAACAAGAATTCTTGAACAATGGTGGATGCCTTTGATACCATCTGTCTTCAACATATAATCTCATTTCAACATCTCCACCCAGCATTTTCACAGAAATTCGCATCTTTAGCCATGTCAATAGAAGGACTGATACCTACATAGACTTCCTTAAACCAAGGTTGGGATTATGTAACTAGAAGAGAATGGTCCCACAACTTTCATACCTCCCATCCTGTACTTGGAAAAACAACATCTGCCTTGATACAACCCACCAACACCTATAAAGATGCAGACAATGTGGTTTTGGAGTGCGGCAGCCAACCATGACCTTGGATGGACCCATTTTGGGCTGTGGTTAAAAACTCTTAGCTGACCTCTGGACATCTGGGTTTATAGCTGTCCCTTTGCCCTTTTGGGACCCTGATGGTTCCACAACTTTTATATCTCCCATCCTGTTCTTGGACATTCAACATTTGCCTTGACGCAACCCACCAACATCAGGAAAGATGCCGACAACATATTTCTTGGTAGTGGAGTGTTGCGGCTGGCCATGCTTATGCATGAACCCATTTTGGGATATCATTTTGATCTCTTAGCTGCCTCTGGATCTCTGCATTTACAGTCCCTTTTTCCTTTTGCAACCCTGTCACTATAGGATCGCATCACCACAGCACCCAGCTTATTGTTTTTACCATCTATAAGTTTTTTATCCTAATGACGAGAGATACTCAAAACGCTTCGTACAGATACAACATCAAGACTGTTTTATTTGAACCTATGAGAGTTGTATATAGGGTCCTGTTTCCCTATGGTCTAAGCCTACAGTGTATGCTTTGAGATATATTATTTTATATTTATGTTCTGCAATAAAGATGTAATAAACTGTTTTATATATATATTTTCTGTTTTTGAATTATATTTGGTGCCGGGAAATTCCCTTACACCCATAATGCAATTTGTTGGATACCTGTGTAGATATAAATAGGAGTCACATTCCACTGAACTTGTTCTGTAATGTTAGAGATGTTTTATAGCTCATTCAAGCCGTCAGGAACATTCTTCAGCATTTGTATCCACGCAGCCTGCTTGCTGCCCCCCCCCCCCATATACTGCTAATTGCTTCCTTGTATACTGCCAACTGCTCCCCCCCTGTATCTGCTAACTGCTCCCCCCCTTATACTGCCCACTGCTCTACCCCAGTATACTGCTCGCTGCCTCCCGTATACTGCTAACTGCTCCCCCCCACTCTATACTGCCCCATATACTGCCCACTGCTCTCCCCCTGTATACTGCACACTTCTTCCCCCTCCCCGTATACTGCCCACTGCTCTCCCCCCATATACTGCTTGCTGCCCCCCCCCCTGTATACTGCCCACTGCTCTTATGGGGGGCAATCCTTGCACCGGCTCTGCACGCAGGTAGCACAGACACCTTAATCCAATCACCATGAAATGTGTCAAGGAAGATGTTGATTGTCTAAGAACAGGATGGGAGCTGTGAACAGTTTTGAACCACCCTGTTCTAGTACTAAATCCAACCTTTGATTGGAGAGAGTCTGCATTGGTGTTAATCTTTTTAGTCACATGGCTGAAAGTGTGAATTGTTGCTATGTAGAGTCCGTTCATCACATAGAGGCAACTTAACAGCCTAGTTGGTGTGCCTCAGTACTACTATGTGCTTTTATGAGACTTGCTAGGGAGACTTAGCCTCTCTATTTTTCCTATTCACTATTGTTCAAAAATATTGTGGGAAAGGGGGGAAAGTGGGACTTTAAATGAGTTTTGCGAAAAGGCATATCTGTTTCCAAATGAGTATCATATAAAGCCCCTACACAAGGAGGGGAACCCAACAAGAGCTGACATAAATGTACATAAATAACCCAGCTGCATGTCCCGATGGGCGAGGATGAGTCCATGCCAACGCCATAATGGCGTCTGGTCTATATAGGCGGAAGTCAAACCTCCCACAACCGGTCAGCTGACCAGATGTTGGTCGGAGAGGAACCGCAGATGAAAAAAGCGTAACCATGGAAATATGACGCCGACGGGCGCCAACTCCATGGTGAGCAAATTATGGCGCCGATGGTTGTAGCACAGCCCGACCCCCAACCTGGATGCGGGGAGGTAGAGGCAGGTGCAGGGGAGGAGCGGCTAACAACCATCGCAGCCCCGGAACCGGAACCCCGGACCAGTCCCCGTGATTCAGGCCCACTCTATATTTTACTTTACTCAGCCGTTTTCAAGTATCTCATGTTTCCAGACCATGTATCTATAGAGAAATTGATGTCAGATGTAACCTATTAATTTTATGGATTTTATTGTACATGAAATGAGTGCATTATCCCCATTTTGTAAAAATTACATATGTGATTAATAAATATGGTTCTTCATATCTGTACATTTATGTCAGCTCTTGTTGGGTTCCCCTCCCTGTGTAGGGGCTTTATATGATACTCATTTGGAAACAGATATGCCTGGTTGCAAAACTCATTTAAAGTCCCACTTTCCCCCCTTTCCCACAATACACATTTAGGGATGGAGGCAACCAGACATACATTTTGTGACAGATCTCTTCCCCCTTTTCTTTTTTGCTATTGTTCAAAAATATATAGAGTTGTCAACAGGAATAGAGCTGAAAGCTTGCAATGGGGAATTTTGTTCTGGTAACAACCAGTATTGAGTTTACCTGACTTTTAGAATGTATTCTTTCACTTCTTGGTGAATGCAGAAGACATGAAGTGATATCTCTCCAATGGGACTTGGATTACAAAAATAAATAAATAAATAAATAAATAAATAACAGCAAATGTTATCCTTCCTCTATCCCATCCAATACAAAAATAAAAGAGATGGTGCTTATGATATATTTTAAGCTGCAACTATTCCAATGTCCATTTGTTCTCAATGACCAATAGAATGTAAGGTTTTAGGTCAAGTCTGATTCTGATCAGTCTAAGGCACCTATTTTCAACCAGGGTTCCATGGAACTCTAGGCTTCCTACAGTGGTTGCTAGGGGCTCCTTAAGCTGTGTCTCACTGACCTCCCAATTGGTGGCGCCTGCATAGTTCTTGGGCCAATACTACTTGCCAGGGCCATCTGCAAGACACAAATTATGTTTTGAGCTCTCTGCAGGGGTAGCATTCTGACCATCAATGTAAGGGTTGCATTCTTCCCATTGACCCCCAGCATAAGGACCATTCTTCCCATTAACCCCAAGTGTAAGTAACATTCTTCCCACTGAACATTATTGTAAGGAACGTTCTTCTCACTGACTACCAGTGCAAGGAGCATTCTTCCCATTGACCGCAATGTAAGGGGCATTCTTCCCATTAAACTTCAATGTGAGGGATATTCTTCCCACTGACCACCAATGTAAGGGACGGTCTTCCCAATGACTACCAATGCAAGGGGCATTCTTCCCACTGACTTCCAATGTAATTCCTCTACTCCATCCAATACAAAAAAAAAAGAGATGGTGCTTATGATATATTTTAAGCTGCAAATATGCTAATGTCCATTTGTTCACAGTGACCAATAGAATGTAAAGTTTTAGGTCAAGCCTGATTCTGATCCATCTAAGGCACCTATTCTCAACCAGGGTTCCATGGAACTCTAGGCTTCCTACAGTGGTTGCCAGGGGCTCCTTGAGCTGTGTCTCACTGACCTCCCAATTGGTGGTGTCTGCATAGTTCTGGGGCCAATACCACTTGCCAGGGCCATCAGCAAGACGCCAACTATCTTTTGAGCTCTCTGTAGGGGTAGCATTCTGGCCACTAATATAAGGGTTGCATTCTTCCCATTGACCCCCAGCATAAGGACCATTCTTCTCATTGACCCCCAGTGTAAGGAGTATTCTTCCCACTGAACAATATTGTAAGGAGCATTCTTCTCACTGTAATGTTCCGGTACCTTTGGTACCCTAAATTACACTTTCCACAAGTGTATGCACCCTACCATTTACTTTTGGAAAGGTGCGCATACACCTTTAAGACTGGAGCTGTCATCACTCAGCGCCGGACTAGATGGCTATTTAAGGCGTCGGCTCTCACTCACATGTGTTCGTTCAAACACCCTTATCTGGATGCTAACCTTGCTTGAAGCTTCCATGCTTGCAAGCTTACTTCGCTGACGGAACCTCGCTGCGCTGATCCCTGTATCCCGCTACTGGATCATCCGCCTCTCCTGAACCACCCTTCGGCTGTATCGCTAATAGTGCTAAATACCCCGCAGGGGAATTCTCTATAAACTTATACTAAGCTTACACTATCTAGCTCTGCATAGTAGAGACTGTTTATCACATCTGCATAAACTAGATTGCTAGCTCTTGAGACTACTGCTACTTTTCTGCACTGGGTTGATCTCTTTTGTATGTCCACCTGCTATTCTATCATCTGCTATCATACAACATTGTTAAACCTTCCTGCATCCATCTGCTACTGTCTCACCTACAAGTGTCTATCACCTACCACCTCCACTCAACCTATCCCTCAAACCTTCATCATTGTGTTACCACATATATAAAGTCACTCTAGGAACCAGCTTGCTAATTGTGTGTATTTACTGGCTGAAATAAGACCTTCCACACATGATGAGTCATTGAGGTTGGGAATGGTATCTCAGCATATCTCTTACATGACAACTGACGTGGAACTATTTCTGCAGCTGAAAATCCACACCATATAAGAAACGCAGGAGCGTTACACTCACTGACTACCAGTGCAAGGAGCATTCGTCCCACTGATCACCAATGTAAGGGACAATCATCCCACTGACCACCAATGTAAGGGGCATTCTTCCCAATGACCTTCAATGTGAGGGATATTCTCCCACTGATCTCCAATCTAAGGGACATTCTTCCCACTGACCACCAATGCAAGGGACATTCATCCCATTGATCTCCAATGTAAGAAGTATTCTTCCCACTGACCACCATGTGAGGAGCATTTTTTCCACTGACCACTGATAAATTGGTTTAAGTAGGGGTTTCCTCGAGACCTGAAAATTATTTTAGGGGATTCTCTAAGGAAAAAGTTTGAGAAAGGCTGGTCCAAAGAAAAAGTAACCTTGATGGAAAAGGCTGTAAATCTTTATAGATTTGAAAAATTGTCTATATAATTACACTTTGTGTTTTTTTTTTTTTTTTGTTCCTTGTTGAATTATGGAGAAAATGAGTAGAAGAGTTTGCCAGAGCAGCTGTATAAATACATAAATACACAAAGCTGTTGGGATGCTTCCCGTGAAATGGGCCACAGTGGTGGAAGTGGGAACAATGCTGATTGTGTTTGGCGGAAGTGTTACGGTGACCCGGCGCAGCTTATTATCGGCATTGCGTCTATGAGACATCTAGCTCGTTATATCTCCAAAATTCTGTGCGCTCACGGAGGCATTTATGCAAAACAAGGATTGTTAATTGACTCTGACAAAACAGCGCAGTAGAGACGTTTAATGTCATGTCAGCATCCCAGCAGAGGCAGTTTGTTTATCCATGTGATACGCCAAACTTCTACTCCATTCCTTTGCTGATAAAGAGAGTTTGTGTCTTCGGAGTGAATCAAATTTCACTTCTGCTGGGCCTTTGCGGTTGGCAGCAGGCAGTACATTGGACGTGTCTGATGGCATGGAGCACCAAATTGCTGGTGGCCACTTTAACATTATAGGTAGCAGATACCCAAGTACTAAAAATGACGTAAAACTCTCAGGATTCCCTTAACCAATCATGGTCTTTCAGGGCCCAATCACACTTGTTTGCAGCAGCAACCACAAGTTTCTGCAATGCACAGCAATACACCTGATCTATAGGTGGTGTGTTTTGTAAATGGACCCCCGACACACTGTACAGTAGAGTGTTAATCAGGCCACCCCAGCAGACAACACACAATACATGTGCTGTATTGCTCTACACTGCTAAACAAGGGTCATGTATATATTTTTTATCCATTGTGGTGTGTTAGCAACCCCATAATCAGGGCAGCCATCAGAAATTTTGGGGCCCCTTACCGTGCTTTAGGCCTGGGCCCCCCCCAGGCCTGACAACCAAGTTACAACCTCCTCCACTGCCCGGGCCTGTGAATGCATATGATTGAATGCTAGGACGCCAGGCAGCCCTTGCAACCAATAATTATTACAACGGCGGCCAGCTGGAGGCTGAGAATCAGGAGCCAGTGCAATGGGTGGCACCAGCGAGAGTCAGTACTAGTTGTCAGTGTAGGGGAGGAAAGAAAAAAGGGGAGGTGTCAACTTGGAGCCCCTCGGAACTGGGCCCCTTGGGACACCCGGGCCCCCTACATCTGTATGGGCTGTACCCCTCCTGATGGCGGCCCTGCCCATAATGATTGGGTTGTTTTACCACAATGCATGTTAATGCTTGCCGTAGCTCGCTAATGCACCACAATGGCTTGTTTATATTTGAATGGGCCTTCCATTTATTTCACAGCGGAACATCATAGGTTTGGATAGGATGAAGAAGGGTTAGAACCCTGATAAGCATTGTAATAATTTGTTTGTGTTGCTATTGGGAAAATCCCTCCTCTCATTCCTCTCCTACACCACCTTTAGGTATGCAGGCAACCAATGATCCTTTGTTCTCTCCCTCCCTCTCTTTGATCCTATGCTTTCTTCTCCTATCCCGTAACCCTGTGATTACCTCTTCCATGCCATCATCTTGTGCTTTCTCCTTTTATGCTTTAAACCTCAACTCTTTCCTCCCTCCCCATAATCCTGCACATTACCTTGTCATTCCATCATCCTGCACTTTCCAAGCCCACTCAATGATCCTGTGCTTTCTCTGTGCTTTCTCCTCCCAAATAATCCTCCTGCACTTTCCCCTGCACTTCCTCCTCCCACTCTGTGCTTTCCCCCTCCACTCCATCATCCTGCACTCTCTCCTTCCAACTCATAATCTTGCCCATTACTTTGCCACTTTGAGCTTTCCAGGCCCCCTCAATGATCCTGTGTTTTCTCCTCCTACCCTGTAGGCCTGCACTTTCTTCTCCTATTGCATCCTCTTGCATTTTCCCATCCTATTTAATCCTTCTTAGACTTTCTCCTCCTACCCTGTGATCCTTCATGTCCCATTCTACTCCATTATCCTGGGCTTTCTCCTTCTACCCAATGATCTGGCACTCACTCCTCCCACCCCATGATGCTGCACATTACCTTGCCACTCGATCATCCTGTGCTTTGCAGACAAACTCTATGATCCTGTGCTTTTTCCTCCCAGCTTGTATTTCTACACTTCCCCCTCCTATTTAATCCTCATGTGCTTTCTCCTCTTATTTCATCCTTCTGCATTTTCTCCTCCCACCCTGTGATCCTGCACTTTCTTCTCCCACTTCACCCTCCTGCACTCTTTCCTCCAACTCTATGATCCTGCACTGTCTCCTCCTACTTTATCCTCCTGCGCTCTCTCCCCCTACTCTGTGATCCTGGACTTTCTCCTCCCACTTCACCCCCCCTGCACTCTATCCTCCAACTCTGTGACACTGGACTTACCCCTCTATTTCCATCACCCCAAGTTCTCCTCCTCCCACATGATCCTGCACCTTTCTCTTCTACACCATGGTCCCGCACTCTCTTCCTTCTACCTCTTGATCCTGTGCACTTTCTCCTTGAGCCTGCATTCTCCCCTCCCACCCAATGATCTAGCATTGTCTACTGCTCTGTAATCCTGTGCTCTCCACTCTCACCCCATGATCCTGTGCTCTCCCCTCCACCAATGATCTTGTTCTCTCACCTTCCACCCCATGATCCTCTTCTCTCTCCTTTCATCACAAGATCCTGCTCTCTCTCCTTCCACCAAAAGATCCTGTTCTCTACCCTTCCACCGTGAGATCCTGTTCTTTACACTTCCTTTTGTCTCCCTTTCTACCCTATGATCCTGCTCTTTCCTATCTACTCCATTTTCCTGCTCTCTCCCTACATACTCCATGATCCTGCTTTCTCCCTTTCTACCCCATGATCCTGCTCTCTCCTATCTACTCCATGATCCTGCTCTCTCCCTATCTACTCCACAATCCTGCTCTCTCCCTTTCTACCCCATGCTCCTGTTATCTCCCCCTCCACCCCACGATCCTGCTCTCTCCTATATACTCCATAATCCTGCTCTCTCCTATCTACTCCATGATCCTGTTCTCTCCCCATCCACCCCATGATCCTCCAATATTCCCCTCTATCCCATAAGCCTCTTATCTCCCCTTCTACCCCATGATCTTGTTATTTGCCCCTCAACCTCTTTACCCTGTGCTCTCCTCCTGCATCCCGTGACCCTGTTCTTTCCTCTTCTACCCCATGATCCTGTTCTCTTCTATTCTACCCTATGATCCTGTTCTCTTCTATTCTGCCCCATGATCCTGTTATCTTTTCCTCTAACCCATGACCCTGTGCTCCCCCCCTCCACCCCATGATCCTGTTTTCTGCCTCGTGATCCTGTTTTCTTCCCTCCTGTCCGGTGATTAAGCACTCTCCCCTCCTACCTCAAGATCCTGCCCTCTCCTCTTCTACCCTATGATTATGTGCTTTCCCCCTCTCCCCCATGATCAAGCACTTTTCCCTCCCACCTTGTGTGCTTCCCCCCACCACTCTGTGGTCCTGCACTCTCCCCTCTCACCCCATTATCTTGAGCTCTCTCCTTCCATCCTGTCTTCTCCCTTGCCACCCCATGATCCTATGCTCTCCCCTCCTACCCTGTGACAAAGTACTTCATCCTCCTGTCCTACTCCGTGATCCTACACCCTCCCATGTGATCACTACTAGCGGCTATGTAGTGCTGTACATCGATATGGCATAATATACAAAAACAGTATTATTTATTTTAAGGAAAACTCTTATAAAACTTTTATCATGAAAAAGTCGCCCTTGAGCTCCAGTCAGAGACTTTGCCTAGGCAGAGATAAAGTCATCAGTCTGTTGCTTGTAGTGCCAGGCCTGGGGGTAGGCAGGAGGGGGGCGCCAAAAGGTCAGAACCTGCAACATATGCTGCTGAAGTATTTCCCAGCTCACGAGTGGGGAGTGCACTTTGGCCTTTTTGCCTTGGGTGTTAAAGGACCTTGTTCTGTCACTGGTTTCCAGCATAGTCACAAAACATATATATCTTATGCTAGCTTCATTTTGAGACCAAAGCACTGGAAAGCTTTAGGTACAGTAACTCTCCTCAAAAGGTAAATTACTATTAAAAGTAAAGTAGAAGTTGTAAAATCTAGTCAGATAATACCTGTAAAATAATTTAAAAAATATTATTATGTCGATAATATTAAATTATATTTATATATTTATTATAATATAACTTAATAGCTTAATTTTGAGACCTAAGCACTTGAAAGCTTTAGGTAAGTAACTCTCCTCAAAAGGTAAATTACTATTAAAAGTAGAGTAGAAGTTGTAAAATCTAGTCAGATAATACCTGTAAAAAATATTTAAAAAATATTATTATGTAGATAATATTAAATTATATTTTTATATTTGTTATATGTATTATATTATAATTTAATAGCTTAATTTTTAGGCCTAAGCACTGGAAAGCTTTAGGTACAGTAACTCTCCTCAAAAGGTAAATTACTATTAAAAGTACAGTAGAAGTTGTAAAATCTAGTCAGATAATACCTGTAAAAAATATTTAAAAAATATTATTATGTAGATAATATTAAATTATATTTTTATATTTGTTATATGTATTATATTATAATTTAATAGCTTAATTTTTAGGCCTAAGCACTGGAAAGCTTTAGGTACAGTAACTCTCCTCAAAAGGTAAATTACTATTAAAAGTACAGTAGAAGTTGTAAAATCTAGTCAGATAATACCTGTAAAAAATATTTAAAAAATATTATTATGTAGATAATATTAAATTATATTTTTATATTTGTTATATGTATTATATTATAATTTAATAGCTTAATTTTGAGGCCTAAGCACTGGAAAGCTTTAGGTACAGTAACTCTCCTCAAAAGGTAAATTACTATTAAAAGTAGAGTAGAAGTTGTAAAATCTAGTCAGATAATACCTGTAAAATAATTTTAAAAATATTATTATGTAGATAATATCAAATTATATTTATATATTTATTATATTTATAATTGAATAGCTTCATTTTGAGACCTAAGCACTGGAAAGCTTTAGGTACAGTAACTCTCCTCAAAAGGTAAATTACTATTATACAGGATTTATTATTATACAGGATTTATATAGCGCCAACAGTTTGCACAGCGCTTTACAATGTGAGGGAAGACAATACAGTTACAATACAATTCAAAACAGGAGGAACTAGAGGGCCCTGCTCGTTAGAGCTTACAATCTACTATTAAAAGTAAAGTAAAAGTTGTAAAATCTAGTCAGATAATACATGTAAAATTATTTAAAAAATATTATTATATAGATAATATTAAATTGTATTTATAAATGTATTATATTATAATTTAATAATTAATAAATTATGTAGATAATATTAAAAAAATACACTGGTCAATTCAATAGTAATTTGTATATAATAGTCTATAAAATGAATAGAAAAGTTTAACAAATATATAAAATATATACTCATTACCATAACTTATACCATGAGAAAATACAACATAATGTAAAAATATCATCATTAAAAATTATGTGATTATTAACATAACAAAAGTTAATAAAATACAAACCAATTTAAAAAAAAAATAAAAATGCTTGATCGGATGAACTAGGTTGTAATCCATAGTTTGTAAATACCCTTAAAAACATAAACTTGCTCTTCCTATTTTTGTAATTGTAGATAATATGTAAAATCATAATTGTCAATCTACAGTGCATCCGGAAAGTATTCACTTTTTCCACATTTTGTTATGTTACGGCTTTATTCCAAAATGGATTAAATTCATTATTTTCCTCAAAATTCTACAAACAATCCCCCATAATGACAATGTGAAAGAAGTTTGTTTGAAATCTTTGAAAATGTATTTAAAAACAAAATTTAAAAAAAAAAAAAAATCCCATGTACATATGTACTTTGCTATAACACTCAAACTTGAGCTCAGGTGCATCCTGTTTCCACCGATCATCCTTGAGATGTTTCTACAACTTGATTGGGGTCCACCCGTTGTAAATTCAGTTGATTGGACATGATTTGGACTGTCTATAAAGGGTCCCACAGTTAACAGTGAATGTCAGAACACAAACCAAGCCATGAAGTCCAAGGAATTGACTGTAGACCTCTGAGACAGGATTGTATGGAGGCACAGATCTGGGGAAGGGTACAGAAAAATGTCTGCAGCATTGAAGGTCCCAATAAGCACAGTGGCCTCCATCATCCGTAAATGGAAGAAGTTTGGAACCACCAAAACTCTTCCTAGAGTGGGCCACCCGGCCAAGGTGGTCAATTGGTGGAGACAGGCCTTAGTCAGGGAAGTGACCAAGAACCCGATGGTCACTCTGACAGAGCTCCAGCATTTCTCTGAGAGAGGAGAACCTTCCAGAAGAACAACCAACTATGCAGCACTCCACCAATCAGGCCTGTATGGTAGAGTGGCCAGACAGAAGCCACTCATCAGTAAAAGGCACATGAAAGCCCACCTGGAGTTTGCCAAAAAGCACAACTTAAAAAATACAAAATATAATGGTCTGGTAAATATTAGTCCATAAAATGTACAGAAAAGTATACAAAACATATAGTAAATATCATAACCTAATATTAATTTAAAAAAAATGTAACATAATATAAAAATGTCCTAAATCAAAATGATTTAATTAATAATATTAACACAACTTAATAAAATACAAAATACAATGGTTTGTTGTAAATAATAGTTCATAAAATGTATAGAAAAGTATATAAAACATATAGTAAATATCATAACCTAATATAAAAAAAAGGGAACATAATATAAAAACGTCATAAATCAAAATGATGTGATTATTAATATAACACAACTTAATAAAATACAAAATATAATGTTTTGTTGTAAATCTTAGTCTATAAAATGTATAGAAAAGTATATAAAATATATAGTAATTATCAAAACCTAATATTATAAAAAAAAATGTAACATAATATAAAAATGTCATAAATCATAATGATGTGATTATTAATATAACACAACCTAATAAAATACAAAATATAATGGTCTGGTAAATATTAGTCTATAAAATGTATAGAAAAGTATATAAAATGTATAGCAATTATCATAACCTAATATTATTTAAAAAAAATGTAACATAATATAAAAACGTCATAAATCAAAATGATGTGATTATTAATATAACACAACTTAATAAAATTCAAAACATAATGTTTTGTTGTAAATATAAGTATATAAAATGTATAGAAAAGTATATAAAATATATACGGTAGTAATTATTAAAATTGAGAAAACTGCAAGTAACCTAAAAGACAACCCCAATACCCACATCTGTATAGGTATGGAAACAAAAGAGGAAGAAACAGGCCTCACTGTGTAAATGTAAATGAGGACCGAATAGCCACAGTGGGTCTGATAATGTCGGACTTTAAAGGGTATGGGTTGGCTTGAATGAGCACACATGAATATAAAATGCAAAACTTTTATTAAATCTTAGATAAAAACATCAAACTGACCGTCATGAAAAGTTACAGACTGTAGACGTTATATATAAGGACATCCTATATAGTTCAACGCGTTTCGTAACTGGAAGAGAAATAGCTTCTTCAGGAACCATTATAGTGATGATGTATCCTTTTAACCATATAACAGACAGTCTACTTTTGGCATATGTTAATCCAGTTGACCCGGACAGCCCATCAGAAAGGCACCCCTTCCAAATGTACCCCAGCGTGAATCCAGATGAACCAAGGGGGTATTGCGGATCGGACCAAGCTTTCTCAGAGCCAGAGCAGTGGTGACAAATATAAGGACCCAAATTGGAAAATAGATCATGACATGAATGTGGGCCTCTCAGATGAAAGATGGGGACCACCGGATGTCTTTAGCAGTCAAGGTCTGGGAGCCGCTGCAACATCCGGTGGTCCCCATCTTTCATCTGAGAGGCCCACATTCATTTCATGATCTATTTTCCAATTTGGGTCCTTATATTTGTCACCACTGCTCTGGCTCTGAGAAAGTTTGGTCCGATCCGCAATACCCCCTTGGTTTATCTGGACCTACCCTGGGGTACATTTGGAAGGGGTGCCTTTCTGATGGGCTGTCCGGGTCAACTGGATTAACATATGCCAAAAGTAGACTGTCTGTTATATGGTTAAAAGGATACAACGTCACTATAATGGTTCCTGAAGAAGCTATTTCTCTTCCAGTTGCGAAACGCGTTGAACTATATAGGATGTCCTTATATCATAAAGTCTACAGTCTGTAACTTTTCATGACGGTTACATGATCGGAGACCCGATCAAAGCCGAATCTTCTTTGTTCGGGACTCCAACCAGCCGGCGGGCATGCCGGTTGAGCTGAACCTGCGATCTGTGCCTGTGTCACTCAGTTACCTCCCCCCACACACATCAGTAAGCACCAGGCATACATTAACCCTTCCCTCTCCAATAAAAATTAACCCCTTCCCTGCCAGTGTCATTTTTACAGTAACAGTGCATATTTTTAGCACTGATTACTGTAGTAATGTCACTGGTACCCCCAAAAGTGTAAAAAATGTCAGTCAAGGGTCCGATCTGTCCGCCGCAATGTCACAGTCCCGCAAAAAAAATCGCAGATCGCCGCCATTACTCGTAAAAAAAAAAAAAACACCAAAAACGACAGAAATCTTTCCCTAAGTTAGTAAACGCAATAACTTTTGCGCAAACCAAACAAAATACGCTTATTGCGATTTTTTTTTTACCAAACATAGGTAGCAGAAAACAAATTGGCCTAAAAATGATAAAAAATTTAGATTTTTACATTTTTTGGGGGGGAATTTCATATAAAAAATGTGAAAAATATTGTTATTTTTTCAAAATTGTCGCTCTTTTTTTGTTTATAGCGCAAAAAGTAAAAATCACACAGGTGATCAAATACCACCAAAAGAAAGCTCTATTTGTGGGAAAAAAAGGACGTAAATTTCGTTTGGGTACGGCGTTGCATGACTGCGCAATTGTCAGTTAAAGTTGCACAGTGCCGAATCGCAAAAAGGGGCCCAGACGTAAGACAGCAAAATCCTGCGGTGGTAAAGTGGTTAAAATGTATAGAAATGTTAAAAAAAAAAAAAAAAGTAAAAAGAATATTAAAAATAATTTTTTATTACCATAACATACTGTATATATATATATATATATATATATATATATACATATATGTTATAGTATACAGTTTATAAGTTGTTCATTATTTATAATATAATTATTATACAGTAACACAAGTTGTTAAAACACAAAGTGTGCCCAGATAAACCAATTAAAAATAAAAAGTGTGATCGAATGCACTAGTTTTTAATACATGGTCTGAGAAATCCAAAAAAATAAATAAAAAAAAAACATAATTTTCTCTTATTCCCCCTTAAAGTAAATATTTTCTTTTTGAGGCGCCTGAGGCATTTCTTGTTATTTTCCCCCCATGGTCTTAATGAAATTGAAGCAGGAGAGACCGGCTTCTCAATTTAGAAAATGCCTCCAACCTCTCTAAGGTTTTTGGCAAAATGTAATATTTCCAAACAAACTTAATAGGTAGAGGAAAAAAGAGTCACCCAGCCCTCCCGCTTCTAATCAGAAGTGTGAATTACTAATTTCAGCGGCGGTAACCACCCGGGACATTCCCCGCTGTCGCGCAACATCAAGATTTTGTCACGTAGCAAAGTTTTAAAATATATATATGAGCCGGTGTAGCGGGAGTCGTGGGCGCACGCGGGGAAGAGCTCACAAAATAAAAAAAATAAAATAATAATAATAATTGCTGAAAAGAAAAGTCCCTTTCTTTATTTATTGGGATTAAGGATCCATGGATGCAGCATAATCCAGGATGAATTCCCGCCGGTGTCCAATTCATTTTGTGAGATGTGGTATTTCACAGCAGAAAACAGTTTAAGGGAGATTTATATACGATTCGGTGCTTTCTTCCAAGAGATGTGTAGCAACAATAAAAATAATATTGTTGTCCGAGCAAATTGTCCCCTAGACTCGAGTTTACCTGCAGTGTTGGAAGTAAACCTTATATCATCTCATCTCTCAACAAAGGAGGGAGTGCATGGAAGCCATTCTTTCTAAATTAAACAAGTACAGTTTACAGCTAAAACCTCAGAGGTTGAGGTTTTTTTTTTTTTTTTCTGCCGCTAAAATTTAGAGAGGAAGGAACGCTTTATAGGACTGATCTGGTCATAGGTCTCATTTTGACCTCTCTTGGACCAGAAACCCTCTTTTCTACCTTTTTTCCTGTCCAGACGCCGATGCCTGTTCCTCAGGGTCCACTTAAAGGTTATATTTTCCAGAACTCTTTTTGGCATAAAAAACAAAATGATTAACGTGTTTCTTTTGAAAAATGGAGCCAGGTGCATGACAGCTGCAAAATATCACTTGTTAGTGGTCCTTGAGGATTGGAATTGATGAACACCCTCCTAATGCTTTAAAGCGATAGTAAACTGTGGCAGTTTACCATTTAGGCTCGGTTTCCACTAGTGCGACTTGCGGTGCGACTTGACACATGTCAAGTCGCACAGCAAGTCAAAACCCATTGTTTTCAATGGGGCCCGTTTCCACTGCCGCGGCTTCAGTTGCCGCGACCTCAAAAGTAAATCGTGTACTACTTTTGAGCGCGACTTCCCTCTATATATGAGGGACAAGTCTAACTGAAGCCGCGGTTTACTTTTGCTACGAAGTCGTGCTAGAAGTAGCACGACTTCGTAGCCGCACTAGTGGAAACCGAGGCTTAAGGACTAAGCCTATTTCTGGCGCATGTTTTGTTTTCAAGTTAAAATTTGTATTTTTTGCTAGAAAATTACTTAGAACCCCCAAACAATCAATAAATAAATAAATAAATAAAAACAAAAAACAAAACAAAACAAAAATAAATAAAAAAAAAAAAAAAAAAAAATATATATATATATATTTTAGTAAAGACTCTGGAGAATAAAATGGTGTTTGTTACAATATTTTTTATTACGCGGTATTTACGCAGCGCTCTTTCAAATGCAATTTTTTTGGAAAATGTATAGAAAAAAAATAAATAAATAATTAAAAAAAAAAATCTATCTATCTATCTATCTATCTATCTATCTATCTATCTATCTATCTATCTATCTATCTATCTATCTATCTATCTATCTATCTATAAATATAAATATATATATATATATATATATACTGTATCTATCTATCTATCTATCTATCTATCTATCTATCTATCTATCTATCTTTATATATATATATATATATATATATATATATATATATATATATATTTTTTTTTTTATTATTATTATTTATTTTTTTTTTTTTTTATATATATGGCCTCTTGGATGGCCTGAGTGCTTGCAGTGAAAGAATACTGTATGCTGTTCGCCTCACCTGTGAAGTTATATTAGCTATATATATATATATATATATATATATATATATATATATATATATATATATATATATATATTCATATATATATATATTTATTTTAGTAAAGACCCTGGAGAATAAAATGGTGTTCGTTGCAATATTTTTTGTTACGCTGTATTTACGCACAAAACAGTAAAGTTAGCCCAATTTTTTTGTATATTGTGAAAGATGATGTCATGCTGAGTAAATAGATACCTGTTATGGTTTAAAATTGCGCACACTCGCGGAATGGCGACAAACTACGTTACCTAAAAATCTCCATAGGTGACGCTTTAAAATTTTTTAACAGTTACCAGTTTGGAGTTACAGAGGAGGTCTTTTTTTAGAATTATTGCTCTCGCTCTGGCGATCGCAGCTATATCTCACATGTGTGATTTGAACCCCGTTTTCATTTTAGGGCGCAACTCATGTATGTGTTTTTTTTTCGTACGCGAGCTCATGGGGATGGGGGGCTTTAAATTTATTTTCATTTTTTTTCCTATCTATTATGTTTAATTTTTTTTTTTTTTAACACTGTTTAAAAAAAATAAAAAAATCTGATCACTTTTATTGCTGTCATAAGGAATGTAAACATCCATTTTGACAGTAATAGGCAGTGACTCTTTTTTGGGGGGATCGGGGGGTCTAAAAGACACCAAACCCCTCCACTGCACTTCAAAGTATTCAAAATGCTGAAATTGGCATGTTTGAATACTGAAATTTTTTTTTTCAATCGGCACCATAAATGTAAACCATAAACCGGAAGTGCCATCATGATGACTCTTCTGGGTTACATGATCAGAGACCCGGTCAAAGCCGAATCTTCTTTGTTCGGGCGTAACTACAGGGGTTGCAGGGGTTGCAGTCGCAACCGGGCCCCATGCTCCAGGGGGCCCTGTGCGGCTCCCCTGTATACCTGGATAGGAGGGGCGGCAGAGGCCGCATGTAGAGAAATCACTGTCCTCCTTTTTCCACCTGTAGCTGCAGGAGGAAAATGGAGGAGATTGGTTCCTCTGTATGCTGCCCCCGCTACTCCTCCTATCCAGTTCACTTGGGTTCTGCTGTCTCTGGGCCCCTGTATGCTCCCCTGGTCCCCCCCCTACTGTGCTCCCCCCCACTCTGCTGCCCCCCCACTCTGCTGCCCCCCCCCCTACTGTGCTCCCTACCCTCTCCTGCCGGCTGCTGCAGGGGATGTGTCACAATAGAGAACCAGGAAGGGGTCGGTAAATAGGTAATTTACCAGCCAGCTCCTTCCTTTTCTGAATGGACAGAGTCATAGTCAGTGACATTGTAAAAAAAATAAAATAAAATGATAAAAAATAATACAATTAAAATACCAAAAAAATAAAAACAACTGACACCTGTGGGTGAACTTCCAGGATCGCAAAGGTCACACTTGCAACCGGGCCCTGGCATTGTGCCACTGTGGGGAGGCCCTAACATGGCAGGAAGGTGGCCCACTGCAGAACTTGTGAAAGGGTCCCGCAACGAGAGTCCCGCAACAAGAGTAAAGGGCCCCAGGATCAGTGGGAATAGTCCCAGGCTTGAAGGGAAGGGCCCCAGCCAGGGGTCCCTTCATGGTTTCCTGCACCGGGGCCCTGAAGGTTCTAGTTACGCCTCTGTCGGGACTCCATGTCCCGGTGGGATGGGATACCTGGGCAGAGCTGTGGAAGGTGGTGGGCCGTACTCTACTGCTCACTGGGATAATGGCCGAACGACTGCTGAGCCGCATCGGCTGTTATCTTCTGAAAGCCGACCGCTGACGCTAAAAAACGGTATCGGGGAGATGCCTGCAGCTGTAAATCATCCCGCTACAATTACTTCTCCGAGTTGATGTACAGGTACGTCGGTTTGTGGGAAGTGGTTAAAAAAAAAAAAAAAACACTTGTAAAGCAATTGCATAATGTGCTAATGAGGATCCCGATACAAGAGGTAACTCTGATGGGGATCAAGATGTAAGTGGGCTCTAATGGAGACCTGACATAAGGGGCTCTCTAATCAGGACCCTGATGTAAGGGTGGGGTATGATGTTGAGGCATGGCTTAGAAAATGGGCAATTCTAATTATGAATTAAGCCAATCAGCAGGTGCCGGCCAATGGATGACTGCTGGAACCCACTGATTGGTGAGGAGATTGACAGAACAGAGCTCTGCCTATGTAAACAAGGCAAAGCTCTGTCCTGTCAGCGGGGATGTGCTGGATTTTATTTCCCTGCAAAGCACATCTCTTAGTAAAAGCACCACATAGTAAGTATAAAAACACAGGCTGTGCACACATTTAACCTTTTGATCACCCTATATGTTTAATCCCATCCCAGCCACCCTGAACCCTGCACTCTGTGCATAGCGCACCCCCAAACCCTTTACTTTGTGCGTAGCCCATCTCTGAACCCTGCACTCTGTGCATAGCCCACCCCTGAACCCTGCACTCTGTGCATAGCGCACCCCTGAATCTTGCACTATGTGCATAGCCCATCCCTGAAGCCTGCACTCTGTGCATAGCGCACCCCTGAAGCCTTCACTCTGTGCATAGCTCACCCCGAACCCTGCACTCTGTGCATAACTCACCCCCGGAACCCTGCACTCTGTGCATAGCGCACCCCCGGAACCCTGCACTCTGTGCATAGCGCACCCCCGGAACCCTGCACTCTGTGCATAGCGCACCCCCGGAACCCTGCACTCTGTGCATAGCCCACCCCTGAACCCTGCACTCTGTGCATAGCGCGCCCCCGGAACCCTGCACTCTGTGCATAGCGCACCCCTGAATCCTGCACTCTGTGCATAGCCCATCCCTGAAGCCTGCACTCTGTGCATAGCACACCCCTGAAGCCTTCACTTTGTGCATAGCTCACCCCGAACCCTGCACTCTGTGCATAACTCACCCCCGGAACCCTGCACTCTGTGCATAGCGCACCCCCGGAACCCTGCACTCTGTGCATAGCGCACCCCCGGAACCCTACACTCTGTGCATAGCCCACCCCTGAACCCTGCACTCTGTGCATAGCCCACCCCCGGAACCCTGCACTCTGTGTATAGCGCACCCCCAGAACCCTGCACTCTGTGCATAGCGCACCCCCGGAACCCTGCACTCTGTGCATAGTCCACCCCTGAACCCTGCACTCTGTGCATAGCGCACCCTTGAACCCTGCACTCTGTGCATAGCCCACCCCTGAACCCTGCACTCTGTGCATAGCCCACCCCCGGAACCCTGCACTCTGTGCATAGTCCACTCCTGAACTCTTCACTCTGTGCATACTGCAGCCCTTTGTGGGCAACCATACTCCTAATGTGGCCCGCAAGGAAATTGAGTTTGACTCCCCTGGTCTAAAGCGTTTATGGTTGTTGGGTTCATGAATGCTGAATGATGCCTACAGCATGTGTCTAGCTCAAGATGTTGGCCCGTTGACTTTCACTGCTCCCCGCATTGTTTTCCTTGGCTTCAAAGAAGACCCCCAGTCCGTGTGACATCTTCTAATTATTAAACACTTCAAGAGGTATTGGTTAAATCAACAGGCATTGTAAAAAAAAACCTTTAAACCTCAGTAAGCATCTCCCACTTGTAGCTTTACGCATTTCCCTGAAATCACGCAATCTCCGATGGTTTTGCTTTTGTGCCAGAGCGATCCTCTCAGTAACCCCAGACAGCCAATTAAAAAGCTCCCGTAGATTTCAAACATGTTTATGAACCTCTGGAGGCTCGGCTGCGGCGTTATCCTGCGAGTTCGTCTTCTAGATGACAGAAAAGAGGAAGCCTCATTGTATACTGCTTCTTCTTCATTCCAAAGAACCCATTTAATCTTCTAAAAGAATAAAAGACATGTTTAAAAAAAAAAAAAAAAAGTTTGAATATTTGGCACTGATAGATGCCGGAAGCTTCTAGCCCCCAGCACGCCCCAAGGCCAGGTCTTTTTAGGTAGGCGCATGTACTAATGTGTCAGCTGCATGCTGGGCCGCTGGGGGCAGACACAAGGAATGTTGTGTGCAAATCTTATTAAGTAATATCATCAAGTCTTTTGTGCCAAGTTGAAAGTGCTGCAATGTCCTTCAATCTCCCCCCTATTTTCCATTCACCCTCGCAGCGCTGATCTATAGGACCGCAGGCAATGCACTTACTCGACATGGATTTAAAAAAAATACTTTAAAACAGTGGGTCACAATCATAAAAGTGAATTAAGTTCTTTGTGTGCCGAGCGCCAACCCACGGGCCTGTCAAGACGACGAGCTCCATTTAGGATTTGAGTCACAGCCGGCCCGGCTCCGGTGTGCTTATGTGAGGCCGGTA
The DNA here is from genome assembly GCF_965119305.1 of Pelophylax lessonae. NCBI lineage: Eukaryota > Metazoa > Chordata > Amphibia > Anura > Ranidae > Pelophylax > Pelophylax lessonae. Next base: position 12,241,723 of record NC_138774.1, read on the forward strand.
TAATGCCGTCTGCTCATGACGTTCCCACCATTATTCAGCTGAAATTTACCGGAAAACAACAATGTAACAACCGCAGATTGTATGACAAGTGACGGGAAGGCACAATGGGGTTTAAATGTTCCGAATAAGACTTTTACCCTCATTTATACCTTCCTTCTCATTACTGAGTGACAACTTTATAGTTCATGATTCAATGGCAACCAATAGGAATTCATCGTAGTATGGCCTGCCATAAGGAGATCAGGAAAGGGATCTAAATCAGTCTATCTATCTATCTATCTATCTATCTATCTATCTATCTATCTATCTATCTATCTATCTATCTATCTATCTATCTATCTATCTATCTATCTATCTATCTATATCTCTATATCAGGGATCCTCAAACTGCGGCCCTCCAGCTGTTGCGGAACTACACGTCCCATGAGGCATTGTAAAACTCTGACATTCACAGACATGACTAAGTATGATGGGAATTGTAGTTCCTGAACAACTGGAGGGCCATAGTTTGCAGACCTCTGCTCTATATCTATCCATCTATCTATCTATCTATCTATCTATCTATCTATCTATCTATCTATCTATCTATCTATCCATCCAGTGCCAGGACAACGTCACCTAGAGCCCAGGGCGAACATGTCAAATTGGGCCCCGTCCTCCCAGCACAAATCCCCCCCCCCCCCGCTGAATTCCCCCCCCCAGCACAAATCTTTGACTCCCCAGCTCAAATCATCTCATTCCCCATATGCCCCCAGCACAAATCCACTCCCCCCCCCCGAAAAAAAAAATTGGTCCATCTATCTATCTGTCTATCCATCCATCCATCCAGTGCCAGGACAAGGCCACCTAGAGCCCAGGGCGAATATGCCAAATTGGGCACCGTCCTCCCAGCACAAATCCACCCCCCCCCCCGAAAAAAAAAATTGGTCCATCTATCTATCTGTCTATCCATCCATCCATCCAGTGCCAGGACAAGGTCACCTAGAGCCCAGGGCGAATATGCCAAGTTGGGCACCGTCCTCCCAGCACAAATCTATCCCCCCCCAGCACAAATCTTTGAATCCCCAGCTCAAATCATCTCATTTCCCATATGCCCGCAGCACACATCCACTCCCCCCCCCCCCCCCCTGGAAAAAAAATCTATCTATTCATCCATCCATCCATCAAGTGCCGGGACAAGGTCACCTAGAGCCCAGGGCGAACATGCCAAATTTGGCCCCGTCCTCCCAGCACAAATCCCCCCCCCCCCCAGCACAAATATTTGACTCCCCAGCTCAAATCATCTTACTCCCCATATGCCCCCAGCACAAATCCACTCCCCCCCCCCCCCCAAAAAAAAAAAAATCTGTCTGTCTGTCTATCTGTCTATCCATCCATCAATCCAGTGCCAGGACAAGGTCACCTAGAGCCCAGGGCGAACATGCCAAATTGGGCACCGTCCTCCCAGCACAAATCCTTCCCCCCACCAGCACAAATCTTTGAATCCCCAGCTCAAATCATCTCATTCCCCATATGCCCCCAGCACAAATCCAGCCCCCCTGAAAAAAAAAATGTCCCCCCCTCCTAGTACAATTCCTTTACCCTTCAAAATTTCCCTCCGAGCACAACCCCCCCCCCCCCACTCCCACCCGCACCTACTCCAAATCCCCCCTGCCCCAGCACAAATTCTCCCCCAAATTCCACCCATAGCCCAAATACCCCCAATCCCTGCTAGCACAAATACCCCCAATCCCTGCTAGCACAAATACCCCCCCCCCCCAAAAAAAAAAAAAATCCCCTCCAAGCATAAATCTCCTCAAATTTATCCTCCTAGAACAATTTTTATCCCATGCGGCGCCACAAAATCCCCCCTCCCAAAACAAATTGTCTCCTTTTAACCTTCTTGTGGTGCCCCCCTTTCTTATATGAAGCTCCCCCCCCCCCATTTATATCTCTCTGTCTCATTCTATCTATCTATCATCCAATCACGTGCAAGCGAAGATGTGTTTTTTTTTCCTTGCATGTGGCTGGGTACTCTTTGCAATGTAAAGCTTTACCTAATTCACTAAGCTCTGGAGTCAGTCTATTTACCTTTAGTAAATCTATCTATCTATCTATCTATCTGTCTGTCTGTCTGTCTGTCTGTCTGTCTGTCTGTCTATCTATCTATCTATCTATCTATCTATCTATCTATCTATGCCTTTGCGGCTGTGTGATGTGACAATATGGAGTAGAAGCCTCGGGGTGAAAAGAAGGGCTTGCGATAAATGCAATTAATTTGAAGGCGGCAGACATACATTGTGCGTAGCAGCCGGTCTATTTCATATAAAGTCTTGGGGTTTCCCCTTGGGGTGGGGGTGGGGGTTTCTTCAGAAAAAGGATGAGAAAAAAAAAAAATATATATATATATATTTTTTTTTTTTTTTTGCCAATCTGTCAAAGCTTCAGAGCCACCAGATAAAGAGAAAAAAGAAATGCATTTAATTATATTATCACTCTGACAAATTAGCGGTGGGGTGACAGGTGATTATCTGAGGAAAGTGAATGCGCCTGTCATTGTAGAGCTGCAGTAAGTGGGCCTCACTCTGCGGAGAGTGGAATGATTGGTGCCTTCAGAAGAACAATCATTGTGAATGGCACAATGGAACCACCTGACCTCATTCCAACTCAGGAGAAGCAGATAAGAGAAGGAAAATGTGCTGGGTGGAAATCTGGAGGATTGGTTCCTGCAATGTGTTCCCCCAATTTCATATACTGAACAAAATGATAAATGCAACACTTTTGTTTTTGCCCCATTTTTCAGATCTAAGAATTTTTCTATGTACACAAAAGGCCGATTTCTCTAAAATATTGTTCACAAATCTGTCTAAATCTGTGTTAGTGAGCGCTTCTCCTTTGCCGAGATAATCCATCCACCTCACAGGTGTGGCATATCAAGATGCTGATTGGACAGCATGAGTATTGCACAGGTGTGCCTTAGGCTGCCCACAATAAAAGGTCACTCTAAATAGAATAATGCCCCATCACAACAGTCAACAAAAGGAGGAATTCTGCACCAATGATGGGACACTATTCCTCCTACTGACACCAATGGTGGGGCACTATTCCACCTACTAATACCAATGATGGAGCACTATTCCTCCCACTGATACCAATGATGGGACACTATTCCTCCCACTGACACCAATGATGGAGCACTATTCCTCCCACTGACACCAATGATGGGGCACTATTCCTTCCACTGATACCTGTGATGGGGCACTATTCCTCCCACTGATACCAATGATGGGGCACTATTCCTCCCACTGATACTGATGATGGGGCACTGTTCCTCCTACTAATTCCCAATGATGGGGCACTATTCCTCCCACTGACACCAATGATGGGGCACTATTCCTCCCACTGATACCGATGATGGGGCACTATTCCTCCCACTGACACCAATGATGAGGCACTATTCCTCCCACTGATACCAATAATGAGGCACTATTCCTCCCACTGATACCAATGATGAGGCACTATTCCTCCCACTGATACCAATGATGAGGCACTATTCCTCCCACTGATACCAATGATGGAGCACTATTCCTCCCACTGATACCAATAATGAGGCACTATTCCTCCCACTGACACCGATGATGGGGCACTGTTCCTCCTACTAATTCCCAATGATGGGGCACTGTTCCTCCCACTGACACCAATGATGGGGCACTATTCCTCCCACTGATACCGATGATGGGGCACTGTTCCTCCTACTAATTCCCAATGATGGGGCACTATTCTTTCCACTGATACCAATGATGAGGCACTATTCCTCCCACTGATACCAATGATGAGGCACTATTCCTTCCACTGACACCAATGATGGGACACTATTCCTCCCACTGACACCAATGATGGGACACTATTCCTCCTACTGACACCAATGATGGGACACTATTCCTCCCACTGACACCAATGATGGAGCACTATTCCTCCCACTGACACCAATGATGGGACACTATTCCTCCCATTGACACCAATGATGGGGCACTATTCCTCCCACTGACACCAATGATGGGGCACTATTCCTCCCACTGACACCAATGATGAGGCACTGTTCCTCCCACTGATACCAATGATGAGGCACTATTCCTCCCACTGATACCAATGATGAGGCACTATTCCTTCCACTGATACCAATGATGGGGCACTATTCCTCCCACTGATACCAATAATGAGGCTCTATTCCTCCCACTGACACTAATGATGGCGCACTGCTCTTCCTACTGAAACCAACGAGGGGCACTATTCCTCCTACTGACACCATCGATGGGGAACTATTCCTCCCACTGATACTAAAGATGAGGCATTGTTTACTGCAGCTGATGCAGGGCATTTTCTACCCCTATGACAACAGTACGGCCCTCCTGAAACTTGAAAGACAGTAAACTGGCCCTTTGTTTGGAAAGTTTGGAGACCTCCGATTTCGCACATCTGCATTTCCTGATGATGAAAACTATCCGGAGATCAAACTCCTTTGCTTCTCTGCAAGCTTTAGAGGTTTCTAATTTTCTGCTGCTCATGACAGCAATATCTAAAAAGTAAATCCAATTTTTGCAGTGTCTCCTTCTGCACTAAAGCTATGGTCTTGCCTCCCTTTCCAATTACTTCCAGCACAGGTATATATATATATATATATATATATATATATATATATATATATATATAACATATTTTTGTGAGCAATGCCATTGCTGCTCTGCCTATACCGTCCACGCACAATTATCTATGTGGTGTTTAACATCAAATTAATTAGACATTCTTAACAATGTCGGAGTTATTGTAACCCTCGAGGGCCAATCTTATGTGCCGCTGGCCACACGCCAACATATACTTTAAAGGCACCTCACTGGGGGGACATTATAATTACTTATCACCAGTTGTGTTCTTTACCTTGAAATTGGATTCTTTTTTTGGGATCCAGTAATAATGAATAGAGCGAGCGCCGGCCTGCCTCGATTTTCTCCGAGATACTATCAGGTGGGCCATAATTCCCCACTGGATGTCAGTTCTCATCAGCCGCCTCGTGCCTCTCTTCATGCGCCGTATAATTGAACACAAAGTGCCACGCAAGAAGCCAAGTCTATTTTGTAAGCCTCGGCTGGCCTGGAATTGAGCAGTTCACCAAGTGCAAATTGGTTATGGGAATACAAATACTCTCTTTTTTATCATTATGGTAATGGCCTCTTGATGAGCCCATAATGAGTGAACACAAGTTAACACAAAATTTGCTAATTAATTCTGAAGGTAAAATTTAATTTTTCACAATCGTAACAAAAGGAGGGAGCGCGACGGTGGCATTTGTAAACGCCTAACTTGGCTGTTTTAGTGCCTCGTCGTAAACGGTTAAGTATTTGTTTTCTAATAGGAGATGTGATATTTTTTTTTTATTTTAGGAATAATATTTAGAATATGATATAAAATTTTAGCTTTGTAGAAAAAGAAAAAAAAAAATCATCAGATGAGATTATTGACCGCTCAGAGCTTTGCTTTTGAAGATTGATTATTGCGTAGTGCAAGTAGGCATGTAGACTAATAAAAAAATAAGCAAGGGAGATAAAAGATTCTTCTCCAGACCAGGACTTCGGGACAGTGCCCTCCAGCAAAATCCATTAGCAAAATTCTGCAGGCCCTCAGCCCAGCTACTGCTGAGACCCAGACTGCAAATTCTTGTCTCAGTAGAGATCTGCCAGGGGCAGCCCCCCTTGGGGACTTTGGGGATTAGAACCCTCCTAGGAGATGAAAGAACACTCTCCTCAGACAGTGCATAGATGGGCCTTTACTCCCCATGTGCACCAATGAGCCTTCACTCCCCATGTGCATCAATGAACCTTCACTCCCCATGTGCACCAATGAACCTTCACTCCCCATGTGCATCAATGAGTCCTCATTCCCCATGTGCATCAATGAGCCTTCACTCCCCATGTGCATCAATGAGCCTTCACTCCCCATGTGCATCAATGAGCCTTCACTCCCCATGTGCATCAATGAGTCCTCATTCCCCATGTGCATCAATGAGCCTTCACTCCCCATGTGCATCAATGAACCTTCACTCCCCATGTGCATCAATGAGCCATCACTCCCCATGTGCATCAATGAACCTTCACTCCCTATGTGCATCAATGAGCCATCACTCCCCACATGCATCAATGAACCTTCACTCCCCATGTGCATCAATGAACCTTCACTCCCCATGTGCATCAATGAACCTTCACTCCCCATGTGCATCAATGAGCCTTCACTCCCCATGTGCATCAATGAGCCATCACTCCCCACGTGCATCAATGAACCTTCACTCCCCATGTGCATCAATGAGCCTTCACTCCCCATGTGCATCAATGAGCCATCACTCCCCACGTGCATCAATGAACCTTCACTCCCCATGTGCATCAATGAGCCATTACTCCCCACGTGCATCAATGAGCCTTCACTCCCCATGTACATCAATGAACCTTCACTCCCCATGTGCATCAATGAGCCTTCACTCCCCATGTGCATCAATGAGCCATCACTCCCCACGTGCATCAATGAACCTTCACTCCCCATGTGCATCAATGAACCTTCACTCCCCATGTGCATCAATGAGCCTTCACTCCCCATGTGCATCAATGAACCTTCATTCCCCATGTGCATCAATGAACCTTCACTCCCCATGTGCATCAATGAGCCTTCACTCCCCATGTGCATCAATGAACCTTCACTCCCCATGTGCATCAATGAACCTTCACTCCCCATGTGCATCAATGAGCCTTCACTCCCCATGTGCATCAATGAGCCATCACTCCCCACGTGCATCAATGAACCTTCACTCCCCATGTGCATCAATGAGCCTTCACTCCCCATGTGCATCAATGAGCCATCACTCCCCACGTGCATCAATGAACCTTCACTCCCCACGTACATCAATGAACCTTCACTCCCCATGTGCATCAATGAGCCTTCACTCCCCATGTGCATCAATGAGCCATCACTCCCCACGTACATCAATGAACCTTCACTCCCCATGTGCATCAATGAGCCTTCACTCCCCATGTGCATCAATGAGCCATCACTCCCCACGTGCATCAATGAACCTTCACTCCCCATGTGCATCAATGAGCCTTCACTTCCCATGTGCATCAATGAACCTTCATTCCCCATGTGCATCAATGAACCTTCACTCCCCATGTGCATCAATGAACCTTCACTCCCCATGTGCATCAATGAGCCTTCACTCCCCATGTGCATCAATGAACCTTCATTCCCCATGTGAATCAATGAACCTTCACTCCCCATGTGCATCAATGAACCTTCACTCCCCATGTGCATCAATGAGCCTTCACTCCCCATGTGCATCAATGAACCTTCATTCCCCATGTGCATCAATTAACCTTCACTCCCCATGTGCATCAATGAGCCTTCACTCCCCATGTGCATCAATGAACCTTCACTCCCCATGTGCATCAATGAACCTTCACTCCCCATGTGCATCAATGAGCCTTCACTCCCCATGTGCATCAATGAGCCATCACTCCCCACGTGCATCAATGAACCTTCACTCCCCATGTGCATCAATGAGCCATCACTCCCCACGTGCATCAATGAGCCTTCACTCCCCATGTACATCAATGAACCTTCACTTCCCATGTGCATCAATGAGCCTTCACTCCCCATGTGCATCAATGAACCTTCACTCCCCATGTGCATCAATGAACTTTCACTCTCCATGTGCATCAATGAACCTTCACTCTCCATGTGCATCAATGAGCCTTTGCTCCCAGTGTGCATCAATGAGTTTTCACTCCTCATGTGCATGAATGAGCCTTCACTCCCCATGTGCATTAAAGAGCCTGCACCCGGCATGTGCATCAATGAACCTTCACTTACCATGTGCATTAATGGGCCTGCACTCCCCATGTGCATCAATGAGCCATCACTCCCCACGTGCATCAATGAGCCTTCACTCCCCATGTACATCAATGAACCTTCACTCCCCATGTGCATCAATGAGCCTTCACTCCCCATGTGCATCAATGAGCCATCACTCCCCACGTGCATCAATGAACCTTCACTCCCCATGTGCATCAATGAACCTTCACTCCCCATGTGCATCAATGAGCCTTCACTCCCCATGTGCATCAATGAACCTTCATTCCCCATGTGCATCAATGAACCTTCACTCCCCATGTGCATCAATGAGCCTTCACTCCCCATGTGCATCAATGAACCTTCACTCCCCATGTGCATCAATGAACCTTCACTCCCCATGTGCATCAATGAGCCTTCACTCCCCATGTGCATCAATGAGCCATCACTCCCCACGTGCATCAATGAACCTTCACTCCCCATGTGCATCAATGAGCCATCACTCCCCACGTGCATCAATGAGCCTTCACTCCCCATGTACATCAATGAACCTTCACTCCCCATGTGCATCAATGAGCCTTCACTCCCCATGTGCATCAATGAGCCATCACTCCCTACGTGCATCAATGAACCTTCACTCCCCATGTGCATCAATGAACCTTCACTCCCCATGTGCATCAATGAGCCTTCACTCCCCATGTGCATCAATGAACCTTCATTCCCCATGTGCATCAATGAACCTTCACTCCCCATGTGCATCAATGAGCCTTCACTCCCCATGTGCATCAATGAACCTTCACTCCCCATGTGCATCAATGAACCTTCACTCCCCATGTGCATCAATGAGCCTTCACTCCCCATGTGCATCAATGAGCCATCACTCCCCACGTGCATCAATGAACCTTCTCTCCCCATGTGCATCAATGAGCCTTCACTCCCCATGTGCATCAATGAGCCATCATTCCCCACGTACATCAATGAACCTTCACTCCCCATGTGCATCAATGAACCTTCACTCCCCATGTGCATCAATGAGCCTTCACTTCCCATGTGCATCAATGAGCCTTCACTCCCCATGTGCATCAATGAACCTTCATTCCCCATGTGCATCAATGAACCTTCACTCCCCATGTGCATCAATGAACCTTCACTCCCCATGTGCATCAATGAGCCTTCACTCCCCATGTGCATCAATGAACCTTCATTCCCCATGTGCATCAATGAACCTTCACTCCCCATGTGCATCAATGAGCCTTCACTCCCCATGTGCATCAATGAACCTTCACTCCCCATGTGCATCAATGAACCTTCACTCCCCATGTGCATCAATGAGCCTTCACTCCCCATGTGCATCAATGAACCTTCACTCCCCATGTGCATCAATGAGCCATCACTCCCCACGTGCATCAATGAACCTTCACTCCCCATGTGCATCAATGAGCCATCACTCCCCACGTGCATCAATGAGCCTTCACTCCCCATGTACATCAATGAACCTTCAATCCCCATGTGCATCAATGAGCCTTCACTCCCCATGTAAATCAATGAACCTTCACTCCCCATGTGCATCAATGAACCTTCACTCTCCATGTGCATCAATGAACCTTCACTCTCCATGTGCATCAATGAGCCTTTGCTCCCAGTGTGCATCAATGAGTTTTCACTCCTCATGTGCATGAATGAGCCTTCACTCCCCATGTGCATTAAAGAGCCTGCACCCGGCATGTGCATCAATGAACCTTCACTTACCATGTGCATTAATGGGCCTGCACTCCCCATGTGCATCAATGAGCTTTCACTCCCCATGTGCATCAATGAGCTTTCACTCCCCATGTACATAAATGAGCCTTCACTCCTCAAATGCATCAATGAGCCTTAACTCCCCATGTGCATCAATGAACCTTCACTCCTCATGTGCATTAATGAGCCTTCACTTACCATGTGCATGAATGAGCCTTTATTTCCCATGTGCATGAATGAGCCTTCACTCCCCATGTGCATGAATGAGCCTTCACTCTCAATGTGCATGAATGAGGCTTCACTCCCCATGTACATCAATGAGCCTTCACTCCCCATGTGCATCAATGAGCCTTCATTCCCCATGTGTATCAATTGGCTTTCACTCCCCATGTGCATGAATGAGCCTTCACTCTCTCCGTGTACATGAATGAGCCTTCATTCCCCATGTACATCAATGAGCCTTCACTCCCCATGTGCATCAATGAGCCTTCACTCTCTCCGTGTACATCAATGAGCCTTCACTCCCCATGTACATCAATGAGCCTTGGCTATCCATGACGCTGTCCCCAGTTCTCCACTTTTCCTTCCTTGGATCACTTTTTGTCGGTCCTGAGTCTGACCACTGCAGACTGGGAACATCACACAAGAGCTGCAGTTTTGGAGTTGCTCTGATCTAGTTATCCAACCATCACAATGTTGGACTGGTGTCTTTTTTCAACCAGATTAACCGGTTGCCGACTGCGCACAGTATATTTACTGCGGCAGTCAGCCCCGGCCAGGCAGAGTGACGTAGGTCTACGTCGCTCGCCTGTCACTGGATTTAGAGCCAATAGCGGGCGGGCACGCGCCCGCTGAGGCGCGCCCGCCTCGGCTCGTTCACGGAGGAGTGCGGGCATGTGACCGGCGGACCCGATGTCCGCCGGTCACACTACGATCGTCGGTAGAGCGGGAGAAAGGCGGAGCGGCTTATGTAAACAAGCCGCCTGTCATTCTCCCTGTGTAAAAATGGAGATCAGACGGTTCTACTATGTAGAACCATTGATCTCTGTTTTTACACTAGTAGCCCTGTCCCACTACAGTTAGAAACACGCCCCTAGGACACACTTAACCCCTCCCTGTCCAATACAGTTAACCCCTTCACTGCCAGTGTCATTTTTACAGTAACAGTGCATATGTATCGCACTGATTACTGCAGTAATGTCACTGGTAACCCCAAAAGTGTCAAAAATGTCAGTCAAGGGTCCGATCTGTCCGCCGCAATGTCGCAGTACCGCAAAAAAAATCGCAGATCGCCGCCATTACTCGTTAAAAAAAAAAAACACCAAAAATGACAAAAATCTTTCCCTTTGTTAGTAAACGCGATAACTTTTGCGCAAACCAATCAAAATACGCTTTTTGCGATTTTTTTTACCAAACATATGTAGCATAAAACAAATTGGCCGAAAATGTTAAAAAATTTTGATTTTTACATTTTTTTGGGGGGGAATTTCATATAAAAAAAAGTGAAAAATATTGTTATTTTTGCAAAATTTACGCTCTATTTTTGTTTATAGCGCATGATCAAAAAATCGCACAGGTGATCAAATACCACCAAAAGAAAGCTCTGTTTGTGGGAAAAAAAAGGACATGAAATTCGTTTAGGTAAAGCGTCGCACGACCGCGCAATTGTCCGTTAAAGTCACACAGTAAAAAATCTAAAAAAAAACCCTGGTCAGGAAGGGGGTAAAATCTTCCGGGGCTTAAGTGGTTAACCACCTGTCAGTGGTCAGAGTGTAATGGCTGATCTGTATATAACGCGGTAATACTTGGCCACTATGGACTTTTTCATACCAGCCCCATTGGACAGCATTGCCCACTGCAGTCCCAACACAAAGACAAGGCAGATGCAAGGCAAAAATGATTGCCTTCTATAGTTCCTGTTTGTGATGTCATTTAATGGAGGTTTTTATTAAAGAAAAAAGTAAGCGCAATGCACGCCATAACGCGCACCCACTGGTGTGAATGAGCCTTAGGGGTTTATTTCTTGCAGGCTTGCTTTGGCATATTTATTATTATACGTGTAAAATTTATATGTGTAATATTTATCAAGTGTATCTTAAGAAATATTTGAAGCACTAAATTTGTTTTTCGACACATATAGGGGAGGGGGGTACAGAGCGTAAAAATTGTCTGCTTATATTTACTGTTAACATATGGTCCCACCCCTCCAGCATCTGACTATATATACATATATATATATATATATATACACATACATACATATATATATATATACACATATACATATATATACATATATATACACATATACTGTATGTATGCTATTTGGATTTAAACACAGACATTCCTCCAGTTCTACCCAGCATGGATTCTGATCACAATAAAATATCAATCCCCTCTGGATTATACCGTATAGGCATTTAAAGCCCAACTCCAGGCTAAAAAACAAAACAAAAAAAAAAACCCTTCGCCCCCCCCCCCCTTCCTACCCCCACTGCAAGGGCTAAATGGTCCCTTAACCACTTCTGGACCAGAAGCATTTGCCCCCTTAATGACCAGGCCATATTTTGCAATTCAGCACTGCGTTACTTTAAGGGACAATTGCGCAGTTGTGCGACGCTGTACCCAAATAAATTTGATGTCCTTTTTTTCCCCACAAACAGAGCTTTCTTTTGGTGGTATTTGATCACCTCTGCGATTTTTATATTTTGCGCTATAAACAACAAAAAAAAAAAAAAGCGACAATTCTGAAAAAAAAAAAAACAATATTTTTTACTTTCTGCTATAAAACATTCCCAGTCAAAAAAAAAAAAAAAAAAAACGAATTTAATAATCAATTTAGGCCAATTTGTATTCTTCTACATATTTTTGGTATAAAAAAAAAAAAAAATCCCAATAAGCGTATTTTGATTGGTTTGCGCAAAAGTTATTGCGTCTACAAACTAGGGGATAGATTTGTCATTTTTATTTATTTATTTTTTTTACTAGTAATGGCGGCGATCAGCGATTTTTAGCGAGACTGCGACATTGCGGCGGACAGATCGGACCCCTAACTGACATTTTTGAGGGGGACCAGTGACATTACTACAGTAATCAGTGCTAAAAATATGCAGTTACTATATTAATGACACTGGCAAGGAAGGGGTTAACACCAGGGGGTTAAGTGTGGGTTAAGTGTGCTCCTAGGGGGTGCTTTCTAACTGTGTGGGGAATAGACTCACTGCTGGATGAACACAGAGACCTGTGTTCCTAAATAAGAGGATCACAGGATCACTGTGTTCATCACTGGCAGAACAGTGGTCTGCCTTGTTTACATTGGCAGACCGGAGTTCTGTCTCCACGGGGAGCGAACGCGGGTGGCCTGTGGACATCGCATCCGCCGGACCCGCTGATTGGCTCCTTCTCTGGCCAATCTGCGCGTGTGCGCGCTCTTCGGCGGCACGCGCGCGCTCTTTGGCAGCACGCGCGCGCTCTTTCGGCGGCACGTGCACGCTCTTCTGCGGCACGTGCGCGTCCCCAATATCTGTAACACGAAGCGGCGTACAGTTACGTCATTTTGTGTAATAGAGCCGACCTGCCGCTGTAAAACTACCTTGGCTGGTCGGCAAGTGGTTAAAGGATAACTTCTTTTGTGGGGAAGAACCAGGGCCTATTTCCAGTGAGAAGGCAGTGCCGGTGTTCTGCCGAAAACTCACTTCCGGTGACTCTACACCAGGAATAATTGGAGATTTCAACCACTTGGTGTTTTCACAAAACATCGGCAGCTCGTACACTCCGGTACAAGCTATAAAGAGTGGACATTTTTAGTAACCAACAACATGGCCGCCTCCAAGGCGGCGACAACTAGCGGGTAGACTTACAATGTCCACTCATTATAGCGCGTACCGGAGTGTATAGGCTTCCGGTGTTCTGTGAAAACACCAAGTGATCCAAATCTCCAATTACTCCTGGTGTAGAGTCACCAGAAGTGTTGTGGTTGGAGATTTCAGGGGGTTGGAGTTTTCGGTAGAACACCCGCACCTCCAGTACTGAATGTACTGTGTGTAAAGGAAGGGCTGCTGGGTAGGGTTGCCACCTCCTCCCCTTAGAACCGAACCAATATTACACAGGTTCTGAAGTTATACGGCGGCAGGTTCCCACGAATCGCCGTACCTGTACAGCATTCCGCGGGAGCAATCTTGGGGGCGCCCAATCCACGGGGGCCGGCGGGCCGTGATTGCTGCCGGGCACCCTCGATCGCTCCCCGTGAAGAGAGAACGGCGGCCTGCTGTTGCAAAAAACAGCAGACCGTTGTTCTCTCTGTTACCAATGTAGAGCTCCTGTGTTCCTCCTATTTAGGATCACAGGTCTCTGTATTGATTCAATCAGCCCATCCCCCCCACAGTTAGAAAACTCCCCCTAGGCTCACACTTAACCCTTTGATCGCCCCTTGGCTAACCCCTTCCCTGCCAGTGTCATACTTACAGTAACAGTGCATATTTTTAGCACTGATTACTGTAGTGATGTCACTGGTCCCCCCCCCCCCCCCCCCAAAAGTGTCAAAAATGTCAGTTAGGGGTCCGATCTGTCCGCTGCAATGTCGCAGTCCCTCTAAAGATCGCTGGTCTCCACCAATACTAGTAAAAAAAATTAAAAATAAAGAAAAATGACATAAATCTTTCCCGTAGTTAGTAGACGCGGTAACTTTTGCGCAAACCAATCAAAATACGCTTATTGTTTTTTTTTACCAAACATATGTAGCAAAATATAAATTGGCTTCAAATGATGAAAAAAAATTATTTTTAATATTTTTTTTGGGAATGTTATATAGCAGAAAGTGAAAAATATTGTTTGTATTTTTTTTTCAGAACTGTCGCTCTTTTTTTGTTTATAGCGCAAAAAAAAAAATCGCAGAGGTGATCAAATACCACAAAAAGAAAGTTCTATTTGTGGGAAAAAAAAGGACATCAATTTTATTTGGGTACAGAGTCGCACGACCGCGCAATTGTCCATTAAAATAACGCAGTGCAGAATTGAATAAAATGGCCTGGTCATTAAGGAGGGAATTCCTTCCGTTCCAGAAGTGGTGAAAGGAGAACTCCTTTTCTGGGGAAGAGCAAGGGCTTATTTCCAGTGAGAAGGCAGTTCCGGTGTTCTGCCAAAAAACTCCCTTCCAAGGACTCAACACCAGGAATAATTGGAGATTTCGGCCACTTGCTGTTTCTCACAAAACACCAGCAGTGGACATTTTTAGTCCGCCCGCTAGTAACCAACAACATGGCCGCCTCCGGAGTGGCGACAACTAGCGGGCGTACTAACAATGTCCACTCATTATAGCGCGTACCGGAGTGTATAGGCTGCCGGTGTTCTGTGAAAACATCAAGTGGTCCAAATCTCCAATTATTCCCGGTGTAGAGTCACCAGAAATGTTGTGGTTGGAGATTTCAGGGAGTTGGAGTTTTCGGCAGAACACCGGCACCTCCAGTACTGAATGTACTGTGTAAAGCAAGGGCTGCTGGGTAGGGTTGCCACCTCATTCCTTTAACCACTTAAGCTCCGGAAGATTTTACCCCCTTCCTGACCAGGGGGTATTTTGCGATTCGGCACTGCGTGACTTTAACGGACAATTGCGCGGTCGTGCGACGATGTACCTAAACTAATTTGACGTCCTTTTTTCCCCACAAACAGAGCTTTCTTTTGGTGGTATTTGATCACCTGTGCGATTTTTTGATCACGCGCTATAAACAAAAAAAGAGCGTCAATTTTGCAAAAATAGCAATATTTTTCACATTTTTTTATATGAAATTCCCCCCCAAAAAAATGTAAAAATCTAAATTTTTTAACATTTTCGGCCAATTTGTTTTATGCTACCTATGTTTGGTAAAAAAAATCGCAAAAAGCGTATTTTTATTGGTTTGCGCAAAAGTTATTGCGTTTACTAACAAAGGGAATGATTTTTGTCATTTTTGTTGTTTTTTTTTTTAACGCGTAATGGCGGCGATCTGCGATTTTTTTTGCGGTACTGCGACATTGCGGCGGACAGATCGGACCCTTGACTGACATTTTTGACACTTTTGGGGTTACCAGTGACATTTCTACAGTAATCAGTGCTATACATATGCACTGTTACTGTAAAAATACACTGGTAGTGAAGGGGTTAACTTTATTTGAGAAGGAGGGGCTGTGTGTGTCCCTAGGGGCGTGATTCTTACAGCGATTGGCTGTGGCTTGAGCTGTAGGAACACTGATCAACGGTCCTACATAGTAGAACCGTGTGATCAGTGTTTCTACACCAGGGAGAATGACAGGTGGCTTGTTTACATAAGCCGCCTGACTTTCTCCCTCTCCCCAGACGATTGCCGAGTGACCGGTGGACATCGGGTCCGCCGGTCACACGCGCGGGGGGGTCCGTGACGGAGCGGGAGCGCGCCTCCGGTGGCGCGCGCTCGCTCCCCAGAGCCTCACAGGCTAGCGACGTAGACCTACATCGCTCTGCCTGTGAGGGGCTGACTGCCGCAGTAAATATACTGTGAGCAGTCGGCAAGCGGTTAAAACCCAACGCATACTAATTAAACCGGTTCTGTGGCTAATTAAGGTGGTATTTAAACTCACTTGGTGCCTTAACTCACGGATCCGCCTCAGAACCTGCGTAATTCATATGTGTTCGGGTTCAATCCCTTGCAGAGCGCCCCATGTATATATACTAGGGGGCGGTGACTCCTGTGTGCAGAATCACACACAGGTACGTGATTCTGCACTTCCAGGTCTGGGATGCGCATTCACGCTCCCGGCGACCCGCTCCTGCTGTGATTGGTCTATTATTTCTGGTTTGCTGGGGGGGGGCTTATATTGCTGGGGGACGGGTCAATTGTTGCTGGAAGGCATCTACTGTTGAGGGAGGGGTCTATGGATGCTGGCTGCTGGAAATCTGTTTTTACTGCTCACTGTCTACTGTTGCTGGGGTGGTATTTTTTTTGCAGGGGTCTATTTTTGATGGGGGGAATCGTTTGTTGCTGGGAGGGGGGGGTCTATGGCTGCTGGCTGCAGGGAATTTATTTTACTGCTTTTCTTGTTATTATTAACAAATTCTATACACATTATTTAGCACTACAAAATGATATTGGATCCGTATTCTCTAAAAGGAGCTGTACTGACTGAGAGCGGGGGGGGGGGGGGGGGGGTGGAATCAAGCAACAGACACAAAGTCGCATGAAGAGTCAAAACATAATCATTTCAATGGGTGCCATTTTAATCAATGGAACTCAAGTCACAAAAAAAAAAAAAAAGTTCCTGCATTACTTTTCTCCGACTTTGGTGCCAAAGACTGCAATGGAAAACCACACAAGTTGCACGCAAGCCAGAAGGAAGTTGAAAGGAAATTGCAAGCAAGTCTTAAAGCGAAGTTCCGGGCACAAACTCGATATTTTTTTTTTGTGCCCGTCCGCTAGTCCGACATCACCTGAAAAGGAATTGGATAGTTAGGTTTTTTTTTTTTGTTTACTCACCTTGTAATTGAAGATCGTAAATACTCACCTCAGTGTACTTCCTCCCTCAGCGGCGCGGCTCCGCCGTCACTTCCTGTCTCGCGATGATTCCTGGGAGCTGAACGTCATCGCTCCCAGGAATCAATGCGACGGCACCGACCCCGCTCGTCACTTACGGGCGACGCAGCTGTGGAGGAATGCGGCGCCACACCGGAAGTGACGAGAGGGGCCGGTGCAGGCGCATTCTGGGAGAAGAAGACGCGGAAGAAGACGCTGAAGAGGACCGCGCCGGCTTCAGCTGCCCACAAGAGAGATGGAAACGCTGTGGAAGAAATTTTATAAGTAAGTATTTCTTCTAAAAGGTAAGTGCGAACCGGGACAGATCAGAGGCTAGCCATTGTGGAATGTACTAGCCCTGACTGTCCTGGGGGTATGTTTGTTGAAAAATAATTTCTGTGCCCTGAACTCCGCTTTAACCTCGCTAGCGGTAAACCCGAGCGTGACTTGGGGTAGGAATTTTCTGCTATTATCGGTATCCCCGAGTCACGCTCGGGGTGAATGGCAGAGCTATGCAGACAGCGCAGCGGAGCGTCTCTTACCTTATCCTGGCGATCCAGCGATGAGCTCTCATTGCTGTGACCGCCAGCCGAGATCTCCGCCGCTCGTCTGTCCCCCCCCCGGTAGGAGGACTTCCTAGTTCCGTTCCCTGCAGCAGCAATGCTGCATGGGAGCGGAACTAGGGAGGGAAATTAAAAAAAAAAAAAAAAAACGTTGCACAAAACACATAACACATTTTATATTATATATATGCATATATATATATGTATATGTGTATATATATATATATATATATATATATATATATATATATATATATGTGTGTGTGTGTGTGTATATATATATATATATATATATATATATATATATATATATACCTATATACACACACACATATATATATATATATATATATATATATATATATATAAAATTATATTATTGATTTGATTATAATTCATGCGTATATACACACACACACATGCATATATATATATATATATATATATATATATATATATATATATATACACACACACACACACACACACACATATATATATATATATATATATATATATATATATATATATATACACATATATATATATATATACACACACACATATATATATATAATATATAACGCATGAATTATAATCTAATCAATAATATAATTTTATTATATATATTATATATTATATAATAAAATTATATTATTGATTTGATTATAATTCACGCGTTTGTGTTTCAAATTTATCACATCTGGGATGTCTACTAGAGACTTGTTTTGGTCAGGTTTAAGTCAGTAATTACTAAGAATTGTAGGCCTATAATACATAACGCCAAATTTCCATGAAAAGAATTGTACCGCTTTTGGTACAGAATTCCTGACAGAATCATACCGCCAGGGAGGTTAAGGAAGTTGCAAGGAAATTGCAAGCACATTGCACGACTTCGGGGTGAGAGCAGTGTAGAAGGACTATTTCACATGTTCTGCCATCTTGGAAACCGCTCCCCCCCCCACCCCCCCCCCAATGGTGGCGGAACGCCAGGGCACGGTCACAAGTGCAACCTTTGCGACCCTGGTAGTTCCACCACGGCTTCACATGAATCTTCTTTAAAGTTTCTCTCCAGACCTTTGACGGGATGTAGAATTTTTTTACTGAGGCTTAGACACAGCTGTTTGGCCGAAGCTTAAATCTGGACATCCAGTGCCCAATGTCCAGGCCACATGGGAGACCAGAGCAGATGCAGTCATTTCATTTTCCTAACCACTTCAATATCCAAACAGATGTCAATTGTCCACAAGAGATTATTTTTGCTTGTGTCTGCTTAGCCTTGGATTATTAATTGGGCGGCTTGGTTGGCCTGGCACTTGGAAGTAGCATGTGCCGATTTGATTTATGAAAGATTTAGCTGTGCGCATTGTACAAGGAAGATGGAAACTGCACTGAATACATGTAGTCATTATAGTATTCTGTTTTCATCCCCGTCAATCAATACCTCGGCGATTGATGATCTAGAGGGAAAGTCCTTGACTGCTCATGTACAGCCTAAGTTACTGTTGGTGGATCAAGTGCAGAACAACCTAATTTGGTCGATAACAGACTCATGTATGACATAAGACCAAAGGATTATATTTGAAGATATATCTTGGCACATCCCCAAAACCAGTTAGCCAGTGTACCAAAAAATGACAGCTAATGCCGAACTTTTGAGGCTATCCTACCGCTGTCAATATATTGAGGCGCTCCAACGGCTCGGTATGTATCCCGTAATCTTGCAACGTGTGCATTCACTTGAGAGCATCCTAGAAAACAAAAGAGACAAAGCTTCCTCTGCACCTGCCACTGCCTTAATGGCCACCCAGTATAATGTTCTCGTTAGTTCCAGGATGAAGTGAAGCATGCAGGCCCACAAGATATGACTTTGCTAGGAAATTCTCTTCCCGTTAGCTCCGTAAAACCTTTTTCTTTTTTAAAGCGCCGTGTCAAATCTGACACCATCTAAATGAAAGGCTGACACCAGCCAGGCTCTCTCTGGGATGAAAAACAAATTCTTAACAAGCATCTGGATGAATGTCCTATTTTCTTTGCGTGGTTCATTTGCATAGTGCTTTACAAGGGTCAGTTTTTCTGATAATGGAGAAGATCTCATACAAAGGCCTGTTGGTACCATTAACAACTATATAGGCCTGTGTAAAAAAATGTGACTTTGAATTAAAACCAGAAATCAGCTAAAATGTATTTTTTTTATATTTATTTAGCATAGAGGAAGATCGAACAGGCCTTGACTGTGCTCCAAGATTTGCCATGACCTCTACCTCTCCTATGTCTAATAAAGGGGGCTTTGTGCCCAACAAAGTGCCAGTTATTGGATAGTGTGATGGCAAGAGGAGTACAGTCAAGGCCTAGTTCTGGCCAAGTTTTGGTAAAACCAGAAGAAGGTTGGAACACATGGTTAATAGGCAGAGATTTGGATTAGTCTTTTGTTAGGGTCACTCTAAAGCAAGGGTGTCGGACGTAATTTATGTGCAGGCCCCATCGGCATTATGGTTGCCTTAAGGGGTCAGTTGTATCTGTAAATCTATATAAACGTATCTACCCTTTCTTGACTGTGCATCCAAGCTTAGCCATGACCTCTACCTCTCTTCTGCCTAATAAAGGGGGCTTTGTGGCCAACAAAGAGGCAGTAATTGGATAGCGTGATGGCAAGAGGAGTACAGTCAAGGCCTAGTTCTGGCCAAGTTTTGAAGTTTTGGTAAAACCAGAAGGTTGGAACACATGGTAAATAGGCAGGGATTTGGTTTAGTCTTTTGTTAGGGTCACTCTAAAGCAGGGGTGTAGGACGTAATTTATGTGCAGGCCCCATCAGCATTATGGGTGCCTCAAGGGGTCGGTTGTATCCGTAAAACTATATAAACGTATCTACCCTTTCTTGACTGTGCATCCAAGCTTAGCCATGACCTCTACCTCTCTTCTGCCTAATAAGGGGGCTTTGTGGCCAACAAAGAGGCAGTAATTGGATAGCGTGATGGCAAGAGGAGTACAGTCAAGGCCTAGTTCTGGCCAAGTTTTGAAGTTTTGGTAAAACCAGAAGGTTGGAACACATGGTAAATAGGCAGAGATTTGGTTTAGTCTTTTGTTAGGGTCACTCTAAAGCCGGGGTGTCAGACGTGATTTATTTGCAGGCGCATCTGCATTATGGTTGCCCTCAAGGGGTCAGTTGTATCTGTAAATCTATATAAACGTATCTACCCTTTCTTGACTGTGCTCCAAGTTTTGCCATGACCTCTACCTCTCCTATGTCTAATAAAGGGGGCTTTGTGCCCAACAAAGTGCCAGTTATTGGATAGTGTGATGGCAAGAGGAGTACAGTCAAGGCCTAATTCTGGCCAAGTTTTGGTAAAACCAAAAGGTTGGGACACATGGTTAAAAGGCAGAGATTTGGTTTAGTCTTTTGTTAGGGTCACTCTAAAGCAGGGGTTTCAGACGTAATTTATGTGTAGGCCCCATCGAGATTATGGTTGCCCTCAAAGGGTCGGTTGTATCTGTAAAACGATATAAATGTATCTAATCTTTCTAGTATTAAATAATTGCCTCTGCATTTCATTACTACTGGTTTTAGTAATAACTTAAGACTTAAGCTGCGAGGGGCAGGTACCGGCACGGAGCCCACTCACACTCCTGTAGCAGAATATGCCAGTCTAAAAAGGAGGGTCTCACACCGTTGGTATTATCAGGGCTGCTGATAGGGGGGGGGGGGGCGCCAGTCCTCCTGTAGGGGGCCCGGGCACACAGGAGGGCCCCAACAGCACGGGGAATCGGTGCGGTCGGGCTGAGGGGCAATTACAGAAGGAAGTCCTGTCCGGCTCTCTGCAGCAACTGGAAGCCAGTTTCTCCCCCTCCAACCAGCTTTCAGCTGCTGCAGTGAGACACAGACCACTTCTTTGAAACCGATCTCCCTCCTTGTTCTGACTGCTTCTGACTGCTTCTAAACCCCCCCCTCCTTGTGTGCCCCCCTTTCACTGTGCCCCCCCATTTCTCAAAATAACTATAAGCAGATGTCCAGGGAACCCCACCTCTCCTTATATCCTCAGGTGTCAAGAACATCATCAGAAGTTAAAGAGCCCTCCACCCTCCCTTACATAACAGTGCCTTGATGGTGAGCAGTGGTGTATTTTGGTTTTGTGCTGCCCTAGGCAAGACTAAAATTGGGCGCCCCCCCATGTAAATTTTCCCCACTCCCTTTTTAACCGATGTGATTCCATCCAAAATGGAGGGACTACAAGTCCCAGCATGACCCCCTGAGATCTCATGGGGTGGGGGGGGGGTGAGAGGGGGCGAGAGAGAGAGAGAGGGAGGGTGAGGGAGGGAGAGAGAGAGGGGGTGGGATAGGGAGGGAGAGAGAGCATGGGTGGGTGAGAGAGGGGGGATGAAAGAGGGGGGGGGGGTGAAAGAGAGAGGGGGGATGAAAGAGAGAGGGGTGAATCTAAGAGAGAAGGGGGATGAGAGAAGGGGGATGAGAGAGAAGGGGGATGAGAGAGAGAGAGAGGGGGGATGAGAGAGAGAGAGAGAGAGAGAGAGGGGGGGTGAGTGAGAGGGGGAAGAGAGAGGGGGGTGAGTGAGAGAGAGAGGCGGTTCTAGCAAGCAGTGGCCAATAGAGTCTCAGGTGGAGGGGGCTGGCTTTTTTGCTGCCCCCCTGCAAAGTGCTGCCCTAGGCCTGGGCCTTGTTGGCCTAGGCCAAAATACAGCACTGATGGTGAGTCCCATCACCCTCCTTTACTTGTGCTGAAGAAGCTTGGAGGAGGACCAGAGGAGGGCTGGAGTCAGCTTCTGAATTCTGAGACTAGGGGAGGCATAGATGAGGGGGTGCTGTGGCTGCACAGAAAGGAGCAGGATCTGTAGGAGGAGTTCTGTTTATTCACTTTTTTAGAATTTGGTGATTACCTTGAGAAAGGCAGTTTCTTTATCGTACATCACGGGACACAGAGCTGGCAATAATTACTATTTGGGTTATACGCTACCTTCAGGTGAATGGACACTGGCAACCAATAGAAAGAAAGTTCCTCCTATATAACCCCTCTCATACAGGAAGAACATCATTTTTTTCGCCAGTGTCTTGAAGGTGGTGGTCATGGCTGTTAAAGCTCTCCAAGGTTTTTGTATTGTCCCAGAAAAAGGGGCGATCTATCGGATCCATTCAAAAGGCTAAGCGCTAAAAGTATGGTACCCGAGCCTCGGTAACCGAAGATCTGAGGTTTAGTCTGTAATGTGGCCTTCGGGCACATTGGGCCCTGGGAAATGGCACCCTGGTTAAAACTTACCCAAGGTGATTCCAGCAGGGTGCTCTACGGTCCAAGGGAGTGGCCTCCTACAGCTGGAGGACCCAGGTCCTTGAAGGTCTGTGACGTTGCCCGCCGTGATGGGTGAAGTTTGAATCCTATTGCAGGATTCTGTGACGGGACTGGTAAGAATTTCTTATAAAAAAAAATGTCCTAACATCGGGAATCACCATATCTTCACCGAGTAATATGAAATCATGCGGCCCTGCCGCTATGTTTGTTACTAGTGTATAGCACCTTTATGAATGTACATGGTTTTCTACTATCTGCAATTTACTCAGATTGTAATTCTATTCAATAAATTATGTTTTGTGTATAATATATACTTTGCCTACACAATCCCAATTATTTTGGTCTGAGGAACCAACCATTTGGTGATAGAGTTCTGTCTTCCTTTCTGCGGGGGGGGGGGGGGGGGGGGGCTACACGGAGAAGCGCAGGATCTGGTGGAGGAGTTCTGTCATCCTCTCTGCTTCCAACTACTGAGACAAGGTGGGGACGGAAATGAGGGGGGTGCTGCAGCTGCAGAAGAAATGTGAGGGCCACATGAAATGATCTGACAGGCCGGATTTGGCCCACGGCCTTGTGTTTGACAAGGTGGTCCTGGACTCCCCCCTAATCCTGTTGCTGGACAGTGATAGAAGAAGCAGGTCTCTTTTCTGCCACTAGATGTCCTCAGTTTGATGGCCAGCCTCATTCAACTCACTTCCTCTGAGCCCAGGTGGTCCTGGACTCGCCCCCAGCCTGTTGCTGGACAGTGATAGGAGAAGCAGGTCTCTTTTCTGCCACTAGATGTCCTCAGTCTGATGGCCAGCATCATTCAACTCACTTCCTCTGAGCCCAGGTGGTTCTGGACTTGCCCCCCAGTCTGTTGCTGGACAGTGATTGAAGAAGCAGGTCTCTTTTCTGCCACTAGATGTCCTCAGTCTGATGGCCAGCATCATTCAACTCACTTCCTCTGAGCCCAGGTGGTTCTGGACTTGCCCCCCAGTCTGTTGCTGGACAGTGATAGAATAAGCAGGTCTCTTTTCTGCCACTAGATGTCCTCAGTCTGATGGCCAGCATCATTCAACTCACTTCCTCTTAGTCCAGGTGGTCCTGGACTCGCCCCCCAGCCTGTTGCTGGAGAGTGATAGAAGAAGCAGGTCTCTTTTCTGCCACTAGATGTCCTCAGTCTGATGGCCAACATCATTCAACTAATTTCTTCTAAGCCCAGGTGGTTCTGGACTCACCCCAGCTTGTTGCTGGACAGTGATAGAAGAAGCAGGTCTCTTTTCTGCCACTAGTGGTCCTCAGTTTGATGGCCAGCATCATTTAACTCACTTCCCCTGAGCCCAGGTGGTTCTGGACTCGCCTCCCAGCCTGTTACTGGACAGTGTTAGGAGAAGCAAGTCTTCTTTTCAGCCACTAGATGTCCTCAGCCTGATGGCCAGCATCATTCAACTCACTTCCTCTGAGCCCAGGGGGTCCTGGACTTGACTCCCAGCCTGTTTCTGGACAGTGATAAGAGAAGCATGTCTTCTTTTAAGCCACTAGATATCTTTAGTCTGATGGCCAGCATCATTCATTTGGCTTCCTCAGAGCCCAGGTCTTCCTGAACACGACTCCAGTCTGTTACTGGACAGTGATAAGACATGTCTTCTTTTCAGACACTAGATATCCTCAGTCTGATGGCTAACATCATTTAATTGACTTCCTCTGAGCCTAGGTGGTCCTGGACTCGTCCCCAGCCTGCTACTGGACCGTGATAGGAGAAGCAGGTCTTCTTTTCAGCCACTAGATGTCCTCAGTCTGATGGCCAGCATCATTCAGCCAGTTTTCTCTGAGCCCAGGGGACCCTTAACCTCCCGCCAGTCTGTGACTGAACAGCGATAGGAGAAGCAGCCCAGTGCACAACTCACGTCTCTGTCACTCTGCTCTCACCTCCTATCAGCATGCTGCTTTACAGCACCATAACTGTGCTGATTCTTCCTCTCACACTCCAGCCCTGCTGTACAGGGACTACAAAAAGCTTATACTAGGTCACATTTAGGTACTGACACTAGTTAATAAAATATATTTATTGATGTATTAATGATTGCAGAGCTGCATTAATTAGCGTCTTTTAGAGCTGCTTGGAGTTGTGCTTTAAGTTGATTAGCTGGAGCTGTAAAGAGGCCGCGGCGGCTGGACTCTGCTAATTCTCCTGAATGACGGGCAGCATGCTGGCTGGTCGCTCCGTCTTGGTGCTGTGCCAGCCTGGCCTGTAATAACGCTATGATGCGGCTTCGGGGAATTCCCTTTCAGCTGCGGACAGCCAGCGTGCCCACTGCCATCAATATACAGGAAAAAAACACAACGCAGATCGCAGAATCGCAGCATCGCCCTGGAAACATACCATACAACGCAGCAATTAGGAGGAGTGATTAATAACTGTAATTAGCCATATTTTTATTTATGATCTTCTTTAACATCTGACTTTGCCGGCGTGCATGGCGGCCCCATATGAACCCAATCTTTGCCTCGAAATTTCAGGATTTCATCGTTATTTTAAAGTTAACTAAGATTTATTAAAGATGAGGTTCCTCCCAACCCCCCTCCCCCCTCCTCCTATCCCATCCCATCATCCCTCATCACGCCTCATCCCTCCCTATTCAACCACATCCAATCTCGTCCCAGCCCATCCCATCATACCCCATCCCATCACACCCCACTTTATCCCACTCCATCCCATCCCATCCCACTTCATCCAACCCCACTCTATCCCACCCCATCCTACCTCATCCTACCTCATCATGCCTCATCCCACCCTACCCTATCCCATCCCACCTCATCCTACCCCATCACCCCTCATCACACCCTACCCTATCCCATCCCACCTCATCCTACCCCATCACCCCTCATCACACCCTACCCTATACTACCATCCCCCATCCCACCTCATCCTACCCCATCACCCCTCATCACACCCTACCCTATACTACCATCCCCCATCTCACCTCATCCTACCCCATCACCCCTCATCACACCCTACCCTATACTACCATCCCCCATCCCACCTCATCCTACCCCATCACCCCTCATCACACCCTACCCTATCCCATCCCACCTCATCCTACCCCATCACCCCTCATCACACCCTACCCTATACTACCATCCCCCATCTCACCTCATCCTACCCCATCACGCCTCATCCCACCCTACCCTATACTACCATCCCCCATCCCACCTCATCCTACCCCATCACGCCTCATCCCACCCTACCCTATCCCACCATATCCCATCCCAACTCATCCTACCCCATCACCCCTCATCCCACCCTACCCTATCCCACCATATCCCATCCCACCTCATCCTACCCCATCACCCCTCATCACACCCTACCCTATACTACCATCCCCCATCACCCCTCATCCCACCCTACCCTATCCCATCCCACCTCATCCTACCCCATCACCCCTCATCACACCCTACCCTATACTACCATCCCCCATCTCACCTTATCCTACTCCATCACGCCTCATCCCACCCTACCCTATACTACCATCCCCCATCCCACCTCATCCTACCCCATCACCCCTCATCACACCCTACCCTATCCCACCATATCCCATCCCACCTCATCCTACCCCATCACGCCTCATCCCACCCTACCCTATACTACCATCCCCCATCCCACCTCATCCTACCCCATCACACCTCATCCCACCCTACCCTATACTACCATCCCCCATCCCACCTCATCCTACCCCATCACTCCTCATCCCACCCTACCCTATACTACCATCCCCCATCCCACCTCATCCTACCCCATCACGCTTCATCCCACCCTACCCTATCCCATCCCACCTCATCCTACCCCATCACCCCTCATCACACCCTACCCTATACTACCATCCCCCATCTCACCTCACCCTACTCCATCACGCCTCATCCCACCCTACCCTATACTACCATCCCCCATCCCACCTCATCCTACCCCATCACCCCTCATCACACCCTACCCTATCCCACCATATCCCATCCCAACTCATCCTATCCCATCACCCCTCATCCCACCATATCCCATCCCACCCTATATCATCCCTTCCATCTTCATCCCAACCGATCACACCCCCATCACACCCCACTCTATCCTATTCCATCCCACCCCATCCCACTTCATCCAACCCCACCCTATTACATCCCATCCTACCCTATCACACCCCATCCCACTCTATCCCATCCCATCCCACCTCATCCTACCCCATCACGCCTCATCTCACCCTACCCTATACTACCATACCCCATCACCCCTCATCCCACCCTACCCTATCCCACCATATCCCATCTCACCTCATCCTACTGCATCACGCCCCATCACACCCCACTATATCCTATTCCATTCCACCCCATCCCACCCCATCCCATCCCACCCTATTACACCCCATCCCACTTCATCCAACCCCACTCTATCCCACCCCATCCCACCCTATTACACCCCATCCCACCCTATCACACCCCATCCTACCTCATTCTACACCATCACGCCTTATCCCACACTACCCTATCCCACCATACCCTAACCTACTTCACCTCATCACACCCCATCCCACCCCATCACACCCTTCTCTATCTCATTCCATCCCAGCCCATCCCAACCCAACCTATCACACCCCATACCACCTCATCCTACCCCATCATGTCTCATCCCACCCTACCCTATCCCACCATACCCCATCCCATCACATCCCATCCCACTTCATCCCACCTCGTCCTACCCCATTACACCTCATCCCACCCTACCCTTTCCCACCCTACCCTATTCCACCATACCCCATCCCACTCTATCCCATTCAATGCCACCCCATCCCAACCTATTACACCCCATCCAACTTCATCCAACCACATCCCACCCCACTCTATCCCATTCCATCCCACCCAATCCAAACTTATCACACCCCTCTCATCCTGTTTGCGTCATCGCACCCTATACAACCATATCCGATCTCATTCTATCCCACCCAATTATACCCCATCCCATCCATCTTACTGCATTCCACTCCATCGTACCCCATCTCACTCCATCACGCCCCACTCTGTGCCATTCCATTTCACCCCATCCTACCTAATCTTACCCAATTACACCTCATCCCAACCTACAGTATCCTCCCATATTCCATTTCACCCTATCACACCTCATCCCACCCCATCACAACTTGTCCCATCTCACCCCACCCCATCTCAACCTATTACACACCTTCCCAACCTCATCCTACCCCATCACGCCTCTTCCCACCCTACCCTAACCTACCATACCATACCCCAGCCCATGATGCCCCACCCCACTCCATTGATGGGGACGAGGAGAGAAGGCTCATTGATGGAGGCGGGGAGGGAAGGCTCACTAATGGAGGGGAGGAGGGAAGACTCATTGATGGAGGTGGGAAGGGAAGGGTCATTGATGGGGGGGGGGGGGGTGTTGGAGGATTATTGATGGAGGTGAGGAGGGAAGACTCAATGATGGAGGTGAGGGCGTTAGACTCATTGATGGAGGTGGGTAAGGATGCTCATTGATAGAAGTGGGGAGGGTAGGCTCATTGATGGAGGTAGGGAGGGAAGACTCATTGATGGATGTGGGAAGGGAAGGGTCATTGATGGAGGTGGAGAGGGAAGGCTCATTGATGGAGGTTAGGAGGGAAGACTCATTGATGGAGGTGGGAAGGGAAGGGTCATTGATAAAAGGGGGGGGGGGTGGAGGCTCATTGATGGAGGTGAGGAGGGAAGGCTCATTGATGGAGGCAGGGAGGGAAGGCTCATTAATGGAGGTTAGGAGGGAAGACTCATTGATGGTGGTGGGAAGGGAAGGCTCATTGATGGAGGTGGGGAGGGAAGGCTTATTGACGGAGGTGGGGAGGGAAGGCTCATTGATGGAGGTGGAGAGGGAAGGCTCATTGATGGAGGTGGAGAGGGAAGGCTTATTGATGGAGGTGGGGAGGGAAGGCTTATTGATGGAGGTGGAGAGGGAAGGCTCATTGATGGAGATGTGGAGGGAAGGCTTATTGATGGAGGTGGAGAGGGAAGGCTTATTGATGGAGGTGGGGAGGGAAGGCTCATTGATGGAGGTGGAGAGGGAAGGCTTATTGATGGAGGTGGGGAGGGAAGGCTTATTGATGGAGGTGGAGAGGGAAGGCTCATTGATGGAGATGTGGAGGGAAGGCTTATTGATGGAGGTGGAGAGGGAAGGCTTATTGATGGTGGTGGGAAGGGAAGGCTCATTGATGGAGGTGGGGAGGGAAGGTTCATTGATGGAGGTGGAGAGGGAAGGCTTATTGACGGAGGTGGGGAGGGAAGGCTCATTGATGGAGGTGGAGAGGGAAGGCTCATTGATGGAGGTGGAGAGGGAAGGCTTATTGATGGAGGTGGGGAGGGAAGGCTTATTGATGGAGGTGGAGAGGGAAGGCTCATTGATGGAGATGTGGAGGGAAGGCTTATTGATGGAGGTGGAGAGGGAAGGCTTATTGATGGAGGTGGGGAGGGAAGGCTCATTGATGGAGGTGGAGAGGGAAGGCTCATTGATGGAGATGTGGAGGGAAGGCTTATTGATGGAGGTGGAGAGGGAAGGCTTATTGATGGAGGTGGAGATGGAAGGTACATTGATGAAGGTGGGGAGGGAAGGCTCATTGATGGAGGTGGAGAGGGAAGGCTTATTGATGGAGGTGGAGAGGGAAGGCTTATTGATGGAGGTGGGGAGGGAACACTGGCCTGTGTAGTCTGACCCAATTGAAGAGCTACTGGAGCTCAGATTGCTGAATAGGTGAATGCTGGTTCTCAAAGAAAGGTGCCAGTACACACAGAGCATCGCAGTTTGTTGTATATGGGGCTGTGTAGTCGCAGACCGGTCAGGGTTACCACGCTGTTCACAGCCAAAAGCCCTCACAATGGGCACGTGAGCATCAGAACTGGACCCTGGAGGAATAAAAAGAAGTTGGCCTGGTCTGATCATTCAAGAATGGTTTGAGAAACACATGAGGTGTTGACTTGGCCTCTTAATTCTCCAGATCTCCATCCAATTGGGCATCTGTGGGATGATTCATGGAGGCCCCACCTTACAATTTAGAGGACCTAAAGGATCTGCTAATGATGGCTTGGTGCCAGATACCACAGCGTACCTTCAGAGGTCTAGTGGAGTCCCCTTTCTTAATGGGTTATGGTGGGTGGCCATATTGTTTTAGCTTTTTGCTGAATTACTATACAAAGAGCACCTGTCATTCATTCCCTTTTGTAATAGGCTGCACGACATTAAATTTCCTCCTTCGTTTCACTGAAGTTCAGTAACCTGACTGGGGCACAAGGCATGCCGAGCCTCGGTGATCTGTCAGTCATGGGTGAACTATTAGTTGGAACTTCGTTTTCCTTCAAGAAAAGATTCCCTGTTATCATAGAACGTAATTAGTCGGTTTTTCTGGTTTCTGCGAGCTCCTAATTTGCAGCCAGTGATATGATAATTATAATATGTTTAGCCTGTGGCCAAAATTAGTGTAATTAAAAGGAAGCAGGCTGTTAATTATAAACTAAACTGGAGGTCCCAAGGCGGGTTTCCTCAACCAATCAGAACCTTCGGATAAAAACAGATCGGATACTTTGTAATCTATATATTCACCTCCAAGGCACCTCCTTAGGTTTCACATTTAAATTAAAAGTTTCTCATTTTCCAGGAATGTTATGCAGCATATAAATCGGCATGATGGTCCTTTCCAGACATGGAAGAGACCCCCCCCCCCTCCCCGCGTCCCTGTGGCGGCTGACCCTCCTAAATGACGCCTTTCTGTTTTCATTACATATCTTCTTTTAGGTACTGTGATGTCATCACTGGGTCTCTGTGCTTCTCTAAGCAATGCAGGCATATCATGGCTGGTGAGAGGATTCTGCAGGGTGCTGCAAATAGCTTCCTGGAAACATCACAGCACCCTGGCCTCAGTACTCGTCTCAAGAGCCCTCAGCCCTGATGCAAGAAGTGGGCTGGCTGACGGGAAGAGTTGTCCTTGTTGGAGGAGTGAGCATTCCTAGGCACGCAGATCACACCCACATGTGATGCTAACTCCCTGATGATTGATAAACCTGAAATCCAAAGAATAAAATGGGCAGGCCATGAACAGTCAGGCTGGGGTGGGAAGGGCCAGATGATCCTGGACGTCCTTCAGTCAGGAAATGAAGGTTTGGGAGCTCTCTCCATTTTGTTGCAGCTTCTAATGCACACTATGATAAGCTCACAGTGTGCAGTGAAATCAGAGTAAGGCTAGTGGCAAAATTGCTTTTCTGCCATGCACAGAAACGCGTTGCCCTTTAGCAGTTGCATGGCGGTGCCATTAATTGTTAAGGCCACCCCCCCCCCCCCCCCCCACACACACACACATCTACTAACGCATACATTTTTGGGTACGTCTAAAGGGGTTTGGTGCTGCATGATTTTGGAAATGGCCTAGGGACTTCATTTCTATGTTTCTTGTGCATAGGGCAGTCCACTAGAACGTGTGCGCGCCGTCGCGCCACAGTTGGGTGATTCTCTGCAAATCAGACCTCCATGCAGATATTCTTATGAATTCAAGATCATTGAATTGTTGCGTTCTCCTGATTCTAGTGTCTTGTGCATGGGGCAGTCCGTTTAAATAAAACGAAGTACACGCAACTCACTAGAACGTGTGTGCGCCGTCGCGCCACAGTTAGGTGATTCTCTGCAAATCAGAATTCCCTGCAGATATTCAGATGAATCCAAGATCATTAAATTGTTGCATTCTCCTGATTCTAGTGTCTTGTGCATTGGGCAGTCCGTTGAAATCAATAGTGTTACACGCAACTCACTAGAACGTGTGCGCCCCGCCGTGCCACAGATGGGTGATTCTCTGCAAATCAGACCTCCCTGCAGATATTCTTATGAATTCAAGATCATTGAATTGTTGCGTTCTCCTGATTCTAGTGTCTTGTGCATAGGTCAGTCCGTTAAAATAAATAGAAGTACACGCAACTCACTAGAACGTGTGCGCGCCGTCGCGCCACAGATGGGTGATTCTCTGCAAATCAGACCTCCCTGCAGATATTCTTATGAATTCAAGATCATTGAATTGTTGCATTCTCCTTATTCCAGTGTCTTGTCCATAGGGCAGTCCGTTGAAATAAAACAAAGTACACGTAACTCACTAGAACGTGTGCGTGCCGTCGCGCCACAGTTAGGTGATTCTCTGCAAATCAGAATTCCCTGCAGATATTCAGATGAATCCAAGATCATTAAATTGTTGCATTCTCCTGATTCTAGTTTCTTGTGCATTGGGCAGTCCATTGGAATCAATAGAGGTACATGCAACTTCTCAGAACGTGTGCGAGCCGTCGCGCCACAGTTGGGTGATTCTCTGCAAATCAGACCTCCCTGCAGATATTCTTATGAATTCAAGATCATTGAATTGTTGCATTCTCCTTATTCTAGTGTCTTGTGCATAGGTCAATCTGTTGAAATAAATAGAAGTACACGCAACTCACTAGAGCGTGTGCGCGCCGTCGCGCCACAGTTAGGTGATTCTCTGCAAATCAGAATTCTCTGCAGATATTCAGATGAATCCAAGATCATTGAATTGTTGCATTCTCCTGATTCTAGTGTCTTGTGCATAGGGCAGTCCATTGAAATCAATAGAGGTACACGCAACTCACTAGAACGTGTGCGCCCCGTCGCGCCACAGTTGGGTGATTCTCTGCAAATCAGACCTCCCTGCAGATAGTCTTATAAATTCAAGATCATTGAATTGTTGCATTCTCCTGATTCTAGTGTCTTGTGCATAGGGCAGTCCATTGAAATCAATAGAGGTACACGCAACTTACTAGAACGTGTGCGCCCCGTCGCGCCACAGTTAGGTGATTCTCTGCAAATCAGACCTCCTTGCAGATATTCAGATGAATCCAAGATCATTGAATTTTTGCGTTCTCCTGATTCTATCAGCGCTCCCAAGAAGCAATTACAATACATATCTCTCAATAAGTGACACCCCCACATATCTGCTATGTAGTGTGTTTTCGCATGCACCATACTGGTGTGGTGCAATTTTGGAAAAGGGTCAGGGACTTCTTTTCTGCATTTCCCACACATAGGGCAGCCCACTGAAATCAATAGGCTGGCTTGCATGTGAAGCGCTGTGACTTGTGCACGTCGTTGCACCACAGTTAAATGATTCTCTGCAAATCAGACCTTCCTGCAGACATTCTGATGAATCCAAAATCATTGCATTGTCTCATTCTCCCGATTCCATCTAGATTTTAAGATGCGAAAAAAAGGGCAAAGAAGCCAGTTGGGACTTTAAATTGAGGTGTGGTCAAACATGATTAGAAACATTGATAGATAATGACAAAGACCAGCAGAAAGTAATAAACGCTATTTTATTGAACTGTCTATGGACCAAAATACGGGTAACCAAGTTGCTCACTGTAGCCACATATCCCATGGTAATGGAGTATACATGAGTAAGACAAAATGGGGGGCTTAATGGTACACGACAGGAATACATGATAATGCGTTATTCTCCTGGTACATACAAAATATTAAAAATTGTAAACAAAGGTCTGAGGTATATAATGTAATAACTTGTGATGGATAAAATAGCCTGTATGCAGCTCGACGCGTTTCGTGACTTAGTCACTTCTTCAGGAGCAAGGCAGGGTACAAGTATCTATAGAGAAATAATACACATAATAAGTAATAATATGAATGGTATGTAGATAAACCTCACACAAATTATGGGAGGTATAGCTTACAGTGTGCTGGTATGAAGTCCAAAGCTATTTTATCCATCACAAGTTATTACATTATATACCTCAGACCTTTGTTTACAATTTTTAATATTTTGTATGTACCAGGAGAATAACGCATTATCATGTATTCCTGTCGTGTACCATTAAGCCCCCCATTTTGTCTTACTCATGTATACTCCATTACCATGGGATATGTGGCTACAGTGAGCAACTTGGTTACCCGTATTTTGGTCCATAGACAGTTCAATAAAATAGCGTTTATTACTTTCTGCTGGTCTTTGTCATTATCTATCAATGTTTCTAATCATGTTTGACCACACCTCAATTTAAAGTCCCAACTGGCTTCTTTGCCCTTTTTTTCGCTGAATGCAACAGGGATGGAGACTCCACTGGTCCGGAGTCTCATATAAAGTCCCAAATTCCCCCTCCCCTTTTTGTATAGATTTTAAGATGAAATTACAAAAATGATTTCTCTATACGTGACAACCATACGCATCTGCTAACGAGTGCATTTACACGTGCGACAAACACGTGGTGCTGCAACAACATGTGGTTCGGTGCGGCGTGATTTTAGGAAAGGGTCCGAATTTTTTTTTACACGTTTCTCATGAATAGGGCAGCCCATTGAAAGTAAATAGACAAACACGCAACTCACAAGAATGTGTGCACGCCTTCACGCCACAATTGGATGATTTTTTGCAATCTTGGAAAAGGGTCAGGGAATTCTTTTCCATGTTTCTCGTGCATAGGGCATACCATTAAAATAAATAAAGGTACACGCAACTCACAAGAACGCGTGCGCGCCTTCACGCCACAATTGGATGATTCTCTGCAATCTTGGAAAAGGGTCAGGGAATTCTTTTCCATGTTTCTCGTGCGTAGGGCAGACCATTAAAATAAATAGAGGTACACGCAACTCACAAGAATGTGTGCGCGCCTTCACGCCACAATTGGCTGATTCTCTGCAAATCAGACCTCCCTGCAGATATTCAGATGAATCCAAGATCATTGAATTGCTGCATTCTTCTGATTCTATCTAGATTCTAAGAAATAATTATAAAAATGTATTCTCACTAAGTGCCAACACTACGCCTCTGCTAACGAGCGCATATTTGCGTGCGCCAAACATGTGGCGCCGCAAAAACATGTGGTTCAGTGTGGCGTGATTTTGAAAAGGGTCAGGGAATTATTTTCCACGTTGTCATGCATAGGGCAGCCCACTGAAATAAACAGACATATAAGCAACTCACTAGAACGTGTGAGCGCCGTCGCGCCACAGATGGATGATTCTCTGCAAATCAGACCTCCCTGGAGATTTTCAGATGAATCTAAGATCATCGAAATGTCGCATTCTCCTGATTCCATCTAGATTATAAGAAGAAATTATAAAAATGATTTCTCAATAAGTGACAACCCTACGCATCTGCTAAAAAGCACATATTCGCACGCGCCAAACACGTGGTGCCACAACAACATGTGGTTCGGTGCGGTGAGATTTTAGGAAAGGGTCAGAATTTTTTTTACATGTTTCTTATGAATAAAACAGCCCATTGAAATAAATAGACAAACACGCAACTCGCAAGAACGTGCTCGCGCCGTCACGCCACAATTGGATGATTCTTTGCAATCTTGGAAAAGGGTCAGGGAATTCTTTTCCATGTTTCTTGTGCATAGGGCAGCCCATTAAAATAAATAGAGGTACACGTAACTCACAAGAACGTGTGCACGCTGTCACATCCCTATTGGATGATTCTCTGCAAATCAGACCTCCCTGCAGATATTCAGATAAATCTAAGATCATTGAATTGTCACGTTCTCCTGATTCTATCTAGATTCTAGTGACTCACTAGAACGTGTGCGCCCCGTTGCACCACATTTGGGTGATTCTCTGCAAATCAGACCTCCCTGCAGAAATTCTTATAAATTCAAGATCATCAAATTGTTGCATTCTCCAAATTCTATCTAGATTCTAAGAAGAAATTAGTGAAATTTGAAAAGGGTCAGGGAATTCTTTTCCACGTTTCTCATGCATAGGGCAGCCCATTAAAATAAATAGATGTACAAGCAACTCACTAGAACGTGTGCTCACCATTGCGCCACAGTTAGGTGATCCTCTGCAGATCAGACCTCCCTGCAGATATTCACATGAACCCAAGATCATCAAATTGTTGCGTTCTCCTGATTCTATCAGCACTCCTGAGAATCAAATACAATACGTATCTCTCATTAAGTGATACCCCCATGCATCTGCTATGTAGTATGTTTTTGCATGCACCAAACTGCTGTGGCGCAATTTTGGAAAAAGGTCAGGGATTCCTTTTCTGCATTTCCCACACATAGGGCAGCCCACTGAAATCAATAGGCTGGCTTGCATGTGAAACGCCGTAACGTGTGATCGTCGTTGCGCCAAAGTTGGATGATTCTCTGCAAATCAGACCTTCCTGCAGACATTCTGATGAATCCAAAATCCTTGCATTGTTGCATTCTTCCGATTCTAAGATTAAATCAATAGGCTGCCCTGCACGCGAACCGCCGTAACGCCCGCCCGCCGTTGCTCCACAGTTTGGGGATTCTCTGCAAATCAGACCTTCCTGCAGATATTCCGATGAATCCAAGATCATCAAATTCCTGCATTCTCCGGATTCTTAAATCAACAGGCTGGCTTGCATGTGAAGCGCTGTGACGTGTGCACGTCGTTGCGCCACAGTTGGATGATTCTCTGGAAATCAGACCTTCCTGCAGACATTCTGATGAATCCAAAATCATCGCATTGTCTCATTCTCCCGATTCTATCTAGATTTTAAGAAGAAACTACAAAAATTATTTCTCAATAAGTGACAACCCTATGCATCTGCTAACGAGTGCATTTTAGCATGCCAAACACGTGGTGCTGCAACAACATGTGGTTCGGTGTGGCGCAATTTTGAAAAAAAGGTCAGGGAATTATTTTCCATGCTTTTCGTGCATAGGGCAGCCCATTGAAACAAATGGACGTACACGCAATGCACTAGAACATGTGCGCGCCGTCGCACCACAGTTGGGCGATTCTCTGCAAATCAGACCTCTCTGCAGATTTTCTAATAAATACATGATCGTGGAATTGTCACATTCTCCCGATTCTATCAGCACTCCTTAGAAGCAATTACAAAAAGTATCCCTCAAAAGATGACACCCCCACACATCTGCTAACGAGTGTCTTTGCATGCACCAAACCGCATGATGCTGAAGCACCACATAGTTTGGTGGTGGCGCCAATTTGGAGAAAGGTCAGGGTCTTCTTTTCTGTATTTCTCATGTGCAGGACAGACCACTGAAATGAATGGGCTGCCCTGCTTGTGTAGCACCATAACACACGCACGTTGTTGCGCCACAGTTGAGTTATTCTCTGCAAATAAGACCTCCCTGTAGATATTCTGATAAATCCAAGATCACTGAATTATCGCATTCTCCTGATCCCATTAGCACTCCTCAGAAGCAATTGCAAAAAATATTTTTCAATAAGTGGCAATCCCATGCATCTGCTAACGAGCGCGCCTTTGTGCGCACCAAACCGTATGGTGCCACAGCACCATATAGTTCAGTGTTGCACAATTTTGTAAAAAGGTCAGAGTCTTCTTTTCCATGTTTGTTGCCCATAGGGCAGCCCATTAAAATGAACAGGCTTCCCTATATGTGATGCATGGGAATGCGCGTGCGCTGTCGCACCACAGTTGGGTGATTCTCTGCAAATCAGACCTCCCTGTAGATATTTCTGATAAATCCAAGATTCAGGATCAGGAAAATTATTTCCAGCATTAATCGCACATAGGGCAGTCCATTGGGTTTCCCTACACGCATGGGAATGCGCGTGCGCTGTGGCACCACAGTTGGGTGATTCTCTGCAAATCAGACCTCCCTGTAGATATTTCCGATAAATCCAAGATCATTGAATTATTGCGTTCTCCCGATTCTATTATCTCTCCCAAGGAGAGATTACAAAAATTATTTCTCAATAAGTGACAACTCCAAGCATCTGCTAACGAGCGCATTTTTGCGAGCTCCAAACCGCGTTGTGCTGTAGTACCATGAGGTTCAGTGTGGCACGCTATTGGAAAAGGATCAGGAAAATTCTTTCCAGCATTAATCGCACATAGGGCAGCCCATTGGGTTTCCCTACACGCATTAGGAAAGTGTGCGCGCCGTTGCGCCACAGTTGGGGGGTTCTCTGCAAATCAGACCTCCCTGCAGATCTTCCGATGAATCCAAGATCATCAAAACATAGCATTCTCCTGATTCTATCGGCTTTCCCATAAAGCAATTAAAAAAAAATTTCTCAACAAGTAACAACCCTACGCATCTGCTACTGAGTGCGCTTTCGTGCGCACCAAACCATATGGTGCCACAGCATCATATAGTTCAGTGTTGCATGATTTTGTAAAAAGGTCAGAGACTTCTTTTCCATGTTTCTCGCCCAAAGGCCAGCCCATTAAAATGAATGGGCTGCCCTATACGCGACGCATGGGAACTCGCGTGCGCCGTCACGCCACACTTGGTTGGTTCTCTGCAAATCAGACCTCCCTGCAGATATTCCGATGAATCCAAGATCATCAAAACTTAGCATTCTCCTGATTCTATTGGCTTTCCCACGAAGCAATTACAAAAAATATTTCTCAATAAGTAACAACCCCACTCATCTGCTACTGAGCGCGCTTTTGTGCGCACCAAACCATATGGTGCCACAGCACCATATGGTTCAGTGTTGCATGATTTTGTAAAAAGGTCAGAGACTTCTTTTCCATGTTTCTCGCCCATTAAAATGAATGGGCTGCCCTATACGAGACGCATGGGAACGCGCGTGCGCCGTCGCGCCACACTTGGGTGGTTCTCTGCAAATCAGACCTCCCTGCAGATATTCCGATGAATTCAAGATCATCAAAACTTAGCATTCTCCTGATTCTATTGGCTTTCCCACGAAGCAATTACAAAAAATATTTCTCAATAAGTAACAACCCCACGCATCTGCTAACATGCTCTTTTTTATTGTGCACCGAACCGCTTGGTGCCGCAGCACAATGTGGTTCGGTACAGCACGGTTTTGGAAAAGGGTCAGGGACTTTTTTTCTGCATTGCTTGTAGTTAGGGCAGCCAAATGAAATAAATGGGTTACATGCCGCGTGAGAACATGCGCGCCGTCGCGTCACAGTTGGGTGATTCTCTGCAAATTAGACCTCCCTGTAGATATTCCGATAAATCCAAGATCATCGAATTATTGCATTCTCCCGATTCTATGAGCACTCCTGAGAAGCAATTACAAAAAGTGTTTCTCAATCAGAGACAACCCTACCCAATGAGCGCGTTGTGTTGCGCACCAAACCACATGATGCTGCAGCACCATGTGGTTCAGTACGGCGTAATTTTGGGAAAGGGTCAGGGACTATTTTTTCCACATTTTCAATTGCAAATGAAACACCATATCACACACATATTGTGGCGCCACAGTTAGGTGGTTCTCCATAAACCAGACCTTCAAAAAATCCAAGATCATTGAATTATCGCATTCTCCTGATTCTATCAGCACTCCCATTAAGCAATCACAAAAAGTATTTCTCAATAAGAGACAACCCCATGCTTCTGTTCATGGGCACGTTTTGTTGCGCGCCAAACAGCATGATGCTTGGCTGATTCTGGAAAAGGGTCAGGGACTTCTTTTCCTCATTTCCCACATGTACAGTGCCTTGAAAAAGTATTCACACCCCTTGGAATTTTCCATATTTTGTCATGTTACAATCAAAAACGTAAATGTATTTTATTGGGATTTTATGTGATAGACCGACACAAAGTGGCACATAATTGTGAAGTGGAAGGAAAATGATAAATGGTTTTCAACATTTTTTTTACAAATAAATCTGTGAAAAGTGTGGCTGCATTTGTATGCACCCTCCGGAGTCAATACTTTGTAGAACCGCCTTTCACTGCAATTACAGCTGCAAGTCTTTTTGGGGGATGTCTCTACCAGCTTTGCACATCTAGAGAGGACGTTTTTGCCCATTCTTCTTTGCAAAATATTTCAAGCTCTGTTAGATTGGATGGAGAACGTCTGTGAACAGCAATTTTCAAGTCTTGCCACAGATTCTCAATTGGATTTAGGTCTGGACTATGACTGGGCCATTCCAACACATGAATGTGCTTTGATGTAAATCATTCCATTGTAGCTCTGGCTGGATGTTTCGGGTCCTTGTCTTTCTGGAAGGTGAACCTCCGCCTCAGTCTCAAGTCTTTTGCAGATTCTAACAGGTTTTCTTCTAGGATTGCCCTGTATTTGGCTCCATCCATCTTCCCCATCAACTCTGATAAGCTTCCCTGTCCCTGCTGAAGAAAAGCATCCCCACAACATATTGCTGCCACCACCATGTTTCACGGTAGGGATGGGGGTGTTCAGGGTGATGTGCAGTGTTAGTTTTCCGCCACACATAGCGTTTTGCTTTTAGGCCAAAAGTTAAATTTTGGTCTCATCTGAGCAAAGCACCTTCTTCCACATGTTTGCTGTGTTCCCCACATGGCTTCTCCCAAACTGCAAACGGGACTTCTTATGACTTTCTTTCACCAATGGCTTTCTTCTTCTCACTCTTCCATAAAGGGCAGATTTGTGGAGCGCACGACTGATAGTTGTCCTGTGGACAGATTCTCCCACCTGAGCTATGGATCTCTGCAGCTCCTCCAGAGTTACCATGGGCCTCTTGGCTGCTCCTCTGATGAATGCTCTCCTTGCCTGGCAGGTCAGTTTAGGTGGACGGCCATGTCTTGGTAGGGTTGCAGTTGTGCCATACTCTTTCTATTTTCCGATGATGGATTGAACAGTGCTCCGTGAGATGTTCAAAGCTTGGGATATTATTTTAAACCTAACCCTGCTTTAACCTTCTCCATAACTTTATCCCTGACTTGTCTGTGTTCCTTCACCTTCATGATGCTGTTTGTTCACTAAGGTTCTCTAACCAACCGCTGAGGACTTCACAGAACAGCTGAGATTAAATTACACACAGGTGGACTCTATTTACAAATTAGGTGACTTCTGAAGCCAATTGGTTCCACTAGATTTTAGTTAGGGGTATCAGAGTAAAGGGGGCTGAATACAACCCCCCCCCCCACACACACACACACTTTTCACAGATTTTATTTTGTAAAAAATGTTGAAAACCATTTATCATTTTCCTTCCACTTCACGATTATGTGCCACTTTGTGTTGGTCTATCACATAAAATCCCCCAAAAAATAAATTTACGTTTTTGGTTGTAACATAATGGAGGCACTGGTGTGACATGGTGACACTGGGGGACATAATGGAGGCACTCGAGTGAGATGGTGGCACTAGGGGGACATAATGGAGCCACTGGAGTGATATGGGGGCACTGGGGGGACATAATGGAAGCACTTGGGTGATATGGTGGCACGGGGGAACATAATGGAGGCACAGGGGAAACATATTGGCACTAGTGGGACCTAATGGTGGTACTGGAGTGACATGGTGACACTAAAAGGGACATAATGGAGCCACTGAAGTGATATAGTGGCACTAAGGGGACATAGTGGAGGCACTGGGGTGAAATGGTGGGACTGGGGGGGGGGGGGCATAATGAAGGCACTAGAGTGACATGGTGGCTCTGGGTTGACATAATGAAGTCACTACAGTGATATAGTGGCACTGAGGGGACATAATGAAGGCACTGGTGTGACATGGTGACACTGGGGGACATAATGGAGGCACTCGAGTGAGATGGTGGCACTAGGGGGACATAATGGAGCCACTGGAGTTATATGGTGGCACTGGGGGGGACATAATGGAAGCACTTGGGTGATATGGTGGCACGGGGGAACATAATGGAGGCACAGGGGAAACATATTGGCACTAGCGGGACCTGATGGTGGTACTGGAGAGACATGGTGACACTAAAAGGGAAATAACGGAGCCACTGGAGTGATATAGTGCCACTAAGGGGACATAGTGGAGGCACTGGGGTGAAATGGTGGGACTGGGGGGGGGGGGGGACATAATGAAGGCGCGGAGTGACATGGTGGCTATGGGTTGACATAATGAAGCCACTAGAGTGATATAGTGGCACTGAGGGGACATAATGGAGGCACTGGTGTGACATGGTGACACTGGGGGACATAATGGAGGCACTCGAGTGAGATGGTGGCACTAGGGGGACATAATGGAGCCACTGGAGTTATATGGTGGCACTGGGGGGGGGACATAATGGAAGCACTTGGGTGATATGGTGGCACGGGGGAACATAATGGAGGCACAGGGGAAACATATTGGCACTAGCGGGACCTAATGGTGGTACTGGAGTGACATGGTGACACTAAAAGGGACATAATGGAGCCACTGAAGTGATATAGTGGCACTAAGAGGACATAGAGGAGGCACTGGGGTGATGTGGTACCTGGGGGACATAATGAAGGCACTGGAGTGACGTGGTGGCTATGGGTTGACATAATGAAGCCACTGGAGTGATATAGATATAGTGGCACTGAAGGGACATTTTTGCATTCTCCCGAATCTATCAGCGCCCCCCCCCTCCCCCCCGAGAAGCAATTACAAAAAGTATCTCTCGATAAGTGACAACCCTGCGCAGATCAGAAGGAGTTTTCCGAACGGGAGAATCTCTCGGTTGTCTTCTTGGCATTTTCTGCTCCTTTTTTTTTCTTCTGCTGATTTGAATGTCATTGGACGCGGTGGAGATGGAAGACGCGGTGGAGATGGAAGGCGCGGTGTTATTTTTTTTGCAGAATATTGTTCTCATCATGTTGTTTGTACGGTGTGAGTGGGGAATTAGGTCTCCGAGTGGCAGTCTTGAAGGAGACGCTTTGACAGTAGGAGTGAAGCTGTTTCCTCCGGGGGTATAGACGCAAGAAAACAGTTCAGTCTCTGGCGAGCCAGTCACTCTGTCTGCCGAGCCAATTTACAGCTCCCGCTTTCCACAGCGCTGCACGTTAGACACACGGACGCGACCTTGAAAGCTGTTTTTCCAAGTTAAACATTCTGAAAATATATATATTTTTTTTCTTTCAATACAATTTTCTCTCAGGATCAAAATCTTAAAGGACCACCATAGTGAAACGTTGTGTATTCTGATCACTACTTCAGATTATGAACACTAAAGCTCAGCCTGTTATCAGTTTGCTTCCTTTCCAGTTTGGCATTTTTGAATAAAACTTTTTTCCGTTCCCATTACATACCTTATTTGTCAGTACTGGGTATCTTTGGTTCTCTATGCAAAGCAGGCAGATCTTGGCTGGTGGGAGGAGCCACTAGCCAGTACTCCTTTCAAGAGCCTTCAGTCCTCATACAAGATGTTGCTGGACTCTTGAGAGGAGTTGTACCTTAATGGATGGAAGTCTGGAGAAGTGGGTGTTCCTAGGCAGGCTGTAGTTGGTTTTAAATCCACTTTTCAAATAAAGGGAGAAAGAAGAGAAGCTCTTTTAATGGGGGACATGACGGTGACACTGAGGGGACATAATGAAGGCACTGGGGGGTGAGGATATAATGAAGGAATTAGAGTGACATGGTGGCAGGAAGCACTGAGGTGATATGGTGACACTGGGGGGACACAATGGAGGCACTGGGATAATATGGTGGAACTAGGGGGACATAACGGAGGCACTGGGGTGATATGGTAGCACTGGGAGACATAATGGAAGCAGTGGGGTGATATGGTGGCACTGGAGGGACATAATGGAGGCACCAGGGTGACATATTGGCACTGGGGGGACATAATGGTGGCACTGGATTGACATGGTGACACTGGGAGACATAAAAGAGACACTGGGGTGATATGGTGGCACTGGGGGACATAATGGAGGCGCTGACTGGGGTGATATGCTGACACTAGGGGACATAATCGAGGCACTGGGGTGATATGGTGGCACTGGGGGGACATAATGGAGGCACTGGTTGATAGGCTGGCACTGGGGGGACACAATGAAGGCACTGGATTCACATGCTGGCACTACAGGGACATGATTGATGCACTGGGGTGACATATTGGCACTGGGGGGACATAATGGAGGCACTGGGGGGACATAATGAAGGGACTGGAGTGACATGGTGGCACTGGGGGACATAATGGAGGTACTGGGGTGATATGCTGGCACTGGGGGGACATAATGGAGGCACTGGATTGACATGCTGGCACTACGTGGACATTAATGACGCACTGGGTGACATATTGGCACTGGGGGACATAATGGAGGCACTGGGGGGACATAATGAAGGCACTGGGGGGGACATAATTGAGGCACTGGGGTGATATGCTGGCACTGGGGGGGGGGGACATAATGGAGGCACTGGATCAACATGCTGGCACTACGGGGACATGACTGATGCACTGGGGTGACATATTGGCACTGGGGGGACATAATGGAGGCACTGGGGAGACCTAAT
Source organism: Pelophylax lessonae (assembly GCF_965119305.1). Lineage (NCBI taxonomy): Eukaryota > Metazoa > Chordata > Amphibia > Anura > Ranidae > Pelophylax > Pelophylax lessonae. The sequence continues at coordinate 12,285,872 of NC_138774.1, forward strand.
GAAGTTACTGGAGTGACATGGTGGAACACGGGGGGGCATAGTGGGGGCACTAGGGTGACAGGGTGACACTGGGGGGGCATAATGGAGGCACTTGAGTGATGGGGCACTAGGGGGACATAATGGAGTCACTGGAGTAATATGGTGGCACTGGGGGGACATAATGGAGGCACTGGATTGACATGGTGGCATGAAGGGACATAATGGAGGCACCGGGGTGACAAATTGGCACTGGAGGGACGTAATGGTGGCATTCGATTGACATGGTGGCACGGGGGAACATAATGGAGGCACAGGGGAAACATATTGGCACTAGCGGGACTTGATGGTGGTACTGGAGTGACATGGTGACACTAAGAGGGACATCATGGAGGCACAGGGGTGGCATAGTGGCACTGAGAAGAACTGATCTGTAAACAGACATTTGTGAACAGAGGCAAGAACTTCACAGGCACCTGGGTTTACATGATTTACAGTATATGTAGATATAATATACACTCACCGACCACTTTATTAGGTACACCTTGCTAGCAGCAGCTTGGACCCCCTTTTGCCTTCATTCTTGGTGGCATAGATTCAACAAGGTGTTGGAAACATTCCTCAGAGATTTTGCACCATAGTGACATGATAGCATCACGCAGTTGCTGCAGATTTGTCGGCTGCACATCTGTGATGCCAATCTCCCGTTCCACCGCATCCCAAAGGTGCTCTATTGGATGAGATGTGGTGAATGTGGAGGCCATTGGAGGACAGTGACCTCATTGTCATGGTGAAGAAACCAGTGGTGAGATGATTGGAGCTTTGTGACATGGTGCATTATCCTGCTGGAAGGAGCCATCAGAAGATGGGGACACTGTAGTCATAAAGGGATGGACATGGTCAGCAACAATACTCAGGTAGGGGGTGAGGTTTAAACTAGCGATCGACCGATATACAACAGCTGACCGTTCTTCTCTCTCAGCGGGGAACGATCACGGGTGTCAGGCGGCAATCGGAGCTGCCTGCCCGCTGCATCGGCTTCCGTGTTGATGGGCGGGGGTGGGAGCGCGCCGGCGGCAGCGCGTGCTCGCCCCTAGCCTTCTGCTCGTGACCGCTGTACAGTTATGGCAGTTTGCGCAGGAGCGGCTGCCTGCCGCAGTACATCTGCAGGGGGTGGTCGTAAAGAGGTTAAATTCCCTTTCTTCCCTATTCTGATACTCAGTTTGAACTTCAGTAAGTCGTCTTCACCACGTCTAGATGCCTAACATGGTGGAACTGGGAGGGACATAGTGGAGGCACTGGAGTGATATAGTGTCACTGAGGGGACATAATGGAGGCACTGGTTTGACATGGTGGCACTGGGGGGACACAGTTGAGGCACTGGGGTTATATGGTGGCACTGGGGGGACATAATGAAGCCACTGGAGTGATATAGTGGCACTGGGGGTACATAATGAAGGCACTGGTGTTTCATTATGGCACTGGGGGGGGGACATAGTGGAAGCACTGGTGTGATATGGTGGCACTGGGGGGACATAATGGAGGCACTTGGGTGATATGGTGGCACTGGGGGGACATAATGGAGGCACTATGGGTGATATGGTGGCACTGGGGGGACATAATGGAGGCACTTGGGTGATATGGTGGCACTGGGGGGACATAATGGAGGCACTTGGGTGATATGGTGGCACTGGGGGGACATAATGGAGGCACTTGGGTGATATGATGGCACTGGGGGGACATAATGGAAGCACTGGTGTGATATGGTGGCACTGGGGGGACATAATGGAGGCACTTGGGTGATATGGTGGCACTGGGGGGACATAATGGAGGCACTTGGGTGATATGGTGGCACTGGAGGAACATAATGGAGGCACTTGGGTGATATGGTGGCACTGGGGGGACATAATGGAGGCACTTGGGTGATATGGTGGCACTGGAGGAACATAATGGAGGCACTTGGGTGATATGGTGTACGCAGTACATCTGCGGCGGGCGGTCGTAAAGAGGTTTAATCCCCTTTTTTCCCTATTCTGATACTCGGTTTGAACTTCAGTAAGTCGTCTTCACCACGTCTAGATGCCTAATTGCATTGAGTTGCTTCCATGTGATTGGCTGTTTAGTGATTTGTGTTACCAAGCAACTGAACAGGTGTACCTAATAATGTGGCCGTGAGTGTATATGTAAAGTGTGGTGTCAACTGCAATATAACCACCTGTAATAAAAAAAAAAAAATGTTTTACATGATTGTGGCATCTCAGTCCAGGACATAGATGGATGATGCCTGAACAAAGATGGCGCTGTCTAATAGAGAAAAGCAGGGGGGATTCTAATATAGGTAAGAGACACATTACTGAGAATGCTGCACTTCACGTGAAAAATATCTCTTATAATAGGCGTGCTTTAACTATTGTAAATAGCTGGGGCTCGTCGGCAGTGGATTGTTGTAACCTTCGATGTGAGAGCCCACGCTGCTCAGCAGCAAACCACTAAAGGCACATTTACCTGATCATCGAACTTCACTGTCAATTTTGTCTCCTAATTGAAGTTCTGGTTTAATGGTTGTTGTGCATTAAGAGGCAAATAATTTGGAGCCTGTAATAAACATGCGTGGAATATAAATCCTGCATTCCGATATTTCCTCATAAGAGCGAAAGCCCTGAAAGTGAAGTCTTTTAGCGCCTGTTAATTACCGTTCTGGTTAGAGCTCCTTCGTAGGCTGGGATGAGTGAGTGCTTTCATCTTCTCAGCAATGATATCTATTTTCTGCACTTCACACAAATGTTTGCTACATTTTATCATGCCTTTGCTCGGCGGTTCAAGTTGTTTTTCATTTTTTAACCCAAAAAAAAAAATAGTTCTGGGCCTTGATGAAGGCGCCTTCAAAGCTTCCAGATGAAAGTCGGGCTTCTTCGCCTTTGCAAAGCCATATTGGCATGGTGGCTTAGGACGGCGATGGCTTGAGAGTCTATGAAGGCTGCCAGTGAACACTTTAAGAATTGCATAGTACAGTGAAGTCAGCTTAGAACAGAAGTCTCATTCCATCACATATCCTAAAAATTAGAGGACTATTCCTTATTTCAGGAGAGTGGCCGGAGCCATGCAAATAATCCCTGTAATGGAACCGAGACCCACACTGTGTTTGTGGGCTTCCTTCAGTCTTGAACATAGATATCAGATTTTCCAGCCGCCCCCATACAAAGCTAGCCGACAACTTAGCTTTTACTGAAACCTTCCCCTTTATTGAAAAGTCACACAGTTTATATACAGCATGGACATCCACCTTCTGATCAAATTTCCCCATCAAGTCCGGGGTTGCCTGATTACATTATCATATGCAAATGAAATTGTATACAGAAATAGAATTAACCTGAACTAATTATCTAGCCATCTGGACAGAAACAATATGTGAGTTCATTACCAATTAACCACTTTACCCCCGGCCACTGTGCCTCTACTGCGGCACAGTGGCTCGTTATCGTCCAGCGACGTAGACCTACGTCGCTGGACTCCTCCCCCTGTAGGCGGCACTCGCGCGTGAATGTTTTCATTCACAGCGGGAGTCGGGCCAGGGGAGGAGCGGCGGCGATCGCCGCTGCTCTTCCCCGATCGTCGGGGAATCTAGTTTGGAGATCCGCCCGCCTGTGTAAACAGAGCAAGCGGATCTCCTAAGTGACAGGGAGTGACAGATCGGAGTGTTCAGCATAGCTGAACATCCGATCTGTCCTTGTGTCACTCAGTCACCTCCCCCCCCCCCCACACGTTAGTAAGCACCAGGCATACATTAACCTCTCCCTCTCCAATAAAATTAACCCCTTCCCTGCCAGTGTCATTTTTACAGTTATATATAGCACTGATTACTGCAGTAATGTCACTGGAACCCCCAAAAGTGTCAAAAATGTCAGTCAAGGGTCTGATCTGTCTGCCGCAATGTCGCAGTCCCGCAAAAAAAATCGCAGATCGCCGCCATTACTCGTTAAAAAAAAAACACCAAAAATGACAGAAATCTTTCCCTTAGTTAGTAAACGCAATAACTTTTGCGCAAACCAATCAAAATACGCTTATTGTGATTTTTTTTTTATCAAACATAGGTAGCAGAAAACAAATTGGCCAAAAATTAAAAAAAAAAAAAATTTTTACATATTTTTTGGGAGGAATTTCATATAAAAAAATGTTAAAAATATTGTTATTTTTTCAAAATAAACGCTCTTTTTTTGTTTATAGCGCAAAAAGTAAAAATCGCACAGGTGATCAAATACCACCAAAAGAAAGCTCTGTTTGTGGGAAAAAAAGGACGTAAATTTTGTTTGGGTACAGCATTGCACGACCACGCAATTGTCAGTTAAAGTCGCACAGCGCTGAATCGCAAAAAGTGGCCTGGACGTAAGACAGCAAAATTCTCCGGTGGTAAAGTGGTTAACAATGGGACAGACAGGCTTAACAGAATCCACATCACACCTCAATACACAGAAAATAGGAAAAGACCGCCAGTGACAGACTGTCCGTCTCTGACACTGAAAAACAGTGTATATACAGCACGGACATCCACCTTCTGATCAAATTACCCCATCAGGTCAGGGGTTGCCTGATTACATTATCATATGCAAATGAAATTGTATACAGAAATAGAATTAGCATGAACTAATTATCTAGCCATCTGGACAGAAACAATATGTGAGTTCATTAACAATGGGACAGACAGGCTTAACAGAATCCACATCACACCTCAATACACAGAAAATAGGAAAAGAACGCCAGTGACAGACTGTACGCCTCTGACACTGAAAAACAGTGTATATACAGCATGGACATCCACCTTCTGACCAAATTACCCCATCAGGTCAGGGGTTGCCTGATTACATTATCACATGCAAATGAAATTGTATACAGAAATAGAATTAACCTGAACTAATTATCTTGCCATCTGGACAGAAACAATATGTGAGTTCATTACCAATTAACAGAATGGGACAGACAGGCTTAACAGAATCCACATCACACCTCAATACACAGAAAATAAGAAAAGACCGCCAGTGACAAACTGTCCGTCTCTGACACTGAAAAACATGAAATAGAAGCCACTCTTTCAATCTTCAGAATCAAACAGGCCAGGAACAGTCCTCACACACTTCTCGAGACACATGGCTGACAAACATCCCTGTCCCACTTGAAACAATGCAAACCACATTCCCAGTGTCCATTAAGTATCTGTCTTTCACTCCCAGTGATGGTGAGTACCGTCACAATCCCTTTATGCCCCAAAGCCAGATGCCCATCCAGAGCATGCTGGTGCATTGCAATGGCACCCATTGACAGTAGACAAGGGTGTTCAACTAAGACACAGAGTCTAAGTGGCAGTTGGTCTTCCCTATAGCTCCTGATGGAGGAATTGTCCCAAAACCCTACTGGAGACACCACAGAAAGATACGGCTGCATTCCACAGCTGAGATAAGATTATGAAGTTCCTTTATTCATCTTATTCATCATCAGTTCAGACAGACAGGGGACAGGTAGACAGGTTAACGTTTCACACGACACCGTGCTTGTTGTGAACAGGGTAGTAGACAAGGGTGTATAACCAAGACACAGAGTCTAAGTGGCAGTTGGTCTTCCCTAGAGCTCCTGATGGAGGAATTGTCCCAAAACCCTACTGGAGATACCAGAGAAAGATACGGCCGCACTACACAGCTGAGATAAGATTATGAAGTTCCTTTATTCATCGTCAGTTCAGACAAACAGGGGACAGGTAGACAGGTTAAGGTTTTTATAAGACACACCGTGCTCTTTGTGAACAGGGTAGTAGACAAGGGTGTATAACCAAGACACAGAGTCTAAGTGGCAGTTGGTCTTCCCTATAGCTCCTGATGGAGGAATTGTCCCAAAACCCTACTGGAGATACCAGAGAAAGATACGGCCACACTCCACAGCTAAGATAAGAATATGAAGTTCCTTCATTCAGCGTCAGTTTAGACAGACAGGGGACAGAAAGACAGGTTAACGTTTCATACAACACACCGTGCTTTTTGTGAACAAGCACAGCGTGTCATATGAAACGTTAACCTGTCTACCTGTCCCCTGTCTGTCTTGACTGATGAATAAAGGAACTTCATAATCTTATCTCAGCTGTGGAGTGTGGCCATATCTTTCTCTGGTATCTTCATGGTCTACGGTGGTAGGCTGAGGTGAGCACCTGCAACGGATATGTTGTACTTTCCCCTTTTGGCCTGAGCTATGTATGTATGTTTGCTGAACCAAAAATGCTACTGGTCATTGGTTTTCTTTGACAATGAGTACCAGGTCACAGCCCCTAGGATCACCCCACCAAGGGGTTGCTGGAACAGAAGGACTACTGTGTGAAAACTGTTCAAGAGGAAGTTGTGGCAGATAGCAGATAAGGGAATAGCCAGTTCCAGGCAGAGGTTATGGCAGACAACAGATAAGAGAGTAGTCAGCTCTAGGCAGAGGATATCACAGGTGGCAGGCAAGAGAGTAGTCAGGTCCAAGTAGAGGTCATGGCAGACAATTGATAGGAGAGCAGTCAGCTCTAGGCAGATGATATCACAAGTGGCAGGCAAGAGAATAGTTAGGTCAAGGTAGAGGTTATGGCAGACAACAGAGGAGAGCAGTCTGGTCCAGGCAGAGTGGCAGGTAGCAAACCAGAGAAGTCAGGCTCAGGTAAAGGTCATCACAAGGGGCTGTCAAGAGAATAGTCAGGTCCAGGCAGAGGTCATGTCAGACAGCAGATAAAACAGTAGTCAGGTCTAGGCAGAGGTCATCACAGGTGGAAAGGCAAGAGAGTATTTAGGTCCAGGTAGTGCATAGGTGTCAAACACAAGGCCCGCGGGCCGAATCCGGCCCTCCAGGCCATTTGATGTGGCCCTTGCACCTCTCCTGCAGCTGCAGAAGGGCTCCAGCCCTCCTCTCTTTCTCCTCCAGACTCAATACTTTATGCTTTCCAGCATTGCCTCCAGCTTCTTCCCAGCAGCAGCACAAGGTAATGGGGGTGCACTGTGATGTAAGGGAGGGTGGGGGACTCAACTTCTGATGGTGGGGAGGCTCTTGATGTCTTATGTAAGGGCAGGGAATGCTCTAGACATCAGGTACAACCGGCCCTTTTCAGGGCAATCATAATTCTGATGCGGCCCGCGATTAAACTGAGTTTGACACCCTTGAGGTAGAGGTTATGGCAGGCAACAAATAAAAGAGCAGTCAGATCCAGGCAGAGTAACAGGAAGCAAACAAGAGAGCAGTCAGGTCCAGGCAGAGGTCATTGCAAGCGGAAGTCAAGAGAGTAGTCAGGTCCAGGCAGAGTGGCAGGTAGCAAACGAGAGAAGTCAGGCTCAGGTAAAGGTCATCACAAGGGGCTGTCAAGAGAATAGTCAGGTCCAGGCAGAGGTCATGTCAGACAGCAGATAAAACAGTAGTCAGGTCTAGGCAGAGGTCATCACAGGTGGCAGGCAAGAGAGTATTTAGGTCCAGGTAGTGCACAGGTGTCAAACACAAGGCCCGCGGGCTGAATCCGGCCCTCCAGGCCATTTGATGTGGCCCTTGCACCTCTCCTGCAGCTGCAGAAGGGCTCCAGCCCTCCTCTCTTTCTCCTCCAGACTCAATACTTTATGCTTTCCAGCATTGCCTCCAGCTTCTTCCCAGCAGCAGCACAAGGTAATGGGGGTGCACTGTGATGTAAGGGAGGGTGGGGGACTCAACTTCTGATGGTGGGGAGGCTCTTGACGTCTTATGTAAGGGCAGGGAATGCTCTGGACATCAGGTACAACCGGCCCTTTTCAGGGCAATCATAATTCTGATGCGGCCCGCTTTTAAACTGAGTTTGACACCCTTGAGGTAGAGGTTATGGCAGACAACAAATAAAAGAGCAGTCAGATCCAGGCAGAGTAACAGGAAGCAAACAAGAGAGCAGTCAGGTCCAGGCAGAGGTCATTGCAAGCGGAAGTCAAGAGAGTAGTCAGGTCCAGGCAGAGGTCATCACAGTTGGTGACGGGCAAGAGAGTAGTCAAGTCCAGCCAGAGGTCATGGCAGGCAGCAAACAAGAGAGTAATCAGGTCCAGGCAGTGGTTGTGGCATGCAGCAGAAAAAAGTGTAGTCAGGTCTAGGCAGAGGTTATGGCATGCAGCAGACAAAAGAGTAGTCAAGTCCAGGCAGTGGTTGTGGCATGCAGCAGACAAGAGAGTAGTCAGGTCCAGGCAGTGGTTGTGGCATGCAGCAGACAAGAGAGTAGTCAGGTCTAGGCAGAGGTTATGGCATGCAGCAGACAAGAGAGTAGTCAGGTCCAGGCAGTGGTTGTGGCATGCAGCAGACAAGAGAGTAGTCAGGTCCAGGCAGTGGTTGTGGCATGCAGCAGACAAGAGAGTAGTCAGGTCCAGGCAGAGGTTATGGCATGCAGCACACAAGACAGTAGTTGGGTCCAGGCAGAGGTCATCACAGACAGCAGACAGGAGAGTAGTCATGTCCAGGCAAAGGTTGAGGCAAGAGAGTAGTTAGATCCAGGCCAGCTGGAAGAGGTCATCACAAGCTTTAAATAAAATAAAAAAATTGCTGTCAAATGACATTTCCCTGCCCAAACAGCACACAGACTTCTCAAAAGGTCGCTGAAATTCATAGCACTTCAAAAGAAATGTGAGTTCTGATTGGTGGATATCAGTTTCACTAGCTCTTCTTCCTTTGGTGGTGTATCAGTTGGCTGTGCAGGAAGGGGTTTTGGTTCCCCACCATCTGTGCCGAAACCAAATTTTCCAGAGTCATCTCCGGTAAGAGAAGATTCATGCTAAGGTATCTAGTGAGAATAATTGTGAGCTTTCTCTAGTGTCACTTTCTAATTACCCAGGAGTAATTTCTGCACTTCTCATTGCCATTGCATCCTAATCCTTATTATTATTTTCCTGCATCTTGAAGTTATAATGAGCTTGTGTCACGTTAACGCGTCGTCGTGCTTATTCTTTAATTTCCAAGAACTTGAGTGTCATTAGAGACACGGCAAATGCAACTTGAATAAATGAGAGAACAAACTGCTAATAAGATCAAAAGATGCCAACGATCCGCCATCTCCTTCCTCGCCGCTAATAAGTCATCTGGTGGAGCAAAAGACGCTCGCCTCTCCGCAGATTAACCTCTTCATCTCCAGCTCTATGTTCATGTGGAACTAATACACATTGGACAGAGAAGTCACGATTGAACTGAAATGACTTACTCTGATTTCACTGCACACTATGAGCGTCTCACAATGTGCATTAGAGGCTGCAACGTGTCTATTAGAGTCCGCCTCATTTCCTAGCTGGAGAACATTCAGCATCACCTAGTTCGGACAATCCGGACAGTTCCTCAATAGGTTGCCTTGGGTTCCTTGAACTGTGGCTGATTGATCCCATATTTAGGGTGTCTGCAAAGTTTGGGGGTCAACACAACTGATAGAGCCGGCCTCATTTCATTGCTGGATGGCATGCAGCATCATCTAGCCAAGCCATTCTTAAGCAGAGTTCCCGGGAACTCTAGGGATCCTCCAGAGGTTGCCTCGAGTTCCATGAGCTATGGATAATTGACTTCATATTTGATGGTCCTGCATAGCTGACCATCAACTTTGGGTTGAACTGGAAGGCCTTGTATCCTTGGATGCCTTGTATCAGGCAGGCAATGAACATTTCCTAAAAAATTACTGTTTAGGACAGGGGTCAGCAACCCTTTGAAGGGCCGCATTCACCTGCTAATAAATGAAGATAATAATAATCCTAACATAGTAATAATAACAGTACAGGTTTACCTCACTTTAAGGTGCTTCACTACTACAAAGCCAGTTCAACCTGAGGGAGCATGTAGCTAGGGATTCAGATTTTATTGCCCACCCCCATCCTGGCACCCTAAGGGGGCTGATGCCAGCCCTGCCAACCAGCATGGTCTGAAGATGGGGTTCCTGTCCCTAGGGAAAAATGGGGTTCCTGCCCTTAGGGGAGATAGGGCCCTGGTCCCCAGAAGAGATGGGGTCCCCGTCTCAAGGGGAGATGGGGTTCCTATCTCCAGGAGAGATGGGGACCCTGTCTCCAGGGGTGATAGGGTCCCTGTCCCCAAGTGAGAAGGGGTTTTTGACCCCAGGGGAGATGGGAAGAGGTCCCTTATAGGTTCCCCCTTTTGCAGTGTCCTCTGTACCCCTTCACATCACTCTCATAGTGTCCTCTGCCCCCCTCCCCCATAGCATTTTCCTGTGCCCACAAAGCAGTGTTCTCTGTCCCCTGCACCCCTCCTCCCCCATTGTAGTCTCCTCTGTACCCCCATAGTGTCCTTTGCCCCCCTGCATCCCAACCCACACAAACACACACACTGTAGGTAGAACTCTCCTACCTTACACAGGTGTACAGCAGAGCAGAGATTGGCCGGTATCACAGGGCTGGATGGGGGCAGGAACTGCTGAAGTTAACTTTTCACATTAACAGGCTGGTGATTGGTTGTTAGGATCACCCGGCAACCTATCACCTTCTGTTAATGTGAGAAAATAACTCCAGCAGTTCCCGCCCCCCATCCAGCTCTGTGATACCAGCCACTGTCCAATGAAGAGGAGAGAGGCGAAAATGGCCGGGTGCACATGAATTCATCATGGGCACTGACAGGCCAGGCATTTAGTGGTGGTGGCCCGGTTGCGGCCTGCGGGCCGTATGTTGCAGACCCCTGGTTTAGAAGATATTCAGAAGGTTCTCAGTTGGCGACATCGATGAACGTGCTATCATTCCAGAGAGCTCTGCCGCAATCGTGACTCCTGTGCGCATGAGTATGAGGAGTGACGTCATCACGCCTCAACCATTAAAACCACCAGAGCCTGCACACCCAGAAGGAAGACCAGGTGAGGATTGAAGTCCTGGCAGCAGTGACAGTGTCCCACTGGAGGGATCTGTAGGGATACTTGCACATTATTTCAATAAATTGCAGGGCGCCAGGTACTTTTTTTTAATTTCACTACAGCTTTTCACTAGAGCTTTAAAGTCATAAGTGTACACACCCTAATCACCCTGTGCAGCCCAGATTCCCCCTACTGTCCTGGTCCCCCCCCCCCCCCCCCCCCCCCCCCGCAGAGCTGCTGGCTTCCCTCCTCTCCTCTACCGCCAGAGATATTTTAGGATGAGTGGGGGAATATAATTTATCAGCCCCGTCACTTTCCAAATCAACATCTTGAGTGATTGGTAATGTGTGTTTGAGCTTTGGGGTGCACACCCTAATGCAATAGGCGGTGCACACCTATAGAAGTGGTTGTAAACCCTTTCATATACCCAGTGAAGTGACTGGCCTCACGTGATACACAGAGAATTAACCAATCCTCCTACATACTTTGTACCTGTTTATCTGTAGACTATTCTTCTCTACATCCATTCAAAGTCCAGATTTTTTAAAGCTTGTCTGAGGGTTCAGAAAAACGGGGCAGAGAGCTGAAGTTACCCTCTGCAGAGCTCAGTGATAAGAGTTCTGACAGTTGGTTGGAGAGAAGGGACACACCCCCCTCCAAACAGCACAAAGGAACAGAGCTGAGGCTGTCAATCAGCTGGAGATCCCTCCCCTGTCACCATTTTTCTCTGCATGCAGAGTATTAGTGGTGGGAACCTCTAAAAAATATATTGGTGGTGGGAACCTCTTACGCCGAGTGCCCCCCGTGGATAGTGGTGGGGGCTTACCAGATAGATGATACACTTGATACTCCTTATATGCAGTGGCTGCACTGATTGGAAAAAGGCTCAAGTGTATCATTTATCTGGTAAGCCCCCACCACTATCCACGGGGTGCACTCGGCGTAAGAGCTTCCCACCACCAATATATTTTTTAGAGGTTCCCACCACTAATACTCTGCATGCCTAGGAATATATATGGACTGGTGTATGGCATAGCACAGAATACAGGACTGTATTGGCAATTTGCACAGAGCAGCACTGGAGCACCTGATGTATGGTTTACAAATATATGCACTTTAAACTAATATTGTTTATACACATATGCACTTTACAATATTAATTGTTGATTTATTTATTATTGCTGCTAAGAATACTCTTGCACTGTATACATTGCACATTCACTTACAGTTATGCATATGGTGTGATTTTATATATGTTTTTAAATTTTGTTTATGATTGTAGTAAAATAATTTGCACATATTAGGATTACTGCGCTGCTGGTTAGTAATTTAGTATGTCACAGTACATGTTGACATTCATGGTTCCCTCAATGAACTGTAGCTCCCCAGTGTCGGCAGCACTCATGCAGCCCCAGACCATGACACTCCCACCACCATGCTTGACTGTAGGCAAGACACACTTGTCTTTGTACTCCTCACCTGGTTGCCACCACACAGCTTGACACCATCTGAACCAAATAAGTTTATCTTGGTCTCATCAGACCACAGGACATGGTTCAGTAATCCATGTCCTTAGTCTGCTTGTCCTCAGCAAACTGTTTGCGGGCTTTCTTGTGCATCGTCTTTAGAAGAGGCTTCCTTCTGGGACAACAACCATGCAGACCAATTTGATGCAGTGTGCGGCGCATGGTCTGAGCAGCGACAGGCTGACCCCTCACCCCTTCAACCTCTGCAGCAATGCTGGCAGCACTCATACGTCTATTTCCCAAAGACAACCTGTGGATATGACGCTGAGCACGTGCACTCAACTTTTTTGGTCGACCATGGCGAGGACTGGTCTGAGTGGAACCTGTTCTGTTAAACCTCTGTATGGTCTTGACCACCGTGCTGCAGCTCAGTTTCAGGGCCTGGGCAATCTTCTTATAGCCTAGGCCATCTTTATGTATTGTAGAGCAACAATTTTTTTTCTTTAGATTCTCAGAGAGCTCTTTGCCATGAAGTGCCATGTTGAACTTCCAGTGACCAGTATGAGAGAGAGTGAGAGCGATAACACCAAATTTACCACACCTGCTCCTCATTCACACCTGAGACCTTGTAACACTAAGGAGTCACATGACACCGGGGAGGGAAAATGGCTAATTGAACCCAATTTGGACATTTTGACTTAGGGGTGTACTCACTTTGGTTGCCAGTGGTTTAGACATTCATGGCTGTGTGTTGAGTTATTTTGAGGGGACAGCAAATTTACACTGTTATACAAGCTGTACACTCACTACTTTACATTGTAGCAAAGTGTCATTTCTTCAGTGTTGTCACATGAAAAGATAGAATAAAATATTTACAAAAATGTGAGGGGTGTACTCACTTTTGTGAGATACGGAACTTCCCTAAGCCTACCGGTGACTGGTTCTCTTCATGATCATGACGCAAAAAGGACATCCTGCTACCTTCCCGAAATCGCCAACCCCGGTCCACGCCGCCTTTCCACCAAAGCGTCTTCAGACGCAGGCATGTGTTTGGTTAAGCCCAGTTGTAGATAGAAATCTCTCCCTTCCATTCTTCTATTCCATTTCCTTGGCTTGGGGATCTTATGTAACTCTTGCGTACACACAAAAGCGCGGAGTGCTAAAAACTGACAAAGACAATTAAACACAGATAAAGACGTTGAGGCGGAATTGTTCTCTCTTTGTGTTTAGAGATCGACGGCTGGTGAGATTGCCTGTGGATTAACCGCGGCGCATGAGTGAATGCTCCGGCGCTTCGGAACTTGTCATTTTTTACAGGCTCTGCCTTTTTCCAGAACAACAAAAGCCCTATAAATCTTTAATTTTTTTTTTTTTTTTACATGTCACTTTTGATAATGCACACACTTTATGGATAAAGAAAAAAAAAAAAACATTTCCCAGTTGGATTGTAAGAAAAGTGTGTTTGTTATACAATGGTGCCGGAACCTGGAAGACAGGAAGCCGCGTTACCTTCTGGCATGATACAGATTTTTTTTTTCTTTTTCTCGTTTTTCTGACAAATGTTCATTTCAATTCCAATAGAAAATAAATAAATAAATAAATAAATAAAAAACAAAAAAAAAAAAAAACAATCTAAAGTCTTTATTGGGTACCGGGACTATTTATTTTGGAAGGGATTCCTTCTCCTCTGCTTTGTATAAGTAAGAAAAATATATATTTTCATTGTTATTAGTGAATTTGTTACACTTTGCAACATTGTGCATGATACAGAAATACATATCTGTTTCATCTTCTGCACTGTGGCTTGCCAGGGGTCACAAAACAGATTTTATCCCTTTCACTGCCAGACTATTTTTGCATTGTTTTTTTTTTGCACACTATGTTAACCCCTTCCTGCCTATTGATTAGTACAGGGACAGCGTATATTATTAGCACTGATCACTGTATTGGCGTCACTGGTGATGTCAGTGGCAGTTAGTTAGCTCCCCCCAGTGTCAGTTAGTGGCAGATTGTCCGCCGCAGTATCACAGTCTCATTATAAGTTGCTGATCACCGCCATTACTAGTATAAAAAAAAAACATTATCAATTAAAATTCAAAGAAATAAAATAAAAAAATAAATAAATAAAAATAAATAAATAAATAAAAATTCCAATATACACTATATTGTCAAAAGTATTAGGCATTAAATCGGAGTTCCACCCTGGATTTTTTTTTTTTTTTTTTTTTAAATACCCCCGGGACAGTCAGGGCTAGTACATTCCACAATGGCTAGCCTCTGATCTGTCCCGGGTTGCACTTACCTGTTAGGACAAATACTTACCTTGAAAACGTCTTGTCCAGCGCTGCCATCTCAGATGTGGGCAGCTTGAAGCCAGCGAGATCCCCTTCGGCGTCTTCTTCCGCCTTTTTCGGTCCCACGATGCCCTGCGCCGGCCCCGCCGTCACTTCCGGTGTCACGTCGCGCGCGACCCGGAACTGACGTCGGGGCCGGTGCAGGCGCAATGATTCCTGGGAGCGATGACGTTCATCTCCCAGGAATCATTGCAGAGCCAGGAAGTGACGACGGGCCGCGGCCGAGGAAGGAGGAAGAAGGAAGTAAGGTAAGTATATTTTCTTCGCTACGAGGTAAGTAAAAAAAAAAAAAAATATGCGATTATCCATTTCTTTTTCAGGTGACCCGGAGCGAGAAGATGGAGGTAAGTATTAAATTAGGGTGGAACTCCACTTTAATGATATTCTTTCATGGAATGGTGCCTTAAAGTGGAAGTAGACTTCCATCCATTGTACCTATAGGTAAGCCTATAATAAGAATTACCTATAGGTATTGTAAATATCTCCTAAATGTGCACCGTTTCAGAGATATTTACTGTATATGCAGCTGATGACGTAATCGGCGGATGCGCTCTGAAGGAACAGCCACCTGTGCCGTTTCTTCAGAGCCCTGTGCCCTGACTGGTGGCTCCTGCCTGCATGCGTGGGAGTGATGTCACGCAACTCCGGACAGTCACACAGCCGGAGTCTGTGGACCCAGGAGGCAGATTGGTGAAGATGGATGCGCCCTCCAACAGTGACAACCAGGGTTTCCTTTGTAGGTAAGTTTTACATAATGTGCAAGTATGTGATGCATACTAGCACATTATGCCTTTACTTTGCGGGTCAGAAAAAAAAAAAAGGCAGTGTTTACTTCCTCTTTAACCTCCCTGGCCTCCTCCCCTCTGATTATGTCAGAATTTTTGTGCTAAAAGCGGTACATTGTTTTGCATGGAAATATGTTGTTTTGTATTTTAGGCCTGTAATTCTTAGGAATAACTCACTTAAATCTGTCCAAACAAGAGTCTAGTAGTGGTATGATAAAGTTTGAAACACAAAATCATACATTTTAATGTAATAATAATACATTTCATCAAATTCTTCATTGTTTTCGAAGTGGAGATATTTCATTATGAGGGAGAATCTGTACCCTGACCAGAGGACTAGAACCTTCAGGGCCCGGGGCAAGAAACCATGAAGGGCCCCCCAGACCCCTGACCGGGGACCTTCCCTTCAAGCCTGGGGCTCTTCCCACTGATCCTGGGGCCCTTTACTCTCATTGGCCCTCAGGGGCCCTTTATTACAGTCCCCCAGCGGGACCCTTTCACAAGTTCTGCTGTGGGCCCCCTTCCTGCCATCTTGGGGCCTCCCCCACGGTGGTGGAATGCCAGGGCCCGGTCGCAAGTGTGACCTTTGCGATCCCGGAAGTTCACCCACTGGTGTGAGTAGTTTTTATTTTTTGGTATTTTATATGTATTATTTTTTATCATTTTATTTTATTTTTTTTACAATGTCACTGACTATGACTCTGTCCATTCAGAAAAGGAAGGAGCTGGTAATTTACATATTTACCGACCCCCTTCCTAGTTCTCTATTGTGACACATCCCCTGCAGCAACTGGCAGGAGAGGGGAGGGAGCACAGTGTGTGTGTGTGTGTGTGGGGGGGGGGGGGGGGTGTTACCAGGGGAGCAGACAGGGGGCCAGAGACAGCAGAACACAAGTGAACTGGATAGGAGGAGTGGTGGGGGCCGCATACAGAGGAACCAATCTCCTCCATTTTCCTCCTGCAGCTACAGGAGGTAAAAAGGAGGACAGTGATTTCCCTACATGCTGCCCCCGCTGCCCCTCCTATCCAGGTGTACAGGGGACAGGGGAGCAGCACAGGCCCCCTGGAGCATGGGGCCCGGTTGCATTTGCAACCCCTGTAGTTTTGCCCCTGACTCTGACATGACCGTGCCAAAGAATGGAGTGGCAAGTAATGTATTGGTTGTCCAATATCACTTCTGCAGGGGTTTCCCCACCACTCCCTGAAGAATTATTAGGCCTCGAAATTTCCAAATGTCATCTTTGGTCACTGATTCCCACTGTCTGCATCCTGCAAACTTCCGATGCGTAGCCAATTATTGCTCTTTGTACCATTTTATCTCGGTAACTATTTTTTTAATAACCTAATCGGTTAGAAATAATTGTAGATATGCCAAGGAGTTGTCATGGTCAAAGTCAACTTTCATACCAGGTGCTCCAGTAAATGGGAATCTTGGGGGGCGCTGCCTGATCTGTACCGCAGTCAATAGAGCACCAAGTCCGCACATCGCTGCGCTCAGTCGCAGAATTGTCACTGTTGTCACTTTTAGTACCTGATGATGAATTTTCCCAAGTATCACTATTACTCAGTTCTTCAAATAATTCCGATTCACCGTTGCTGTATTCCAGTTCGTCCAAAAGCGTTTTTGAGTTAAAAAAATGCTTTTTGGATGCCATGGGCTTTCTCAATATTCCAGGCACAAAGTACCACAAAAAGTACAGGCAGGACACTGGAAAAGCCTCTGGGTGAAATGGCATGATACAAAATTGTAATCCTAACAGATTACACTTTATCATGCCATTTTTATTATTTTTAATCTCAAGCTGGTTCCACCCCCTGCGATGCGGCGCTCGCAGGGAAGGGAACCGGAAGAAGGTGCCGGCATCGGCCGAACACACAGCGAGAGGACAGCGGGAGGATGGCTGCAGGAAGGCTGGGGAGGATGGTGGCGGGGGATCGCCAGGGGGAAGGTGAGTATTATTCTGGGGTAATCCCAAGTATGGCTCGGGGTTTACCGCTTTTGGCACTGAATATTACCCCGAGGCCGAGCCACACTCGGGAATACCGCTGGTGAGGTTCAGGCATCTCTGATCCTCTCACTGGGAAAATTCAAAATTCTAGCTCCCTAATCTGCTAATTAGACCTATTTATCCCTGTGACACGTACTGTTATCCCATCCGCTAGACCTGTGTTCTCTTGGGACTGACTATCCCCATTATTCCTAGTCACTGATGCTACTTAGATTGTTCATGTAGAAGTTTAGACCAGCCTTTTTCAACCAGGGTGCCTCACAAAAATTGGACAATAGAAGACTGGAAAAAACGTTGCCTGGTCTGATAAGTCTGGATTTCAGCTGCGACATTCAGAAAGTAGGGTCAGAATTTGGCGCATGGATCCATCCTGCCTTGTATCAACGGTGCAGGCTAGTGGTGTAATGGTGTGGGGGATATTTTCTTGGCACACTTTGGGCCCCTTAGTACCAACGCGTATCATTATAGTATTATAAGTATCATTTAAACGCCACAACCTACCTGAGTATTGTTGCTGGCCATGTCCATCCCTTTATGACTACAGTGTCCCCATCTTCTGATGGCTCCTTCCAGCAGGATAATGCACCATGTCACAAAGCTCCAATCATCTCACCACTGGTTTCTTCACCATGACAATGAGGTCACTGTCCTCCAATGGCCTCCACACTCACCACATCTCATCCAATAGAGCACCTTTGGAATGTGGTGGAACAGGAGATTGGCATCATGGATGTCCATCCCTTTATGACTACAGTGTCCCCATCTTCTGGTGGCTCCTTCCAGCAGGATAATGCACCATGTCACAAAGCTCCAATCACCTCACCATTGGTTTCTTCACCATGACAATGAAATGTACACAAGAGTGTGTGTATCCCCCTTTAACTGAGAAAAACTATTATGCTTGTGGCAGTAAAAGGGTTAAAGCCAATCTCTAGCCCAGTGATGTCGAACCTTGGCACCCCAGATGTTTTGGAACTACATTTTCCATGATGCTTAACTATACTGAACAGTGCATGAGCATCATGGGAAATGCAGTTCCAAAACATCTGGGGTGCCAAGGTTCCCCATCACTGCTCTTGCCCAGTCAGCATGTAACTGGATAAGGCCCCTTTCACATGGGTGATCCGATCCGCCTGTCAGTTTTTCAGGCGGATCTGATCGGATGCTCCATGCATCCCTATTGGGCAGCGGATGTCAGCGGAGACCTATCCGCTGACACTCGCTGCTATCTGATTCCGATCCTGTCCGTGAAATCCGGACGGATGGAAACCCTGTTTTCTATCCGTCTATGCACACAGAGTGGAGACGGAGCTGTCATGCGCCTGCTCAGCGGGGATCGGCGGATCTATCCCGCGCTGGGCAGAAAGGACTCCATCGGGCAGTGCGCCCGTGTGAAAGGACCCTTAGTCATTTTTACTGACCATTCTAATGTCGGATGTGATTTTGAAAGTTGACATGTCATTGTTACCTATAACAATCATTCTTGAGCCTCCTGCTGGTTGTTAGTGAGCACTGCAGTTAAGATCTCTGCAATGCACACATGCCCTAATTATGAAGGCGAAAGCAGACTGCTGGACATGCAAACTGATCAATGTATTACTATGTCTGCTGATACCTTGAATTTGGCTCTGTCTGGCCTCTGTCTGTTCATGTTCTGAATTATTCCTGCAAATTGTTTCCACTGAGTTTGTATAAGTCTTTTCTTTTCCCGGTCTGTTATCTCTACTGCTGTCAAGCATTGCTGTGTCTACCTGTCTTTTTGGAGTGGATTGTCTGCACCTGATCTGACCATCTGCTACTGTCCGCAGTTTATTCTGACCATCATATACGGCTCTAGCAGCTGTCCTGCCTATTGGCCAGCTGTCAACCCCCTCACTGAACTCTGTTACACTAGACCTTTAGCACAGCACTGTCTGCAAACATTCTCATTTGCTGCACTTTCACTTTTCCCGGGGGCTCCTGCTGTAATATTTTTCATCACTTCTGTTTTATCTGCTGGGGACATCAATCCCCGAAGACCTCACTGCAAAGTGTGCGATAGGCTGGTGATTAGAATCTCTAATTATAGATCTAAGTCATGCTGCATTCTAGAAACTGAACATGGCAGATCCTGACTTCTACCATACAATATCACAAAGGTTGGAGGTCTTCAGCATCCTGTCCATCGCCTGCCGTTACTCCAACCGTGAATTCTCAACATATTTGTATAATGAGAAAAGTTCTATAAAATATAGAAAATAGAAAGTGCTAAAGTCCAGGTAGGAAGTTCTTATTTTTAACCATGTCAATGCCAGGGACTTTCACCTCCTTCCTGCCCAGGCCAATTTTCAGCTTTCAGCGCTGTCATACTTTGAGTGACAAATGCGCGGTCATGCAATACTGCACCCAAAATAAATATTTAGCATTTTGTTCACACAAATAGAGCTTTCTCTTGGTGGTATTTTATCGCCACTGCATTTTTTTTGCTAAACAAACAAAAAAAAAAAAAGACTGGAAATTTTGGAAAAAATATGTTTTTTCTTAGTTTCTGTTAATAAAATTTAGCAAATAAGTCATTATTGTTTTATGGGCATGTATTTGGATGGGAGAGGTGGTTTGTGGTCCTAAGGGCTGCTCACCAGCAACTGTGGGGTCTTGCTGGACCCCCAGAGGGAAGGGGTTTGTTAAAGTTTTGAAAGGATGGGAGCGCCACACCAGCTTGGATAAACTTTTGAAAGATTTTTATTTTGCAACGGCCAACGCGTTTCGAGGGCTCAGGACTCCCCCTTCATCAGGGCTAAAACAAGACAATAAAGAATATACAAAAAATCCTCAAAATGTGTAAAAAACTATGGAAATACAGTATACAAGTATGAAAGTAGAAATGTCTTAATGCAGTAATTATCAGAGCCAAAAAGGACATAGAAGGACGACTGAGAAGTATAAAAAAAAAAAAAATACTGAAGAAAAAATGAAAGAAACAAAAGTCCTTATTAGGGCTGCAGGACAACAACAACAAAAAAAAAAAACAAGCAAAGTAAGGAAGAAAGTAATGTGCTTTCATTCTTGTTAGGGAAACAGCACAAAAAAATAAAAATAAATAAATAAAAATAAATAATAATATTATTAATAATAATGATCATAATCATAAAAATTATAATAATAATAATAAAAAAACAAAAAATAAATAAAAATAATGCACATATTTACACATATAAATATGTGCATACACATACACATATATGTATGTATATATATATATATATATATATATATATATATATATATATATATATATATATATATATATATACTGTATATATATAGATATAGATATAGATAGATATATATCTATATATGTGGGGGGCAGGCAGCGTTCATCGTGATTGGCGATGAATCTACATCAGGAGCCTTTTTTTTTTTTTAAATGACTTGTCAAAAACTTTTACTTACACTAGTCTTTTGGGGTGAATGAGTAGGGTTGCTATATGCCCCATATCCATTCACATGGGGGGGCGGGATATGGGGACTCACTTCCAGAGCTTCCAGTTTATGATAAGTTACCCCCCGCAACCACTGGGCCAGGATTATGGGGAAGAGAAGAGGCTCTTGTCCTCATCAACATGGGGACAATGTGCTTTGGGGGACGAGGTTCCCCCTATACCCCAAAGTACCCATACTATGTTATGAGCATGTGGCCTGGTATGGTTCAGGATAAGGGGGGCGCACACTCCCCCCCCCCCCCCCCGCCTTTGTATAGCCTGCTGGGCTGCATGCTCGGATAAGGGTCTAGTATGAATTTAAGGGGGGGACCTTACACCATTTTTTTATCTGTGGCATCAGGCTCACCCCAAAATCTATACCAGACCAGAGGGGCCTGGTATGGATGGGGGCGTTTTCTAACTTTAGCTCTTTTTTTACATTCTGCTGTCAATGGGGAATCCCCGCTGACAGCAGATGAGTCACTGGTCGTTAAGGAGGCGGTGGGTGCCGGCTCCTTAACAACCACTTAGTATTCCTTAAATACAGTATGGCTAGACCACCCCTTATTTCATGGATTCTTTTTTTTTTTTTGGGGGGGGGGGGGTCATTCCATAAGCCCCCCCCCCCCCCCCTTCCTGCCCAGGCCAATTTTCAACTTTCAGCACTCTCACATTTTGAATGACAATTGCGCAGTTATGTAACACTGTACCAATATGACATTTTTATCATTTTTTTTTCATACAAATAGAGGTTTATTTTGGTGGTATTTAATAACCACTGGGGTTTTCATTTTTTGCTAAACAAACAATAAAAGACTGAAAGTCTTGAAAAAAAAAAAAGTTTTTCATGTTTTGTTATAAAATTTTGCAAACAGGTAATTTTTCTCCTTCACTGATGTGCGCTGATGAGGCGGCACTGACAGGCTCCACTGATGAGGCAGCACTGATGGGCACTGATAGTTGGCACTCATGGGCACTAATGAGGCAGCATTAATTAGGAGGCACTGAGGAGGCTGCACTGATGGGTGGCACTGATGGGCACTGATAGGCGGCACAGAGAGGTGGCACTGATAGGTGGCACTAATAGGCACTGATAGGTGGCACTAATAAGCAGCATTGATAAGTGATACTGATGATGAGGCACTGATAGGCACTGATATTTGGCACTGATGGGCACTGATATCTGGCACTGGTGGGCACTGATTAGCAGTACTAATGGGCAGTACTGATGTGCACTGTGTGGAACCAATGTCCCTCTAACAAAAGCCGGTTAATGGCTTTCTTCTTTCCTTCATGCTAAGAAGGCGATACCCAGCTTCCGTATTACTTCCATGATCAGCTGCCATTGGCTGACAGCTGATCACAAGGTAAAAGGCCTGCTGTGATTGGCCCCTTACCCCGATCTGTGATCAGTCAAGTCCCAAGAACTCTGCGACCACAGAGCGCGCCAAACGGGCACTGTGAGAACGGAAAGTTGTCTATGTACGCTCGTCTTTCGGCTATAGCGCGGTTGCCAAGTAGCTAAAGTGGTTGTTAAGGCTCAAGGTTTTTTACCCTTATGCATTTTATGAAGGTTAAAAAAGCCATTGGCTGAGATGGTAATGGTAGACATTTTCTCTCGCTACTGTCAATCACAGCCAGTGAGCCAATGAGGAGACTGAGGCAGCAACAGTTGCTATTTTCTCTCCCTACTGTCAATCACAGCCAGTGAGCCAATGAGGAGGGAGCAGACTGAGCCACGGCTGTGTGTGAATAGACACCCAGAGCATCAGCTCGGGAGTGAGCCCACCTAGGTGCCCCCACAGTAAGCTTGGCAGGAGTGAGGAGCCAGGAGCGGCTGTGGGGGACCCGAGAAGAGGAGGATCGGAGCTACTCTGTACAAACCCAACTGCTCAGAGCAGGTAAGTATAACATGTTTGTTAAAAAAAATAAAAATAAATGATACACTAGTATGCCAGTTATAGGTTACCTTTCCTACTCTGGCTAGCCGGACAAGCGAGGTTCCATTCTCTCAATGCTCTCTTGCTGGTAGGTGAGATTCTGCAATGTTCTTGACCACCAAGGGAGCCATTCCATTGGGGGAAACGGTTCTCTCACATGGGTGATACTGCCAGCAGCAGAATTGCTCATCCAACATGGCCCTATGGCTTTACAGAAGATTGAGACCGAGCATTTGGGATCTTCCAAGTAGTCTATGTCGGGTAATTCAATAAACACAAACCCTCAGAATCAATAAAAGCTCACACACTGGAGTCAGAAGCCACTGATTTTTGGGTACTCAGATTCAGTAATAACTCCTACGAGGAACATTTTTCTAAAGAGCTGTGGAAGTCATAATTCTTCGTTACATTGTAATCGGAATTTTCATAGTACAGCTAAGCAAATAATACTCTATAAATAACACTGCGTCTGACTGTCATTCACTTCCCACGGCCGTCATATCTTCCAACGCCTTGTGGTTGTTGCTAAAAAGAAAATGCAAAGCTTTAAAAAATACCCAACAAAGAATAGCAAGAGGCAGAGGAGTCAGAGCGAGCCTCCATAATGGAATTCTGAAGCTGTCAGTGCCTGACAATTGACTCCTAGGAACCTTCTGTAATAACGCCATTGTGCCGAAATCTGCAGACTCAGCACCTGGCGCATCTCCTGCTACTCACGCATCGGGTGATCAGCTGAAGTGTACCTGTCCTGCATAGCCAATGAAGGCGGCCATTTTTTTCAATGTTCTAGGGAAACTGGTTTATCAGCTCAGTAATGATAGGTCCCTATCTTTTTTATTTTATAATATAATCTGTTATGTTCAGTGTTGCACGATACAATATAAAGGAGAACACATTTGATTCCAGAAAAAAAAAAGAAGTTCAAAGCAGGATAGCAGAGGATGGGAGTGCCCAGCCAGGGCTTTCTTAATGTATGGGCACTGCCCAGGAGCCCCGGGTGAATGGGGACCCCATGATATTCTTGCATTGCATCATATTTGCCATCAGCCATCCAGCCTGTGACAGCAGCTTCCCTGTGCTGCTCTGCTTGAGGAGACTGTACTATACATTACTGCCCCCTATACTGTGCTCTCCTGTCCCCCCCCCCCTACTGTATCCAGGGGCAGACTGGCAACTTTTGTCCCAGGGGGCAAGTACAAACCAGAGGCCCATGGCGCAGCGACTCGGCCCCCCTCCCACTCTTCCTCTTCCCGTCTTCCTCCTGACCCCCATTCCAAGCTGAAGCCCTACTCCAGATACTCTCTACTTACCCACGGAATCCTGGTTTCTGACCTGGCCTGGCCTTAGGGGGGGAGCTGGGACAGCTTGGTTGGGGCTGGCCAGGGGAGAAAAGTCTCCAGTGGGGCATGGAACGGGCCTTTGTTTAGGCACAGTTTACACCATCCATGCTGGTTGGGGGGGGGGTGTGCTCTGTCCTTGTCTTCAACCCACACTCAGAAGGTCAGTAGTGGGGACTTTTTACTTCTCTTCACCAGGAATTCTTTAGACATGTCTTTGGCAGAAGCAGTGCAGCCTTTTTACGGGGCATTAAAGTGGCCCAGGGGGAAATTGACCCCCTGCCCCAGTTCTCCCCTGACTGTATCATCATACCTCCTCATTCTGTGCCCTCTTGTCCCCTGTACTGTGTCCTCTTACCCCCCCCCCCCCCAACCCCTGTCCCCCCAACCCCTGTATTGTGGTCTCCTGCCCCTGTACTGTGCCCTCTTAATCCTCTGTACTGTGCCCTCCTGCCTCCTTTAAGCTGTGCTCTCCTGCCCCCTACCGGTACTGTGCCCTCCTGACCCCCCCCCCCCCCCAGTACTGTATCCACCTGCCTCTCCCCTCTGTACTGTGCCCTTTGTGTTGATTAGACTTTGATTTATGGCATTTTTTTCCTTTATAGATTCCATTGAAAGTACTAATACATACAGTATATGTTTAGATATAGCAATTATTTATAATTTACTTCTTGGAGTAGGTGCATAAATTGGGGCAGGCTGGTAGTGGCCCAAGTGCATTACTTTGCCCAGGTGCCCATGTTGCTATAAAGAGGGCCCTGCGCCCTGCCTGAAGAGCGTGAGAATGGTAGATGGGGTAAGAAATTACCAGTTTACACCCTGTTAATTGAAAATTTTAAATATTAAGCACAGGCTCCCCTGTACACCTTGATAGGAGGGGTGGCGGGGGGCAGCATGTAGAGAAATCGGTGTCATCCTATTTCCTCCTGTAGCTGCAAGAGGAAAATAGAGGAGATTGCATCCTCTGTATGTAACCAGGAAGGGGTCGGGAAATATGTAATTTACCAGCTCCTTCCTTTTCTGAATGGACAGAGTCATAGTCAGTGACATTGTAAAAAAAAAATAAAATGATAAATAATAAAATACAATTAAAATACCAAAAAATAAAAAAAATACTGACACCAGTGGGTGAACTTCCAGATCACAAAGGTCACACTTGCAACCGGGCCCTGGCATTCCACCACCGTGGGGAGGCCCCAAGATGGCAGGAAGGGGGCCCACTACAGAACTTGTGAAAGGGTTCCACTGCTGAACCATAATAAAGGGCCCCGCAGCGAGAGTAAAGGGCCCCAGGATCAGTGAGAAGAGCCCCAGGCTTGAAGGGAACCGGGGGGGGCCCTTCATGGTTTCTTGTGCTGGGGCCCTGAAGGTTCTAGTTACACCTCTGGCCTAATCCATATCCAGGCAAGAGTCACAGCAGGTGACAATCAGCAGGGGCTGACTGGCAACTTTCGGCCCAGGGAGCAGGGCCTCAGCCCCCTTCCCACTCTCCCTCTTCATGGCCTCCTCCTGACCCCCATTCCAGGCTGAAGCTCCACTCCAGGTACTCTCTACTCACAGGCTGAACTCGGGGCTGCCCGGAGGAGGAGGGACTCCAGTGGGGCATGGAACCTGCCTCTGCTCAGACACAGTTTACACCATCCATGCTGGGGGGGAGGCCTGCGCTCTGTCCTTGTCTTCATCCCACACTTAGTAGGTCAGCGGTGGGGAATTTTTACTTCTCTTCGCCAGGAATCATTTAGGCATGTCTAGGGCAGAAGCGGTGCAGCCTTTTTACGTGGCATCAGACCGCCCGGGGGGCAATTGCCCCCCTGCCCCCTGGCCCAGTCCTCCCCTGACAATCAGTAGCATGATCCATATCCAGGCAAGAGTCAGGTCAGGCGCCATTTGGTAGTGTAATATGTATTCAGGCAACGGACAGGGCAGGTGGCAATCAGAATCATACTCCATATCCAGGCAAGGATCAGAGCAGGTGGCAATCAGTAGCATAATCAGTATCCAGGCAAGGGTCAAGAAAAGGTGGCAGTCAGTTTAATCAGTATTCAGGAACAGGTCAGGGAAGGTTGCAATCAGTGGTGTAATCAGTATTCAGGCACAGATCAGGGAAGGTGGCATTCAGTAGGGTAAATAGTATTCTTGCATGGTTCAAGGCAAGTGGTAATCAATCAGTATCCAAGCAAAGGTCAGGTCAGGCAGCAATCGGTAGTGTAATCTGTGTTCAGACAAGGGACAGGGCAGGTGGCAATCAGGATCATATTTCATATCCAGGCAAGAGTCAGAACAGGTGACAATTAGTAGCATAATCTGCATCCAGGCAAGGGTCAGAACAGGCAGCAACCAATAGCATGATCCATATTCAGGCAAGGGTCAGGGCAAATGACAATCAGTAGCATGATCCATATCCAGGCAAAGATCAGAGCTAGTAGGAATCAGTAACATAAGTCACATCAAAGCAAGGGTCAGGACAGGTAGCAATCAGAAGCATATTCAGTACCCAAGCAAATGTCAGGGCAAGTAGTAATCAGTAACATAATCCATATGCAAGGGTCAGAGCGGGTGATAATAAGAAGCATATTCATTATCCAAGAAGCGGGAAGTAATGGAGGCAATCCAAAAACAAGGCAGGGCAAAGAAAGTGAAGGCACAGAGCAGAGGAGTCAGGTAAATAACCACAAGTCTAGAGCTCACTGGCCAACCAGGGCAGAGAAAGTGGCTTCCTAGCAATGAGGTGCCTCCCACCACTGGCCAATGAGCACAGATGGGAATTGCTAACAGTGCAGGGCCCATTGCTAGACGCATATCTTGCACTCCTAACAGATGGACTATGAAGAGTAGACCTCTGTGAATGGTGATAATTGGAGGCAAACGTGATATGGCTGCCCCATGGCAGAAAATCTCTGGGGGGCTGAACTACTTAAACTGTATAGGTCAACCCTGCTAACCTTCTGTAGCTTCTTCTTTTGGAGGCTGGTTATCAGAGAGGTCTCTTATCATACACTATTGAGATTGATGTTCCTCTTGAGAACTGTTTGTCAGTGACTGTCTGTCTACCACATCCTAGACGTGAGATCATCGCTTGATCCATCCGAAAATGGGTCAGACCACACAGTAGTGAAGTCATGTCTGTGAGCTGGTTAAGTGCTTATTTATGGTATATTGAGCTGTTATTATTGGTTCATAGGGGTACGATTAGATGCAAAACAAAAAAAAAATAGTTTATTAGGCTAATGATATAATGTAGTAGATGATGGATGTGATAGACAAATAAAGAAACAAATGGCAATGTAGAAACCTACAAGTATGCACAGATACAGGAATGGTGAGGATGCTTTGACAAGATTGGCTTTATTTGGTGTCCGATAAGAAACTGGAACTAGCAGAAAAATTGCTAAATTGGCAAGCCTGATTCAGCTGAAATATTTAAAGCAGCTAGGATGTTTTGATATTGCCCTAATTTTAATGATGGGGGGTAAATCTAATAGGACAAGGAAGAGAAACGCTGGTGCGGCCAGTGCTGTATTTTGGCCTAGGCCAACAAGGCCCAGGCCTAGGGCGGCACTTTGCAGGGGGGCAGCAAAAAAGCCGCCTTCCTCCACCTGAGACTCTATTGGCCACTGGTTGCTAGAGCCGCCTCTCTCACCCCTGTAATACAAAAACAAAGAAAGGGCGCACCAGCCTAGAGCATTATCCTCAGCGAGTTTATTCGATAAAAGTTAAAATCAGCTACTCACAAACATTTGTGAAATTCAGACACATCAATTCCATAAAGCCGCCTCATAGCAGAGGTCCAACGTCTTTACTGGAAGCAGAGGGCTGACGCGTTTCGAGGCCGTGCCTCTTCCTCAGAGCCTGTATTACAGTGTTTGGTCGACCACCCTGGTCGTAAGGGGCAGCAAAGCCTAGCCATAATGGATGCCAAGTATTAGCACGAGTTCCCGGGATTGAGGCAGCCTGAGGACCAGGTTCTGAGCGCAGGAGGGGGGTGCTGTATAGCACATATCTTTTTTGGAGCCTCTCTCACCCCCCCCTGTTTCTCACTCACCCCCTCTCACCCACCCCCCTCTCTCTCACTCTCTTTCACATCCTTGTCTCTCTCTCATCCCCCCTTTCTCTCTCTCCCCCTCTCTTACCCCTCCTCTCTCTCTTCCTCTCTCTCATCCCCCCTCTCTTATCCCTCCTTTCGCTCATCCCCCCTCTCTCACACCCCTCTCTCTCATCCCCCTCTCTCACACTCTCTCTCATCCCTCTCTCTCTCTCATCCTCCCTCTCTCCCACCCCCTCTCTCTCTCACCCCCCTCTCTCTTTCACCCCCTCTCTCTCTCACCCCCCTCTCTCTTTCACCCCCTCTCTCTCACCCACCCCCTCTCTCTCCCTCACGCACCCCCTCTCTCTCCCTCACCCACCCCCTCTCTCTCCCTCACACCCCCCCTCTGGTGTGATCTCAGGGGTTCACACTGGGACTTGTAGTCCTTCAATTTTGAAGGGAATCACATCCGTTAAAAAGGAGTGGGGCAAATTTACATAGAGAGGGGGGGGGGGGGGGGGCGCCCAAATTTAGTCTTGCCTAGGACAGCACAAAACCAAAATACACCACTGGGTGCGGCAGGTGTTTTGAGATCATGTTTGTAGGTTCAAGCAGCTAATGCTTATGTATCAGGTTGCCCATTCTCTTCAAGCAAGCGTGGAGCTTGGGGAGGAACATACATGAGACAGTGAGGGAGGAAGAGAACTCCTGCCTAGTCAGCTAAGATGTTTTACTATTACCACAATTTTAGTGGGGGGGGGGTAGGGCAGGGACAAGGGGTGGGGAGAAGGGGGCGACTGCCCTGGTCACTTTGGTATCGTGGGGTGTGGGGGGGGGGGAAGGATCGCCACAAGGAGATTGGGGGGAAATGAATTTGTGTTGGAAGGGGGAATTTGGGGGGCGGCAGGGGGTAAGTATTGTTCTAGGAGAGGAAATTTGAGAGGAGGGTGCTAAGAATGGTGATTTAGGGGGATTTGTTTTTGGAGGGGGATTTGGGAAGAATATGTGTGATAGGAAGGGGGATTTGGGGGTAATTTGTGAAGGGGGGGTGGAAGTTGGGAGGTGAAGATGTGTACTAGTAGGGGAAACTTTAGGGGAAAAGGATTTGTGCTAGGAGGATTGAATTTTTTTTTGGGGGGGGGGGGCATATAGGGGACGGGGAAGGGCAAATGTTTTTGTTTATTGGGGGATTTCAGCAAGGGGGTGGGTTTTTACTGGAAGGAGGGGGGATTTATGCCTATT
Organism: Pelophylax lessonae; assembly: GCF_965119305.1. Taxonomy (NCBI): domain Eukaryota; kingdom Metazoa; phylum Chordata; class Amphibia; order Anura; family Ranidae; genus Pelophylax; species Pelophylax lessonae. The sequence continues at coordinate 12,315,306 of NC_138774.1, forward strand.
GGGTAAGCATGCAGATTAGTGCTCTGTGTTTTTGTGAGGAATTTTTGCTGACACATAATGCTCATACATCTTGGGGGGGGCTCGCAGTTTGGCATGTTTGCGCTGGGCTCTAGGTGACTGTGTCCCGGCACTGGGTGGGGGGTAAGTCTAACAGGGAAAGTAAGAGAAATAATGGTGAGGCTCTAGCAGAGGAGGATGGCCATCCTTGACCAAGTGCAGAGCTTTGCTCCAGATGCAGATGGAGAAGTGAGGGAGGAACAGAACATTCGATTAGCCATCCAGATCAGACAGATCATCCCTGGCTATCGATGGGGTAATAGATGCTGCAACCAGATAACCCTCACATTTGGGTCAAGTGTTTTAAATAAAAGTTGTAGGAACTTTATATAGAATATTAAAAAAGAATAGCGCACACATGCAAAAGAAATGACTATCAAATATGGAGACAATCCATAAATAAAAATGGGGATTTAGTCCCACCATATGGCCATATCGTGCTCAAGCCCACCACTGCGTCAAAGTACCCCATTATCAGTGGGTCCTACACTATCCATAAAAAAGGGGTGAATCCAGCCTTTCTTTTTTTTTTTTTTTTTTTTTGAATCCAGCCTTTCTAACCCTTGGAGACAACACTCCTTGCTGGGAAAGATGTGCTAATGCACTACAAAGGACTCCTCCTATATCTACTTGATAGTGAACACTGATAGAGTACAGGTGTGTGTGGGGGGTGGGGTGCTCAACCTCAGAAGTCTGGTCAGACCGAATACATAATAAACAAGCAAAAAATTGGGGGAGCAAGCCCTGAACATGTATATCTAAAGCCAGTGCAGCTATGGACCAGGCAACATGTATATTAAAAAAGAATAGCGCACACATGCAAAAGAAATGACTATTAAATATGGAGACCATCCATAAATAAAAATGGGGATTTAGACACCTGTACTCTATCAAAGTCCACCATCAAGTAGATACAGGAGGAGTCCTTTGTAGTGCATTAGCACATCTATCCCAGCAAGGAGTGTTGTCTCCAAGGGTTAGAAAGGCTGGATTCACCCCTTTTTTATGGATAGTGTAGGACCCACTGATAATGGGGTACTTTGACGCAGTGGTGGGCTTGAGCACGATATGGCCATATGGTGGGACTAAATCCCCATTTTTATTTATGGATTGTCTCCATATTTGATAGTCATTTCTTTAGCACGTGTGCGCTATTCTTTTTTAATATACATGTTGCCTGGTCCATAGCTGCACTGGCTTTAGATATACATGTTCAGGGCTTGCTCCCCCAATTTTTTGCAACTTTATATAGAAGGTTTGCCTGTGAAGGGATAGGCAGGAGAGGTAGAAGGTGCGGCTTTTCTCACATATGCATTCTTGATTCCTTTATGGACATGAAAGCCATTATAAACATCCAACACCCCCCCCCCCCCCCCCCATGATCTCCATTGTCTACAATGACCTAAAAGCGCTTCTATATATGGAAAAAGGAAATCTTGACATTGACAAACTCATTTCAATGAAAACATTTTCTTCCAGACCCAGATGGTGCCCATTTTTGCAATACGCCTTCCATGCCGATGAATTGAAAACACTGATGATGCCTTTCCGGTACACGGAATGGTATTTAACGGCCTCAATATCCAACACATTAGGAAGGTTAAAAGTATAAGGCAACCCCTTCCAAGTTCCTTCTTATGGACACATTTGATCATCGTTTCTCCATTACTTCATGATGGATCTCATGGACACCACTCTCCCTCTTCCTCCTACCCCTACTTTCAATGCCTTTATAACGAGCGACTTAGCAACTTTGTTTAGCCAGTACAGAGTCATCCTTCCCTTAACTAGTTGACGTTCTCCTCCAGTCCCATGCGAGAGTGTCAATCTCTTATCTCCCCAGCCTGGTCCCCTCCAATCCCTTCCCTCCTTCAGTGTCGTTTTCACTAAATTGATTATTAACCTTGTTTATGTTGTATGTGATACTGTTATTACAAAATGTATGATCACTCCGAATGTTTACAGAATTGTATTTTACGAAATATTGTATCTTGCTGAATTACAGATAATTGTAACTGTTACATTTGTTCAATAAAAATATATATAAAAAAAAAAAAGAAAGCCAATATAGTATATAGCACCCCACAAGTTAGGTTGCTACAGTTGAGATAAATGTAGTTTTTGGTTTCCCTGTAGCAAGAGAGCAGAGCTCAATTGCTTTTGGCTGGTCTGGGTTCTGCCGGTGCAGGTTCAACTACTTCCCAATGTATTCCAATGGGTTCTGAAATATAGTGGGTGGGAAAGGCAGACTTTTGCCTGAATACATCCTTAGCCAATGCCTTGTCAGGAGAGTGACCAGCAGGGGGCAGAGAGTGGTACAAATAATATGGGTAAATTAAGTTGCGCTAAGTGTAATAAATGGAGATGTAAAGTCCATAAAGTCCCAATAGTAAATGATGATGACAAAATCCCAGATGTAATCCTGGACCAGACTCCCTTAAGGGTATAGGCTTACCAGATTCAGGTAAGAGAAAAGCAGATGCTCTATGAATCTTGTCACCTTGATAGAAGATCCAGGCCCACGTGAGCGGTAGACTCAATGGTCATTGGATCATGAAAAAAAATGTAAAATACGCAATAGCGTAAAACCCAACAACTAGGTAAATATCACCAATGTGACTTGAGAATAACGTGTGTATAAATTAGACCACCAATGACCATTGAGTCTACCGCTCACGTGGGCCTGGATCTTCTATCAAGGTGACAAGATTCATAGAGCATCTGCTTTTCTCTTACCTGAATCTGGTAAGCCTATACCCTTAAGGGAGTCTGGTCCAGGATTACATCTGGGATTTTGTCATCATCATTTACTATTGGGACTTTATGGACTTTACATCTCCATTTATCACACTTAGCGCAACTTAATTTACAAATATTCTACAGGGTGTGGTCACACTTGAAGTTGCTGCTGTTCAATATTATTTTCTTTAAGCGCGGTTAATCCCCCTCTATATACAAATAATATGGGGCCTAGAACAGCAGCCTCTTGTTCCTGGGGGAAGAAGACCCAGCCTGAAGACTGAGGCCTCCAGGTCTGTCACCTACAGGGAAGAAGCTAGAGCTAGAGGGCCATCCTCCGGAGCACCCTGAAGCAGTGCAGGAAGTGTTGCAGAGGACCCAGGCTGCAGGCATCCAATACAGAGGCTGGCTAGTGCTAGTGTAGCACTGCCACCTTGGGAGCTGCTGAAAATAGATTCCCCTGGGTAACCCATAGCAACAGTTCATAAAATGTTATCTCTTTGTACTTGGCTCAGTCAATGAACAGTCCAGGAGATTTGTTTTTTTTTTTTGTATTTATGTGGAACTGGGATGGAGGAAGGGATGAGTGGGATACTACAACTAGTAACTATGCACAAACTTGAGGACAACTAGCTGTAATGTGTGCGGCAAGGCCACTGCTTCACTTTGCCACTGAGGTGAAGATTTCAAAGATGAACTATATGTTGAGTTTCTCTTCAGGGTCCAACTTGGCACCCCCTTTCCTACTCGCTGTGTATGCTGGCTCTTGTCCACTGACCCTCGCTGGAGTGGTCTCCTTCCTGGGCAGATCCCTGGCGAGATCCCTGGTACTCACAGACACTGTTTTTCGCAGGAATCTCTGCCACTGCTCCACTGTCAGCTTCCACTGGACATCACAGCTCAGCCTCACACTTCTGGTCCGCTAGGCCGACTGTCTGTGACCGCTTTCCACTCTGACAGGAGGAGAGACAGCCGTCACCCTACTCCTTGGACCTGGCTTCCCACCCAAAGATCTCCTGTCACATGTGCCCTTGGCTTTTATGACCAATCCCAGGATACACTGCAGTTGTGCCCTCCCACTGGGACTGTCACAAAAGCCTGTGGGTCACTGAATTGGTTTCCTCCACTGTCCAACAGGCTCTCCTATTGGATACAGTGGGGACACTCCCTCAGACCAAGTGAATCACACATGGACACATGTAGCAAGAAAAACTAGAAATCCCACTCCCTGATAAGCAGAAGAGCAAACAAATGCCTTTACCTAGCACCTAACTAAGAGGACGCTACACTTGTACTAGCCTCATGGATCCTAGAGACCGTCCTTACCTTTGGGAGAGCTCACTCAAGTTTTCTTGACTCAGGTTACACCTCTGCCAGGGGGTCCCCTGCATTGTAGTTCTCTTCAATTCTGAATTCAAGAAGGCGATTGCACCCTGAAGTGGCAGATTAGCTGCAAGTGTCCTCTATTGCGCTTCTGCTAGTTTCGGAGTATCCCAAGGCTAACCCACACCCCACCCAAGTTAAACCAGCAAATGAACTACAAAAAAGACATACACGGCCTGTTTTCTGACTTAAGTGACTGTGAACTACTGTGTGCCTTGCTGCCATGTGCCTATCAGAAAATGGAACCTACGGGTCAAGCAGACAGCCTGGAATGGGGTCTGTGCTACAAGTATTAGACTTAGACAGAAGGGGAAGCTGGTTCATTATGAAGACTCTGCAGACAATATTATTTAATCTTGCGCCTTGATCTCCTAAACGCTCTTTCACAAGTTTTAAGAAACGGTGATAAGTGTTACTTTTCAAGATTGTATTAAAATTGAGATTTCATAGTGTGATGTTGTGTGTGAGATCCAAGAATTGTATGACTTGTCCAAAGTTTTAAAAGGAGATTTAAGCAATGAGTACAAAACCTCCATGTGAAATTACGAGGGGTCTTCAAAAAGTTTCCGCACTAATTTATATTTAACCACTTTAGGACTTTAACTGACAATTGCGCAGTCGTGCAACGCCGTACCCAAACAAAATTGACGTCCTTTTTTTCTCACAAACAGAGCTTTCTCTTGGTGGTATTTGATCACCTGTACGCTTTTCATTTTTTGCGATATTAATAAAAAAATAGTTAACATTTTGCGAAAAAATTGACATTTTCTACTTTAACAGTTAAAAAATATCCAATATATTCAATTTTTGTCATATATTTAAGCCAAAATGTATTTAGCTGCATGTCTTTGACAAAAAAATCTCAATGAGCGTATTTTGAACCACTTTAAGACCGGAAGATTTTACCCCATTTCTGACCAGGCTATATTTTGCGATTCGGCACTGCGTTATTTTAACAGACAATTGCGCAGTCGTTCGATGCTTTACCCAAATTACATTTATGTCCTTTTTTTCCCCACAAATAGAGCTTTCTTTCGATGGTATTTGAACACCTGTGCGATTTTTAATTTTTGAAAAAAAGAGCGACAATTTAAAAAAAAAATATATATATTTTTTACATTCTGATATATAACATTCCCCCCCCCCCCCAAAAAAAAAATGTACAAATCAAAATTTTTTAACATTTTAGGCCAATTTGTTTTCTGCTACATATTTTTGGTAAAAAAAAATCACAATAAGCGTATTTTGATTGGTTTGCGCAAAAGTTATTGCGTTTACTAACTACGGGAAAGATTTATGTCATTTTTATTGTTTATTTTTTTTTTTACTAGTAATGGCGGCGATCTGCATTTTTTTTTTTTTGCGGGACTGCGACATTGCGGCGGACAGATCGGACCCCTGACTGACATTTTTGACACTTTTGGGGGTACCAGTGACATTACTACAGTAATCAGTGCTATAAATATGCACTGTTACTGTAATAATGACACTGGCAGGGAAGGGGTTAACACTGTTGTTGATAAAGGGGTTAAATGTGTGCCTCATGCTTACTGACGTGTGTGGGGGGAGGGGATTGTGTGACACAGACACAGATCGCAGGTTCAGCTATGCTGAATCCTGTGATCTGTCCCTGCCTGTCACATAGGAGATCCGCCCGCTTTGTTTACACAAGCGGGCGGATTTCCTCACTCTGTCCCCAACGATCAGGGAAGAGCGGCGGTGATCACCGCCTCTCCTCCCCTGGCCCGACTCCCGCTGTGACTGAATACAGCGGGAGCGAGCCTCCGGCGGCACGCACGCGCCACCGAGAGGGGGCGGGATCCAACGACGTAAGTCTATGTCGCTGGACCCAGGAGAGCCACTTTGCCGCAGTACTGTCAATGTGAGCAGTCAGCAAGTGGTTAATAGAGCTAAAAAAAAAGTGTGGAAACTTTTTGAAGAACCCTTGTGTAATGATTTCCAAAGCAAAATCTAGCAAATATAATGTGTTGTTATATGGTACTTATATAGTCTACTGAGTGGAACCAATGACATTAGTACCCAGACAACCATCCACCCTACTGGAAGGCCATCCTTAATGCTACCACGTTCTCCACAAATGCCCAGACTACACCTAAAATGCACTTGACAGCTAGAGTTGACAAGGAAAGAAACCATAAATGCAAAAGGGTTTGGCATAGGAGGGGGGCTTGAACAGAATTCAAATGGTACTTATTGGATTGGTGGGGAGGACTGGAGCAAGTGGGGCTGGAGAGGTGGATCTGTAGGAGGGTCTTTGGAAATCCTCAGTAGGAGAGCAGTGTGTGTTGGAACAACTTACCACCTTCCCGCCCTCAAGTGTTACTGTATTTATGGTATATGGTTAGAACTGGAATATGTGGTAGTGTCATGGCAGCTGGCACGGTACAAAGTCCTTGTATGCATTTGATTATGGGCAGAAAATTTACATTTGTAGGGATCTGTCCTGGGTATGGCTCCCATTATTATGGTTAGTGGTATCTACGAGTATTTCTTTGTCTTCAAGTCTATACATTTTTGACGGCTAATTTTCGGGAGTTAAGCAGGTAATGGAAGTTGATCTCCACAAGGACCTAGTGGCTCCTTCAGTGCTGTATCTTGGCCTAGGCCAACAAGGCCCAGGCCTAGGGCGGCACTTTGCAGGGGGGCAGCAAAAAGCTGCACCCTCCACGAAAAAAAAAAAACAGCCTCCTCCCGGCACGAAAAGTGTCCCCGCTGGCTTGCGCTACACTTTTTGTATAGTGCCAGTCTTATGTGGTGAGTTGGGCGGAGGGCAGGGTCCAGGAGGAAAATCAGTCTGGTACCCCCATAAAGCGGTCCCACTGCTACCTACCAGTATGATAATACCGGCCGGTCAGGACATTTGGACAGACTGCAGGCCGCCGACCACACTTAACACAACTGGCCCGATGGCCGCCAATGCTAATAACTGTGGCACTGCAGCCAAATGCTCCGCCTACTCCCCTGTGCCCGCCAGGCACTGATGGGCACTCATATGCTGCACTGATGAGTGCTAATAGGCTGTACTGATGGGCACTAATATGCTGCTCTAATGGCCACTGATGAGGCGGCAATGGTGGGTACTGATAAACTGCACTGATGGGCACTAATGAGGCTGCACTGATAAGGCAGCACTGATATGCTGTACTGATGGGCACTGATGAGGGTACACTGATGGGCACTGATGAGGCTGAACTTATGGAAACTGATGAGGCTGCACTGATAGACTGTGGCTGTGGTCTGTGGTTTAAAGCTGACAGGGCGGGTCATAAACAGGAAGGGGTATGGCCTTTACAGGAAGGGGTGGGTCATATTTAAATTAGGGGGTGCACAAGTTTAGTCAGGCCTAGGGCAGCACAAAACCTAAATACGCCACTGGGCTCCTTTTTTCCATATTGTACAAGAATATAAATTTGTTGATATTTTTATACAGTAATTTGGTATTTATGATTTGGTAATAAAAGGCTACTATGGCCATTAAACTCCATCGTGTGTCTCGTGTAGGTTATTAGGTAACAGTGGAGTGGTGGTCAAGCAGTATGAAAATTAATTGATCTTTCATACCCTAGCCATGGCCACAGCAGCCTTTTATAACAAAGATACAAAAACACAACATCAATACAACAGTCTACTAAGTTAAGGTTGAAGGACTATAAGAAACCAAGAACTGTCACAATCTCTGCCTTTGCGGAACTTCTTACATATAGTAGTACCCCAGTCACAATACACCACCTCGGGGACCATCTCAAAACTCAGCAGACACATTCTGATTTGTAAAATCTGAGGCAATGAATTAGAAGACACCATATTGAAGATGAATCCCCAATCAAAGCAAGGTCCATAAAGACATGGATGAGCGAGTTTGGGGTGGAGGAACATGACTGGTCCTGACCTCAACCCGATAGAAAACCTTTGGGATGAATTAGAGTGGAGACTGTGAGCCAGGCCATCAGTGCCTGACCTCACGAATATGCTTCAGGAAAAATGGTCAAACATTCCCATAGACACACTCCTAAACCTTGTGGACAGCCTTCCCAGAAGAGTTGAAGCTGTTATAGCTGCAAAGGGTGGGGTCAACTCAATATTGAACCCTACGGGCTAAGACTGGGGTGCCATTAAAGTTCATGTAGGTGTTAAGGCAGGCGTCCCAATACTTTTGATCCACTATAAATTAGTAAAGGTGTTCGGATCTGGTGGTTTGGATGGGTATTGCCAACATCCCTAAAATTATAAAACTGGAAGTGGAGTTCCCCTTGGGTGTGGGACGTTAAGGGCAATAACCCATCACAGAGTTTACTCTGTGATGGGTTATTGCCCTTAAAGTCCCACACCCAAGGGGAACTCCACTTCCAGTTTGATCCACTAGAAGCGCAGAATTAACCTTTGTTGTCTAAGTTGGGGAGGGGTGGTGGTGGGGGGGGGGGGGAAGTTGTGGTCGGAGAGGACTCTTCATACGTAATTCTGTTCTATATTTGTTTTTATTATCATGAACTCACCCGGCAATCTTTGCAGCTGCAGAAAATATCAATATCTGCAGATCCGCGGCCTTTTAACTTCATGAAATTTTGTGCAACTTCATATTTGGATTATGGGAAGATACAAATCTAATCTCGCCTGAACTTCCTTTGATGCTCTAACCTGGCAGGTCATGTTTCTCTTACGCCTTCTGCAATCTGAAGGAGCAAATGAAAAATTGCTGAGGCGATGCGAGTGTGTATTGTGCCGGCTGGCGGTGAAGCCACTACAGGCGGTCACCCCGGTGCACTCGGTAACGGGATTAGGGGCCGCGTTATTTAATAATAAAGAGTCCGGATCAGGAGATGCTTTCAGCAAAGGCTGGAAAATGATGAAAATGCATTTTTTTTTTTTTTTTTTTCCTGTAGCCGTGGTCATGAACTGGATTCATATCTTTTGTTATGCACCGTGTCATCCTTTTATACTTCTCCCAAATTCAGCAATGAAAATTGGATTCTTTTTATTTATAATATTTATTTTATTCATTTATAAAAGGCTAGCAGTTTCTTTGGGGTTTTTTATCGGGTACATAAAGCCGTTCATTTCAGTCTGTGCCGTGGAGGAACACAAATCGCTGGGTCCCTAACACAGAGAACACTGCTCTCCAAATTGTGAATCATGGGTCAGATGCAGCCTTCTGATAGGCTTTGTCCAGCCTTCAGGACACTATTAATTCCACTGACACCAATAATGGGGTACTATTCCCCCCACTGATACCAACAATAGGACACCATTCTTCCCACTGAACCCAACAATCGGGCACTATTCTTTCTACTGACACCAATGATGGGGCACTATTCCTCCCACTGATACCAATGATGGGGCACTATTCCTCCCACTGACACCAATGATGGGGCACTATTCATCCCACTGATACCAATGATGGGGCACTATTCCTCCCACTAATACCAATGATGGGGCACTATTCCTCCCACTGACACCAATGATGGGGCACTATTCCTCCCACTGACACCAATGATGGGGCACTATTCCTCCCACTGACACCAATGATGGGCCACTATTCCTCCCACTGACACCAATGATGGGGCACTATTCCTCCCACTGACACCAATGATGGGGCACTATTCCTCCAACTGACACCAATGATGGGGCACTATTTCTCCCACTGACACCAATGATGGGGCACTATTCCTCCCACTGACACCAATGATGGGGCACTATTTCTCCTACTGATACCAATGATGGGGCACTATTCCTCCAACTGACACCAATGATGGGACACTATTCCTCCCACTGACACCAATGATGGGGCACTATTCATCTCACTGACACCAATGATGGGGCACTATTCCTCCCACTGACACCAATGATGGGGCACTATTCCTCCCACTGACACCAATGATGGGGTGACTGGTCTTGTCTCCGCCCACTCCTTTACTTATTTGCAGACGGCCTGTAGTAGGTGGAGTCTGCTGTGTCCCTCCCACTGGTCTACTCTCTCCTAATTGTGCAGGGTGATTTGTCATGTCTCCGCCCGCCTCCTGTACTTATTGGCAGGCAGCCTGTAGTGGGTGGAGCCTACTGGGCCCCTCCCACAGCTCTGCTTTCTCTTGTGCAGGGTGATTGGGCTATTATATTATATTATACTATACTATACTATACTATACTATACTATACTATATTATATTATATTATATTATAATATATTATACTCTACCATATTACATTATATTATATTATATTATATTATATTATATTATATTATACCATATTATATTATATTATACTATACAATATTATATAATATTATACTATACCATTTTATATTATATTAAAAAATTTCCTTAAAGGGGTTGTAAACTCTTACATATACCCAGTTAAGTGACCTCAGGTGATACACAGAGAGGAAACAAATCCTCCTACATATGTTGTACCTGTTTATCTGCAGTCTTCTCTTCTCTACATCTATTCAAAGTGCAGAATTTATACAGCTTGTCTGAGCTTTAAGGACAAAAGGGGGCGGGAGCTGAAATTACATTCTGCAGAGCTCAATGAAGAGAGATCTGAGCGCTGATTGGTTGGAAGGGACACCCCCCCCCCCCCTTTCAAACAGCACACAAGAACAGAGCTGAGGCTGTCAATCACAGGCTGTGTGCTGGAGCTCCCTCCCCTGTCACCATTTTTCTCTTGGTGTCAGGAAAACTTGTCGGAAGTGACTTATGCAGATAGCAGAGGAAGGAGGCAGTAGAGAGAAATGACACTGAGACAAGTACACAGGTTTGCATACAGGTATATACAAGTTGTGGCCCTCCAGATGGAGGCTTGTTCCTCCATCCTCCATCCTTCCAGTTGCAGAACTTCAAATCCCATGAGGCATAGCAAGGCTCTGGCAGTCACAAGCATGACTCCCTGAGGCAGAGGCGTGATGGGACTTGTAGCTTTGCAACAGCTGGAGGGTCCCAGTTTGCATATCCCTATAGAGGGATATACTTTGTTCATATTTCATATTCGCACTTTAGGATGAGTATTTAAATCCTGGTAATGACCGGTTCTCTTTATCGCAATAAATCCAATTCAGAAATGTTGAAATCAGTCGGATTGCGGCGCGGAGGCATTGTTATCGCTTCATTAAGACGATCTGAGCGCTGTTTACAAAGCCCGCGGGAGCGCCATCGCTCCTTGTGAGACCATCGCGCTCATATTAAGCAGAATTTTCATCTCCGTCTCCTATTTGTAGCTCCCCGGTGTCCCCATCCGCTTATTTGTCTGCAGCCGAGGTATTTAATGACATCTTTATTTTTTTTTGCTTCACGCTATTACATGCAAACAAACATCCACATGCATCTTGTGCGCGGCTCCCCGAGGACCCAATGTTTATTTGTGAAGCCTCAACGTGTGAATCCCGAGGGGGGGCGGTAACGGCACAATCCCCAACCTGCAGCTGCCAACACCGGCTTACTAAATTATTCAAACAACCGGGGAAAGGGGTGCGGCTCAGGTTTCCGTGTACGCCGCAGTAAAACAAGCGTGAAAATGTACGCACGGCACTGAACTACTTCAATGCACTTTCACCCGCTTCCTGCCCAGGCCAGTTTTCAGCTTTCAGCACTGTCGCACTTTGAATGACAATTGCGCGGTCATGCAACATTGTACCCAAATTACATTTTTATTGTCTTTGGAATTTTTATTGTCTGTGGAATTTAATCACCACTTGCTAAAAGAATAATAAAGGTGACAATTTAGAAACAAAAAAAAAAAGACATTTATTTTTTTGCTAAATACACAAAAAAAGACCACGGGGGGGCAGGCAGGGACCGATCTTGTGCTGGAAGGATTAGGTAATTATACACTATATTACCAAGTATTGGGACACCTGCCTTTACACACCCATAAACTTTAATGGCATCCCAGTCTTAGTCCGTAGGGTTCAATATTGAGTTGGCCCACCCTTTGCAGCTATAACAGCTTCAACTCTTCTGCGAAGGCCGTCCACAAGATTTAGGAGTGTGTCTATGGGAATGTTTGACCATTCTTCCAGAAGCTCATTTTGAGGTCGGGCACTGATGTGGATGAGAAGGCCTGGCTCCCAGTCTGTGCACGAATTTATCCCAAAGGTGTTCTATCGGGTTGAGGTCAGGACTCTGTGCAGGCCAATCAAGTTCCTCCACCCCAAACTCTCTCATTCATGTCTTTATGGACCTTGCTTGATGCACTGGTGCTCAGTCATGTTGGAACAGAAAGGGGCCATCCCCAAACTGTTCCCACAAAGTTGGGAGCAGGAAATTGTCCAAAATGTCTTGGCATGCTGACGCCTTAAGAGTTCCCTTCACTGGAACTAAGGGGCCAAACCCAACCCCTGAAAAACAACCCCACATCATAACCCCCCCCCCCCCCCCCACCAAATGATCTGGACCAGTGTACACAATCAGGCTTTTCTCTTACTAAAAAAATGCTATTCATTGTTTGACCAACAAGGTTCCTACTGTACACCTTTGACAATGTTCAATAAACCTTTATTAATTCTCCTGTAAGGTGGATCAATAACTTACCAACAGGGAAGGGGCATTATTTCCTCCATAGTAGACATCCCCCCATCCCCAGTTACCTTGATCTTTCCCCCAAACTTCCTTGATGACACTACTCTTCTGTTTCCGTTTATGGTACATGGGATCCTTTAAACAGCTAAATGGCCAAAATCGCATGTTTCCTTTCCTCAGTGCAGGGAAGTGCAAACCGCTCATAATGGGCAAAGTAGGTGTACAGACCCGGGAACGTGGCACAGGGACGGTGGGAACTCCTCATAATGGACAATGCAGGTGTACATACCTGGGAACGTAGCACAGGGATGGTGAAAGCCCCTCATAATGGGCACAGCAGGTGTAAAGACCCAGGAACTCAGCACAGGCATGGGGGAAACCCTTCATAATGGGCAAAGCAGATGTACAGACCCAAAAACCAGTACAGGGATGGTGGCAAACTGCCATTCCACTCCTTGGCAGCGAGGTGTGAGGTTGCTGGTTGCTTTGCTCCTGTGCTTCCAGAAGCCGGGGGCTAGAGTTGCTTCTCTGCCCCAGGAAGGATGCTGGATCCTGGGGAGGACCCCAGCGGGGGCCCCCTGGATAGGCCTGAGACTAGGCCTCAGCCTATGGAAGACATTGGTTCTGGCCCAAGGAGAGATGAATCCCTGTCTGCCTTTAGATGGAGGATTGTGGACAAGCTGACGCGGATTGATAAAGAGGAGGAGAAATCGGTAGCTTTAAAAGCTGAATTTAAAAAGAGAAAGCTGTTTTGTGCCAAACTCTACAACAAGAAGAGACCAGCTCTGAGGCCTGAATTGAAGGACTTGGAGCAAGCTTTGAGGAAGCAGAAAGAGCTGGTGAGCTCTCTGAAGGAAAGCAGTGGAGCATTTAAGAAGAAATACAGGGATGAGGAACGTTTCAGCCGTATGAGGAGAGGAGCTGTTTCCAGCATGGAGAGTGACCCAGTCAGTGAGGAGATGCAGGTACCGACAGAGTCAGCAGAGAGTAAGAAAGTGGGCCCGGAGGATGAGCCCAGCTCTTCAACACCTCAAACATCTGCTGAGCCCACAATGGTGGAGGCCTCTGTCTCCCTCTCTCTGCAGCAGCAATGTGAAACATCTGAGCAGGAGGTTGAGGGGGGTACTGCTGGCATGCTGGAGTTCATCACTGAGCTGGAATCCCCTCTGGATGGAAGAAAGTTCCATTTCTCTGTGGATTCCTCAGATGAGGAGATGGATACCGTTCCTTGCCCTGTAAAAGAGAGACCTGTGGAGAAAGGAAGATTTACCATAAAATCTGCAACAACCAGGAGGAAGCTTGATTCCACCATCGGCCATGACACTGCAGAGGTAACAGCACAGCAAGCAGGTACAGTGTGTGTGCAAGATGGTGATGTGACCTTTAATAATGACAATCTGCTTGCTGAGAGTTTTAGTGCTATGGGCTGTCAGCCCAGACCCATAGACAATGTGCAGCATGCAGTGCAACCTGATGCACTTGCTGAAAAAACTTTAAATGTATTTAGTGGGAAAACTGAAAATAACTTTAAGCTTCTGGTTGAAGAGTCTGCAAAGAGGAGCACCACAGACATTGCAGAGGCTTTTCCTGGCCCAGATAAAGCTGCTGTTCCTGAGAAGGGTGGAGGAGATGCTGGGAGCAGTAGTGCTACAACTATTTGGGAGTCTGCAGTAGACAAGACTGTGATTGAACCCAGGAAAGCAGCTGAGTGCTCAGAGCAGGGGGAGGGAGTGGGCCTTGTCTCTGCTGCTCCAAAGACTGCAAAGGTTGTTTCAGGCTCCTTGTCAGCAGGTGTGGTTGTGTCTAAAGACAATGCTGTAATTGATGGTGGTGTTTCTGGGAGGAAAACATATGCTGGTGCTGCTGCAGGATCTGGGAGGAGGGAGCAAGCAGAGAAGGAGCATGGAAATGTTTTATCTTCCTTATTATTTAAAAGGAGGAATGTTGTGCAGCTTCGATGGGAGGGTGAGGGTATTCCTCCATATAGGAGAGCCATGGTGGATAGAATTTTGCAGATGGGGTTTAGACCCGCAGATATCTTTGCCCTAATCAGTCCGTCTAGCTCTTATGAGTATGATTTGTCCTTTATCCATCCGGAGTCTTTGGACATATTTTGGGAAAAATATGAACATGTGTGTAGGAGCCTGCCGGACTGGAAAGGGCTCATCCCCAAGGTTGTGTCACACCAGCCACTCATTAAAATGGTGACAATTCTTGTCCACCATGAATCTATACCACAAGGGGATTTATCTGTATGGTTGAGAAGATATGGAGACATCCTGAGCCACTTACAGAAAATTGTGGATGATCGGGGAATATGGACGGGGGGATGGTCTGTGCAGCTAAAACTGAGAGTAATTGACAATGTTATCCAGCATCTGCCATCCTCAGTTTTCCTGGGGAGGGACAGGCTGGCCATCTTTTATCCAGGATGGGCCGAATTCAATCTCCTGAAGTTTCTTTCTGTGAGTGATCGTGGCTGCCCGAGAGTAGAGTGTGGAGGAGCGGTGGAGTCCTTGGATCATTTTCTGCTTCAGTGCCCTTTTAATATAGAGGTGTACAAGAGGGTAGGGAGGGCTCTGAGTGTACCCTTCCTCCCCATATGAGTTATGCAGAGTGGGTGTATGGGGTATTCCAGACTCACCGGGATTATGATTTGGAAACACTTTTATTAGCTAGTATAGTAGTCTGTTATTTGACTTGGAGTGCACAGTGCCAGGTATCCTTACGGGATAAAATCCTCCCTGTAGAGGTGGTGGTGCAGGACATTCTATGTGAAGTTGGGAAGATTCAGGGTCTGGAGAAATACAGGTGGCAGCAGGAGGCCTGGATAAAGGCGTGGAGGAATATCCGGACTCTGTAGCTGCTGCCTGTTGATCTCGGGGTGTGCAGCTTTTCTTTCTGTCCTTGCTTCACTCCCCTAGATTTTCAGATAAAATATATTTTTGATAAAAGGCTACATGCATGGTGACGGTGATGGTGATGTTCCTTAGTCTGGCTCTCTCGTAGGGTTTATGGTGTGCGCAATTTGGTTTATTATGTTCTTGTTTGTTTTTTGGTTTTGTATAGTTATATTCAATTATTTTGTAAATATGTTATTTATTAATTAATTTATTATGGTTTTATTGTATAGAAGATTTTTCAATAAACAAAATTAACCCCTCATAATGGGCACCGCAGGTGTGCAGACCTGAAAACTATGCACAGGGATGGTGGAACCCCCTCATAATGGGCACAGCAGGCGTACAGACCTAGGAATTTGACATAGGAGTGGTGGGAACCCCTCATAATAGGCACAGCAGGTGCATAGACTTGGGAACTCAGTACAGGGATGATGGGAACCCCTCATAATGGGCACAGCAGGTGTACAGAGCCATGGACTCAGCACAGGGATGAAGGGAAGCCCTCATAATGGGCACAGCAGGGGTACAGTAGTGATCGACCGATTATCGGCAAAGCCGATATATCGGGGGCCGATATGCACTTTCCCCGATATATCAGATCGGCCCCGGAGGTTACCGATATTGCCAATTTCGGGAAAGTGCTGTACTGGAGTGATGCCTGCAGCTAGAGGCATCACCCCGGTACCGGTGTCCATAGCCAACAGTGGCTGTCTTGTAATAACAACCGATGCAGCTGAGAAGCCGCTCGGCTGTCATTACAAGGAGCAGGAGGGGACATCCCCCCCCTCCCACCGCCTTCCGCGGCTCACTCAGGTCACCCATCCCACCGGGAAGCCAGCCTGCACGGCCGCCGAAGAACCGATCATTTGGCTCTGATCGGGTCTCCATGTAAAAACCCGGAAGTGATGTCATGACATCACTTCCGGGTGCTCTGCGCCAAATTAAAAAAAATTACTGCATTCAAAACAGCCAAACTTAGCGTTTTGAATGCTTTTAGGTGCAGAGGAGAGGTTCAGGGTCTTTTAGACCCCCAGATCCCTCCACAAGAGTACCTGTCAAAAAAAAACATTTAATGTACGAAAAAATCAGCCGATACCAATATGCGATGATCAAAATAATGGCAATAAAAAAACAATAGTCAATCACTAGTGTACAGACCCAAAAACCCAATACAGGGATAGTGGGAACCCCTCATAATGGGCACAGCAGGTGTACAGATCCAAAAACCCAATACAGGGATAGTGGGAACCCCTCATAATTGGCACAGCAGGTGTACAGATCCAAAAACCCAATACAGGGATGGTGGGAACCCCTCATAATGGCCACATCAGGTGTACAGATCCAAAAACCCAATACAGGGATGGTGGGAACCCCTCATAATGGCCACACCAGGTGCATAGACCTGGGAACTCAGCACAGGGATAAAGGGAACCCCTCATAATCTGCACACCAGGTGTATAGACCTTGAGCACAGTACAGAGATCTTACCAATAAAGGCCCTGAGAGATACAAAATACTGTCGGGGGGGTTTAACTTTCCAGCACTGAAATCTCACTTTTGGATGGATACGGCCATTTAAGTCCTGTCCTATGTCTGGTCCTCATCTTCCTTTGTATGTAGGACACATTGATAAATACGCACCAACACCACTTACTATAAACACATCTTTTTCTCTCTCTGCAGTCGCATCCTTTTGGACGGTCTTCCATAAAGCGGTAATTTTATCAGAGCCAGAATTAAATTTCCTCCCAGTCAGTTCAAGGTCAGGTCACCCTCCTCTGAACACAAACTGCCGCTCATAATGAATAAATTGATTTCTCTGGAAACTTGTTATAACAAAAATAGTAAATTGCATTAAAAAATGAAATATATGTCATTTACAGGACCTTCAAACATTTGGCGCAGGCGTACGTGGATCTGAAGTCGAGCCTGGAAAAAAAAAGTCTTCAGTTTCACTCATGTTTCAGCTCTTGAGTAAAAAAAAAAAAAAAAAAGGAAAAAAGAAGGAAAAAAAAAAACAGCTTTTAAATCAATACGGGGTCCAATAAATCAGACTTTCCGCAACCGGCAAAGAATCTCTAAGGTCAAATCCGTTCTTTTTCAAACGCGGACTTGATTGTGACTGTCAGGCTGACAGCAATGTAATTTCCTATAGGTTACCTTCTGTATATTGAAGAGGCGCTACGAAATGCGTTGACCTATTGAGTTCCTTATTAAAGGGGTACCAACATTTATTGCGAGAACTTGCTGGCTGTAATTGAAGGAGTAATACAAGGAATGAAGATAAATGGAAGCTAATTATTCAGAACATGGCGACCAACATCCCAAAATACTTACCACAGCATTTATAGAACTAAGATGGACTTTAACCACTTCCATACCGGGCCATTTCTGGCACTCCGCTCCTACATGTAAAAATCTTTATTTTTTTGCTAGAAAATTACTCAGAACCCACAAACATTATATATATATATATATTTAGCAGGAATAAAATGGCAGTCATTGCGACTTTTTATGTCACACGGTATTTGCGCAGAAATTTTTCAAACACATTTTTTTTTTAATTTTATGAATTAATTAATTAATCAATTAAATTAATTTAAAAAACAAAAAAAAAGTTAGCCCAATTTTTTTGTATAGCGTGAAAGATGATGTTATGCCGAGTAAATAGATACCAAACATGTCACGCTTTATAATTGCGCACACTCGTGGAATGACGCCAAACTTCGGTACTAAAAAATGTCCATAGGCAACCATTTAGAAATGTTTGCAGGTTACCAGTTTAGAGTTACAGAGGAGCTCTTGGCCTAGAATTGTTACTCTCGCCCTAACGTTCGCATCGATACCTCACATGTATGGATTGAACGTCGTTTACATATGTGGCCACGACGTACGCATGCGTTCGCTTCTGCGTGCGAGCACGCAGGGACTTACATTTTTTTTATTGTTTGTTTTATTTTTTTTTTATTTTTACACTTTTCCTTTATTTATTTATTTTTTTTATCACTTTTATTCCTATTACAAGCAATGTAAACATCCCTTGTAATTGGAATAGTGCATGACAGGTCCTCTTTATGGAGAGATGTGGGGTCAATAAGACCTCAGATCTCTCCTACAGGCTGGAAAGCCTAAAATTTTTTTTAAAAAAAATGATCTTGGCTATCCAGCCGAGATCATGGCAGTATTGACAACTGCCAGGCCGGGCGTGATGTCATAACGTCGTGCCCGGGCCTCCGAGAGTCATAGAGACTGCCGGGGACCATCTGGTCCTCGGCAGTCTCTACGGTGTACTTCCGCTATCGGCGGATCCCTCCTTCGGCTCGCCGATCGCACGAGCGAGCCGGAAGAAGCACCAAAGGGCGGCGGGAGGGGATGTGAAAAAAAGGAAATTGCTGCAGCCTACCTCCTATCTATAATCCGGTAGGATATATAGTGCAGTATGGGAATGTGGAAGAGGTAAATGGCGCTGCCTAAAAGTGTCTAATAAATGACCAGGTAGGTAAGGTGGAGGGAATCAGATCCAAGATTCTATCACTTGTAATACACAATAAAATAAATAAATGCAAATTAATTGATAACACAATAGAATAGATGAAGTAAATGGGAGGAATCGGATCCAATAAATCTATCAAATAAAAATCCCAATATAATAGGTTGAAAGATACAAAATTCTCCAAAGCAATGAAAAGTATATATATATATATATATATATATATATATATATATATATATATATATATATGTAAAGTGCTGGAAGTGACAAGTGACTCAAGGTAAATTTAAATAATTCAAATAATGTAGTGATGATACATATATCACAAAGTGCTACGGTGATAAATATACTGAGGAGCGAATCCCCAGAGGGATCAATATAAAGGAGTAAAGTGATGAAGTGCTGATGAATCAAGTGGTTGGTGTATCTACCAACATAAATATGTGAAATAAATAATAAATAAATATACGAATCTCAATTTAAAGTGATGTGGTGCTAAAGTGCTAAAAAAACAAGGTAAAAATATCCAGTACAGTGGTCTAAATAATGGTCAAATGACATAGAAAGTGACTAAGTGCTCATAAAAAAGACATCGCGGCTGAAAGGATGGAATCGCACAAGCAGAACAGTTCAATCATCCAGGTCGCACATGAAGGTGATCCAGTGCTGAAATTTGAATACAGTTCCAAAAGATGTATATGTAGGTGACTAAAGGTGCAGTGGACTGCCTCTAGGGTCCCCAATGGTGCTTTTCCACTGCATTGTACGGCTCGCTTTGGCGCTTTTCCACTGCATGGTACTGCATGGTACGTGTTTGAACGGTTCGGTACGGTTTGGTGCGGCGGCGCTTTTCCACTACATGGTACGGCTCGGTACGGCTCTCTAATGGTGCTTTTCCACTGCATGGTACGGCTCTCTAATGGTGCTTTTCCACTGCATGGTACGGCTCGGTATGGCTCGCTTTGGCGCTTTTCCACTACATGGTATGGCTCGGTACGGCTCTCTAATGGCGCTTTTCCACTGCATGGTACGGCTCGGTACGGCTCTCTAATGGTGCTTTTCCACTGCATGGTACGGCTCGGTACGGCTCTCTAATGGTGCCTTTACACTGCATGGTACGGCTCAGTATGGCTCGCTTTGGCGCTTTTCCACTACATGGTACGGCTCTCTAATGGCGCTTTTCCACTGCATGGTATGGCTCGGTACGGCTCTCTAATGGCGCTTTTCCACTGCATGGTACGGCTCGGTACGGCTCTCTAATGGTGCTTTTCCACTACATGGTATGACTCGGTATGGCTCACTTTGGCGCTTTTCCACTACATGGTACGGATCGGTACAGCTCTCTAATGGTGCTTTTCCACTGCATGGCACGGTTCGGTACAGCTCTCTAATGGCGCTTTTCCACTACATGGTACGGCTCGGTACGGCTCTCTAATGGCACTTTTCCACTGCATGGTACGGCTTGGTATGGCTCGCTTTGGCGCTTTTCCACTGCATGGTACGGCTCGGTACGGCTCTCTAATGGTGCTTTTCCACTGCATGGTACAGATCTCTAATGGTGCTTTTCCACCGCATGGTACGGCTCGGTACGGCTCTCTAAATATGGGATTGTCCTTATTGCACACGCACAAACAGCGTTCATCCTACACATGTGAGGTGTCATTGTAAATGTCAGATCATGGGTGGTAATTCTAGCACCAGACCTCCTCTGTAAATCTAAAGTGGTAACCTGCAAAGGCTTTTAAAGCGTCACCTATGAATAGTAAAATGTACGCCGTAAAGGAGGAGGGAGAGGTGGGACTCCACCACACATGGTGGGACTGCTCTTAGTTGGCCCTGCCCATGGTGGGATTGCTACTACTAGGCCACACCCCATGGTGAGACTGCTCCTTATTGGCCCCAGCAAATAGTGCAACTGCTTCTAGTTGGCCTCATCCCATTGTGGGACTGCTCCTGTTTGGCCTCAGCCCCTAGTGGAACTCCTCCTAGTTGATCCTAGGCCATAGTGGGACTGTTCCGAGGGGGCACCAACAGGAAAAAGCACCCACAAGACACACAAATCAGCCCTGTTCAAATCAAAATCTTTAGTATCCAAATCAAAGTCTTTTGTTTTCTCCTGAAAGTAAACTTCTCTCCTTAAACAAGTTTCCTGTCCTATATCGAGGCAGTAAATTCTCGAACGCATGCTATTAACGTAGAAATTAAAGGGGAAAATTAGAGTATCAGGTTTGACATAAAGTGTGCAATTTCTCTAACGCTCCAATCTAGTTTTAATTACACCCCGAGCACCTGGAGTAAAATAACGATACATTTGATGCGTTTGGTTTGAGGGAGTCTTCAAATTGCATTTTCGGCAGAGAGGTGAAGTTTTGGGGCGGGAAGGTTTTTTTTAGGCTTGTTCTATCTTCTATAACTATGTTCAATTAGCGGGTGTTATTCTGGCAGTGTCAGAGGCTGGGATATGGGCTCTCAGCATGGCTTCCACCATTTATGTCAACCGCTCCAAGCACAATGATACCTTGTAACAAACTCAAGACTATTTTTGAGGCTAGATTGGCGGCACTTTAGGAACAAATGATCCAGAACTGACACCTAATTGGAACAATTTGTAGCTGAAGACATAGTTATAAGGTCTGGATCCCTTGGGATTTCCTATAAGGGAAAATGGTTTCCAAGAAGAAAACTTTTGGAGACCCAGCCGTTCATTGATTGGAGGAGATGTACTTTAAATGGATACAATATAGGGGAGAGGGGTGTGGCGACCGTGCTCGAGCATTGCCGCACTTCACTGAGTCTCCGTCCACTGCTGGGGATTAACAGCGACACCAGGTTCCTCCAGCACAGCATTCGCTCGCCGCCTGCCCCGAGTGACTCACCGCAACACCAGTCATGACCCGCCATAAAAAATTTCTGCCATTACCCGCCAAGCTGGCTGGGTTCTTCACCTCTCAGAGCCGTGGGCTCCAACAAAATGGCAGCAATGGTGGCCCGCAGTCACAGCATGGGAGCCTCCATCCAGGCAGCTCTACAGGGGGGGAAAGGCTCATCAGCCTCCCCAGCAGGCAGCGGAAACTCCACTGGATCCTTCACTCCTTCCGTAAGGAGCCCAGCAAAATCCAAGGCCCGCAGAGAGTCTTCAGGGAGAGATAAGCCGGTCAGCAGCATGGCGGTAGACTCTGCCCAGGCCTCAGGCCCTGCCATTCACACAGGGCCCTTTGCTGCATTCCCCACAACAGGCCTACCAGTCTCTGACACAGTATTAAAGGACATACTCCTGTCCCTACGGCCGCTCATCCCACCACTCAGATATGCTTTCTTGCATTAACCAATTCAAATCCGAAATCCATGATCTGGGAGGGAGAGTGGATAGGATTGAAATGTCTATGTCTGAAGTATCTATCTCCTTCAATACCATGATAGATGCTCATATGGCTCACGCTGAAGATATCATGTGGTTGAAGAACAAAGTGGAGGATCTGGAGGATAGGTCCAGGAGGAACAATATCAAAATAAGAGGGGTCCCAGACTCGGTCCCATCTGACCAGCTAAAGCAATATGCTCATACCCTTTTCTCCATTCTGGTCCCCTCTCTATCACCTATGGATCTCCTTATCAATAGAATACACACAGGGCCAGTGCTAGACTATTTTACACCCTAGGCAAGACCAGCTACTTGCGCCCCCCCCCCCCAAAAAAAAAGGGAAGGGGTTAAAAACTCCTCTATGTCATACCCAGTGACCCTGATCCGTTGGTTCCTCCAGGTTATGCTTTCATACCCAGTGACCCCCCATATTCCTCCGTGTCACACTCGGGGACCCTAATGTCCCTCCGTGTCACACCCAGGGACTTTGATGTTTTTCTATGTCACACCCTTGGACCCAAATATTCCTCTATGTCATGCTGTCATACCCACTGACCCTGATGTTCCTCCATGTCACACCCAGGGACCCCTGTGTTCCTCCATGTCATGCTGTCATACTCAGTGACCCCAATGTTCCTCTATGTCAGACCCTGATGTTCCTCCATGTCACACCTGGGGACCCTGATGTTCCTCCGTGTCACACTTGGGGACCCCAATCCCCCATGGCACACCCAGGGACCCCAATTCCTCATGGCACACCTGGTGATCCCGAACTCCTGTTACACCCGGTGACCCCTATCCTCCATGTCACACCTGGTGACTCTGATTCCCTATGGCACACCTGGTGACCCAGATTCCTTTCATACCAGGGATGCTCCATGTAACACCCAGGGACCCCGATCCCCTGTTCTGGGGACACTAACTGGGCGGTATGAAGAGAGTGGCCCCCACTCTGCCCTCCTTCACAGTGATCCTGCTGATTCCTTCTCCCAGGACGCTCCTCTCCTGGACCACAGTGCTCACCACAGCTCCAACCGGCTCCTGGTGGAGGGAAAAGCAGCAGTCAGAGAGCTCCGCATGTCCTTCATCACCAACCTCCTAAGACTATTCCGGTGCCCCGTTGCTTCTGCCCCAGTAAAGGTTCCGCCCTCCAGTGCCGAGCTCCGGCTCAGGTTCAGCTCTCCTTCGCTCCCTGCTTAATAACAACCCAGGGAAATGAACGGCTGCCTACCAGCTCAGTGCAGAGAGTCACTTCCTGCCTGGGGTTAAGGCCGTTCAGCTCCAGCTGAAGAGGATCATCATGCAGGCAGCACTCTGGTGGGCTCCATTCCTGCCTTCTGGGGCCCCTCCAACAGTGGTGGAAAGCCAGGGCCTGATAGTTCCACCACTGCCCAAGACACCTGGCATCTTTCTCTGTCCCTTCTTCCTCCCCTACCGCCACCTCTCCCCTCAGCTCACAATAATGATTCATGATGGAGAGAGAGTGCCGACTACTGGCTGCGCCCCTAGGTGGCAATGCGCCCTAGGCGGCTGCCTAGTTTGCCTAGTGAAAGCACCGGCCCTGAATACACAGATTACCAAAAACCTCCTTCCTTCCTCAGGAGGTCCCGAGAGATGTCCTACTGAGGATTCACTTTTTCCACATGAAAGAAAAAATCCTTTCTGACACTCACTAGCTTGTAAGCAAGGAAGCATCAAGGAAGGTTGGTTTTCGGTTGGAGACATTGTTGTATGCACTCAATTCATTGATTATTAAATAATAATGCAAGAGGAGCTAGGTGGAGTGCCGCTGATATTCCTTCCTATTTTCACTTTAGTGGTGTCACACTTATATGGAGCGGTTTCTGTTCTGATGCTATGGGTTCTAAACTTTGCACTTAGCTCCTTGCCCTTCCTATTGAACAGTACCGAGTGGTGTTTGCAAACATCTTGTAAGGATGGTAGTCATGTCTTCCTCATTAGGGAGTCATTAATCAACGGATAATGAATGATTGTTATCCAGCAAACACTGAACGTTTTCCTCTGGGGGGGTGGACGGGGGTTTGGTGGGGGGGGGTGTTGTAATATTTCTTTTCACAGCATGTTCTGACTTGCCGCCCCGGCTCCGGTGAATAGGAAAGGGCCACTGTTATGAAAGTAGATATAATGGTAATTACAGACAAATGGTATTGTAAATATTCCCGCTGAGGTTATCCATTTTATCCTTTGTGCCTGTATTTACTGAACAAAAAAAAAAAAAAAAACTCAACCCTTCTAACAATACGCGTCTTCCTCTTGTCTATTTAATTAATGTGCATTACAGGCTTATTATCAATTCATGGTTCTAATTATGGCATGTTAAGAGATGTACTAACACAGGTTGTATTCAGCGATAATCCTCCTTTGTTGCTGATTCAAGGACAACACACGAGACTAATGGAAAGGACTGGAAAGCAGAGAAAGGGGGTGGTGGAGGGGGTCGGGGGGTTTTGGTATTAGCTCTCATTCTTTAGGGCCTCATTCACAAAGCCTTATTGTGGTTGTATTCATTGGCTGAAGATTCTGAGTAAAAGGTTGTCCATGTAGAGTTTGTGATAACATTTACATACCTACAGGATAACTGGACCTTATTGGTAGCCAATATGGAAATATTACCACTTGGGGGATCATCGGCAGGAGGTTCTAATTCCTCTACATAGATCTGTTCATCACTAGAGGGATCACCAGCAAGAGGAAGGAGGTCCCAATTCTTGATCTTTATATCACTAGAGGGGTCACCAGCAGGAGGAAGGAGGTCCTGATTCCTCTATATAGATCTTTATATCACTAGAGGGGTCACCAGCAGGAGGAACGAGGTCCTGATTCCTCTATATAGATCTTTAGTTTTCACTAGAGGGGTCACCAGCAGGAGGAACGAGGTCCTGATTCCTCTATATAGATCTTTAGTTTTCACTAGAGGGGTCACCAGCAGGAGGAACGACGTCCTGATTCTTCTATATAGATCTTTATATCACTAGAGGGGTCACCAGCAGGAGGAAGGAGGTTCTGATTCCTCTATATAGATCTTTAGTTATCACTAGAGGGGTCACCAGCAGGAGGAACGAGGTCCTGATTCTTCTATATAGATCTTTATATCACTAGAGGGGTCACCAGCAGGAGGAAGGAGGTTCTGATTCCTCTATATAGATCTTTATATCACTAGAGGGGTCACCAGCAGGAGGAAGGAGGTTCTGATTCCTCTATATAGATCTTTAGTTATCACTAGAGGGGTCACCAGCAGGAGGAAGGAGGTCCTGATTCTTCTATATAGATCTTTATATCACTAGAGGGGTCACCAGCAGGAGGAACGAGGTCCTGATTCTTCTATATAGATCTTTATATCACTAGAAGGGTCACCAGCAGGAGGAAGGAGGTCCTGATTCCTCTATATAGATCTTTAATTATCACTAGAGGGGTCACCAGCAGAAGGAAGAAGGTCCCAATTCCTCTATTTAAACCTTTATATCACTAGAAGGGTCACCAGCAGGAGGAAGGAGGTCCTCATTCCTATATATAGGTCTTTATATAACTAGAGGGGTCACCAGCATGAGGAAGGAGGAGCTGATTCCTCTATATAGATCTTTATATCACTAGAGGGGTCACCAGCATGAGGAAGGAGGTCCTGATTCCTCTACTGTATAAAGATCTTTATTTCTTTAGAGCAGTGGTCCCCAAACTGCAGCACAGGGGCTGGATGCGGCCCTCTGCTTGCCTTTATTCAGCCTTCGGAGCACTATTCTGCCAGCCGATATCAACGATGAGGCACTATTCTTCCCAATGATACTAACGATGGGGCACTATTCCTCCACCTGATACCAAATGTGGTGATGTAGGTGTGGTGAACTCCCAGTGATGCCAGGAAAATATCCATTCTTGCTGGCCAAGGTTCAGCCCCTTTAAAATCTGAAGGACAATAAACTGGCCCTTTGAGTAGAAAGTTTGGAGGCCCCTGCTCTAGAGGGATCACCAGCAGGAGGAAGGAGGTCCTGATTCCTCTATATAGATTGTTATATCACTAGAGGAAGCACTAGCAGGAGGAAGGTGGCTCTGATGCCTCTATATAGATCTTTATATCACTAGAGGGGTCACCAGCAGGAGGAAGGAGGTTCTGATTCCTCCAAATAGATACTGTATTTATATCACTAGAGGGGTCACCAGCAGGAGGAAGGAGGTCCTAATTCCTCTATATAGATCTTTATATCACTAGAGGGGTCACCAGCAGGAGGAAGGAGGTCCTAATTCCTCTGTATAGATCTATGTAATTTTTATTGTTTTTTTTTTTTTACTAGTAATGGCGGCGATCTGCGATTTTTTTTGTGGGACTGCGACATTGCGGCTGACAGATCGGACCCTTGACTGACATTTTTGACACTTTTGGGGGTACCACTGACATTACTACAGTAATCAGTGCTATACATATGCACTGTTACTGTAAAAATGACACTGGCAGGGAAGGGGTTAACTTTATTTGTGATCAAGGGGTTAAGTGTGTCCCTAGGGGTGTGATTCTAACTGTGGGCGGGGCGTGGCTTGTGATGTAACCACAGAGACATACGATCCTGCTATGTAGGATCGTATGTCTCTGCGGTTACATCAGGGAGAATGACAGGCGGCTTTGTTTACATTAGCCGCCTGCCTTTCTCCCTCTCCAGTGGGAGATCGCAAATGACCGGCGGACATCGGACTATTTGTACCAAACCTGTTATTATTTGTTGCCCAAATTTAGTCTTGCATAGGGCAGCACAAAACCAAAATACACCAGTGACTGTAGGGATGGTATTAGCCAGGTAATGAATGGCGCCTGACGCTTGCCATTCAATAGTTCAATCTTTGTTTCATCAGAGCAGAGAATTTTGTTTCTCATGGTCTGAGAGTCCTTCAGGTGCCTTTTGGCAAACTCCAGGCGGGCTGTCATGTGCCTTTTACTGAGGAATGGCTTCCAACTGGCCACTCTATGATACAGACCTGATTGGTGGAGTGCTGCAGAGATGGATGTTCTTCTGGAAGGTTCTCCTCTCTCCACAGAGAAATGCTGGAGCTCTGTCAGAGTGACCATCGGGTTCTTGGTCACCTCCCTGACTAAGGCCCCTCTCTCCGATCGCTCAGTTTGGCCAGGCGGCCGCTCTAGGAAGAGTCCTGGTGGTTCCAAACTTCTTCCATTTACAGATGATGGAGGCCCCTGGGCTCATTGTGACCTCCAATGCTGCACCCCTTCCCCAGATCTGTGCCTCCATACAATCCTGTCTCGGAGGTCTACAGACAATTCCTTGGACTTCATGGCTTGGTTTGTGCTCTGACATGCACTGCAACTGTGGGACCTTTATATAGATAGGTGTGTGCATATTCTAATCATGTCCAATCAACTGAATTTACCACAGATGGACTCCAATCAAATTGTAGAAACATCTCAAGGATGATCAGTGGAAACAGGAGGCACCTGAGCTCAAATTTGAGTGTCATGGCAAAGGGTGTGAATACTTATGTGCATGGGATTTTTTTTTTTTTTCTTCGTTTTTTATTTTTTGATAAATTTGCAAAGATTCCTTTGCAACAAAATTCAAACTTCTTTCACGTTGTCATTAGGGGGGAATGTTTGTAGGATTTTGAGGAAAATAATGAATTGAATCCATTTTGGAATAAGGCTGCCACATAACAAAATGTGGAAAAAGTGAAGCGATGTGAATACTTTCCGCATGCACTGTAGCAGAAGAAAAAGGCAGGGGATAGAAATTACACCTAGTGCTCCAGATTGAGACAAGTACACGCTATAGAGGGATGTGCTTTGTTCATATTTCATGTGAGGTTATTTTTATCACTTTAACCACTTTACCACCGGAGGATTTTGCTGTCTTACGTCCAGGCCACTTTTTGCGATTCGGCACTGTGCGACTTTAACTGACAATTGCGCGGTCATGCAACGCCGTACCCAAACGAAATTTACGTACTTTTTTTCCCACAAACAGAGCTTTCTTTTGGTGGTATTTGATCACCTGTGCGATTTTTACTTTTTGCGCTATAAACAAAAAAAAGAGGAAAATTTTGAAAAAATAACAAAATTTTTCACATTTTTTTATATGAAATTCCCCCCCAAAAAATTTGTAATTTGTAAAAATCAAAATTTTTTTATCATTTTTGGCCAATTTGTTTTTCTGCTACATATTTTTGGTAAAAAAAATCGCAATAAGCGTATTTTGATTGGTTTGCGCAAAATTTATTGCGTTTACTAAACTAAAGGGAAAGATTTCTGTCATTTTTTTTTTTTTTTTTTTTAACGAGTAATGGCGGCGATCTGCGATTTTTTTTGCGGGACTGCGACAATGCGGCAGACAGATCGGACCCTTGACTGACATTTTTGACACTTTTGAGGGTACCAGTGACATTACTACAGTAATCAGTGCTATAAATATGCACTGTTACTGTAAAAATGACACTGGCAGGGAAGGGGTTAATTTTATTGGAGAGGGAGGGGTTAATTTATGCCTGGTGCTTACTGATGTGTGTGGGGGGAGGTGACTGAGTGACACAAGGACAGATCGCATGTTCAGCTATGCTGAACCCTGCAATCTGTCACTGCCTGTCACTTAGGAGATCCGCCCGCTCTGTTTGCACAAGCGGATCTCCACACTCGATTCCCCGATGATCGGGGAAGAGCAGCAGCGATTGCCGCTGCTCCTCCCCTGGCCCGACTCCCGCTGTGACTGAATACAGCGTGAGCGAGCCTCCTGCGGCGCGCGTGCGCCGCCCACAAGGGGAGGAGTCCAGTGACGTAGGTGGACGATAACGAGCCACATTGCTGCAGTAGCAGCAATGTGAGTGGACCTAAAGTGGTTAAAGGATAATCCACTTTCATGGGGAAAAAAATAGCAAATAAAGAAAAAACAATATAACGTATACAATTGCGACACAAATCATATTGTAATTGAATGTTATTAAAAATTATCTTTCCTTTTCTTTTTTTTTTTTGCAAATATTCTTTATTCAATTTTTGGAGCATAACAAAGAAAATAAGAGAAAACCAAAAACATATGTTTCTCAACAAGCAGTCATATAACAGTGACATCTCATAAACAACCGTACAAAGCATAGAATGGTGTAATATAAAGCGACATTACATATATAGGTATCATGTGTTGAATACTGTAACCAACAGCGTCTAATAGTGTGCAGCTAAACAACACAATCAGGATAGTGTCCCTGCCCAAAAGTTCCAATGAGCCTCAAAGGATCGCATCTGCATTCTATTTATCGCTAATGCTTTTTCAAAGCTGTAGTTCATTTTTAAAAGATGAACCACCTCTTCTAAGTGGGGGGGCTCAGTTGTCTTCCATTTGCGAAGAATAATCGTTCTGGCAGCCAATAAGACATGGGTGATCCAAGGCCTATATATGACCGGTATGCGGTCTATTCCTATGTGTAGGAGGGCTAGCCCCGGGGATGGTCGGAGTATGCACCCCGTATGTGTGGACATGTAAGAGAATACCCTGTTCCAGTAGCTTGTCAAGGAAGGGCAGGCCCACAGAATGTGTAATAAAGTCCCCACCTGGGAGCATTCCCTCCAGCAGAGTTTGGAGTATGATGGGGAGAAGCCAGCCAGACGATAGGGAGTATAGTACCATCTGTTCAGAAGTTTTTGGGTCATCTCCCAATGATTCGCACAGTGCGAGTGTTTATATATGGCCGCTAGGGCAGAGCGCCACTGTGGTATAGAGAGTGTAGAGCCCAGATCTTTGTCCCATTTAAACATGGAGGTTGTTTTGTAGAATGTAGAATTATCTAATAGGATGTCGTAATAATGTGATAATTTGGATTTTGTTGGGGTATTGAGTGTGAGAAGGTCCCATATACCACCATCCACCACTATAGGCCGCAGCGGATGTACCCTTAGAAAGTGGAATATTCTCAGAAGATGGTAGTACATGTGGCCCGGAAGTTTGTACTTTTGAATTATCTCTTCAATGGAAAGGAGAGACCCCTTTTCATAGAAGGATGTGATAGATGTCACCCCTAATTTGAGAAGTAGATGAGTTGGTATATCCGGTAAGTGTTGCGCGAGTATAGTAATAGGTAGTGATGCGCTAGGTGAGACATCCCTCACTGTTGATACCGGAGATAGTCGCCATACCCTCAGTGCCGCCTGTACAGTAGGCGGCAGTGGGGCAAGTCGCCACTCCAACCACTTATCACCCCATAGCAGGGTATGCAAGTCCCTCGTTGGTACCACATCCTTTTCCAGATCCACCCACATGGGCGACTCTTTGGTAATCAACCACTGTTTTAGCTGGGTCAAAATTGTAGCCCTATAATAATTGGTGAGGTCGGGCACTGCAGCTCCACCGAATTGTTTTTTTTTTGACTAGAAGGGAAAAGGCACAACGAGATCTTTTGCCACCCCATATAAATGACCACATTAATTTGGAAAATTTTTGGAGATGTGTCGTTGGGAAGTGGATGGGAAGTGCCCTGAAAAGATATAAAATTTGAGGGAGTATGAACATTTTATATGCTGCGACTCTGCCACTCCAGGAGAAGTACGGGGTTTTCATGTGGGAGATATCAGTCGTGAGTTTGGCCAATAGTCTATTTACGTTGGTGGATAAGAGTTTGAGAGGGTCGGCAGGCAGGTCAATGCCCAAGTAATGGATGCTTTCATTGGACCATGGAATAGGGACAATTCGTTGAATGCTAGACTGGATATGAGCGGGGACCCCTAGATTGAGAACCGTGGATTTAGTTGCGTTGAGTTTATAAAACGAAACTCTGCTATAGCTTTGTAGTGTGTTATAGGCCTCAGGTAGGGAACTCTGTGGGCGGGTGAGCATCATGATGATATCATCAGCGAACAGATTGATTTTATGATGATAATTCGGTAATTTGAATCCCGTGATGAGGGGGTTAGATCTGATAGTCTCAGCTAGTGGTTCTATTACCAGGTTGAAAATTGTAGGCGATAGGGGACAACCCTGCCTAGTGCCATTAGATATATGAAAAGTCTTGGACAGTATTCCGGAGGTATACACCTGTGCCGAAGGAGACGAATAGAGGGACAGTATGGCGGAGAGGATGGGGCCTGTGAAACCAAATTTTTGTAGGGTGGCCTTCATATACCCCCAATGGACCCTATCGAAGGCCTTTTCGGCGTCTAAGGTAAGTAAAACTGAAGGGGTTTTGGAAGAGTGTGCTTGATGCATGATGTTCAGGATTCGCCGGGTGGCATCCGACGTCTGCCTTCCAGGGGTGAAACCCATTTGGTCCTTATGTATGAGTGTGGGGAGCATGACTTGTATTCGTTTGGACAGGATACGGGCATAAATTTTTGCATCCGAGTTGAGCAGAGAGATGGGGCGGAAGTTAGCGGGCGTGGTAGGTTCTTCTTACCCGGTTTTGGCAGGGTGACTATATGTGCACTCAGGATGTCGGGTGGGAGGGAGGAAGTAGACATAGCCTTGTTAAAAACAGCAGTCATAGTGGGGCTAAGATGTTGGGTAAAGAGCTGATAAAATTCATTGGAGAACCCGTCGGGTCCAGGTGATTTGCCTTTTGGTAGGGAGGAAATGCTAGAGCATACCTCCGCAACCGTGATTGGGGAGTTGAGGTCTCGCAATTGTTGTTCAGAGAGAGATGGCAAGGACACCTTGTGAAGAAATTTCTGTATGTCTTCCTGAGATGGCTGGGTTTCCGATGTGATATCTTTGAGATTGTATAAAGCACTATAGTACGTAGCAAATTCATCCGCGATGGCTTGTGGATGGGTAATTTTGGATTTTGTTATGGGATGGATTAGGTAGGGAATTCGGGATTTTGCTTGCTTGCGCCGAACTTGGGACGCTAAAAATTTACCTGCCTTGTTAGCCTGACAATAGTATGTTTGTTTAAGGTAATTAAAGTGTCTGTGGGAAAGTTCTAAAAGCAGGAGACGAAGTTCTTGTCTCAAGTTAATGATGGTACGTGATTAAGATTCTGTAGGGGCAATCTTATTGTCCGTTTCTAATGTTTGTATTTTCAGAGTCAACTGAGATATCTTGTCCTTCCTCTGCCTCCGAAGCCGCGCCTGCTGCTGGATGCACACCCCTCTTATGAAGGCCTTTTGTGCACCCCACAGCACCCACGGGTCGGAGACAGAGGTCCCGTTGTGTTGGTAGAAGTCCTGACATTGTTTGGAAATATGCGCCTGACACTCCACATCCTGCAACATGTGGGCATCACACCTCCAAATGTACGAACTAGCACACCTCACCGCATCCTCTATTGTCAATTCCACAGGTGCATGGTCAGACCACGTTATGTCATGGACAGCAGAGGAGGAGGCCTTGTCTAACAGAAATAAGTCAACAACGAACATATCTATACGGGAATATGAGCAATGCCTGGAGGAAAAAAACGAATAATCCCGCTCCAGAGAGTGCTGGCATCTCCACACATCAAATAATTTTTCATCATGCAACGTCCGCCCAAGGGACTGTTGTCGGCTCCGGGGGGACGTAGAAGAGTCCAACCCGGGGTCGACAACAGCGTTAAAATCCCCACACAATAAAAGATGACCATATTTAAACGTTGATACTTGCTTGAGGATCTTGCGTATGTAGCGTAATTGATGAGAGTTTGGCGCGTACAAGTTCACCAAAGTGAGTGGCAGATTGTTGATGTCGCAAGTCACCATGATGTATCTACCCTCAGGGTCCAGAACCGTCTTGTGAATTTGTACCGTCAGTGTGTCCCTGAAGGCTAACATCACACCTCTCTTTTTCTCGGCACTAGATGCAAAGATGGTTTGGGGATAGTTCTTGTGACCGCAGATTGGCGAGGAGTCTGCTTGAAAATGGGTTTCTTGAACCGCTAAAATATCAACTCTACGGGTCAAAGCTTCCTTCCAGAGGGATCTCCTCTTGGCTGGGTGGTTTAGGCCGTTGGCATTCACTGATAACAGCTTAATGGTCATCGATCAGAGAGAAGAGCGCTGGGTAGTCGATGTCACTCAGAATCAAGTCGGCATTGAGATTCAAAAAGGTCGAGAAACATGAGGAAAAATAAACAAAAAGAAAGGGAACCATAGAAAGGCATAAAAAAAGAGCCGTCTCGGCAGCTCGAGAGCAACAAAACTCGCAAAAGGATTTGAGGGGGGCCAGGTGAATGGATGACATTCAGAGGCCCGAGACACGTATGTGAGGATCAGTTGCGGTTGGGGCTAGGATGTGAGGAGGAAGGCCGTGAGTGCCTTTTACGGGAAGACTCATGCCACTCGGTTTCCAATGAGCGCAAGGGCGGAGAGGCCGCAGCCGCAGCCTGGTCAGCGGGTAGGATGTTCCATCTTCTCAGTAAAGATAGGCCCTCATCCAGTGTTCTGATGGCCGTCGTAGAGCCCCCTTGTGTCACCAAGAGTGTTGCTGGATACCGCCATTTATGATGTATTTGGTGGTTGCGCAATGCCTTAGTGATGGTAGATAAGTTGCGCCGTGATTGGAGTGTGATCTTGGAGAGATCCGGGAGCAATAACACATCACTATAGGGTTCTGGCAAGGTTCCGTGCTGTCTGGAAGCTAGCATAATTTTATCTTTTGCAGTAAAAAAATGTACTCTGAGCAATACATCTCGCGGAACATTGCCCTCCAAAAAAGTGGGCTTGGGCAGACGATGAATCCTGTCTATTGTGAGTTCGGATTCAGATAGTGAAGGCACCAGTAACTTAAAGAGAGATGCGGCATATTGCGGTAGCTGATCCGTGGCGATCGATTCGGGTACACCCCTTAACTTAATATTGTTACGCCTGCAGCGATCCTCCAGGTCCGCCACTTTATTTCTTAGCCATGAAAGTTCATCCGATTGTTTATTAAGCTTGTCTATGACTGAGTTAATGGTGTCAGCGTGTGTTTGCACCGAGTGTTCCACTCGATCGATCCTGGATCCCAAAGCAGAGATCTCTGCAGTAATGCGATCTGTATTATGCTGCATATCCACTTGCATGGACGTTCTTAGGGAGAATAGCATTTCCCTCATGGAAGCTTCCGATATGGGATTCCCCCCTGAGGAGACAGCGCCAGATGTAGTGGTGACAGGCAATGCTTGCATCTCTGGAAGTGAGTGGGGATGTGAAACTTCCATACCTGGGATGCCTAGAGGCCCTGGCGGCAAGTCTCTCCTCTGCCTGCTTTTCGCTGGGCTCCGGGATGTAGGCGAGGGTGGTGAGGGTGACCCCGAGGACTGACCGCTGTCAGGGTTCCCGATGATCCTGCACTGTGGATGTGGAGGCGGGAGTAGAGGTAGCTTGGCAAGCGGCTCGTTTCCCTGCTTGGAGCTCCGTGCTTGTCCTTTCCCGCCGGCGCCATCTTGGTGGAGACCATGCGCCTGTGAGATGAAGAAACCGGACAGTTTGTTAAGCTGTCCGGTGTCCTTCTTCCTGCGGGTCATCCTGGAGTGTTCAGCGGGCTATCAGGTATCAGCACGGCTGTCTGTTTAGTCGGTAGGCGCCCTTGTTGCGGCTCGTGTCTCTGGTGGCTCACGGAGCTGACTTACAGTGCAGCCATCTCTCGTGCTGGCAGCCACGCCCAATAATTATCTTTCCTTTTCAATCTGCAGCTGTTGTAATTTTCTGAAAATGCAATGCAATATGGCCGCCTGGAGCTGTTCTGTACACAGAATATATACTGACCACACCCCCAGAAACATCATTTCCTGCTTGTGTGATTGGCTCACCAATTTTCCCAGAACTCTGCACTAAGATACAAGTCAGATTTCTGAAATCCCCTGCAACAAAAATGTCATTTTTGGTGAGATACTCCCAATAGGAACACGTCTAAAGGGATGCAGGCCCAGCAGAGTTCCTCATTAGAGCCCTGCAGCTGCCACAGCTGATAGATAATTATGAAACCACTCCCATTAGACTCACTCAGCACAGAGGAACAAACAATGATTTCTTCAGAATAACAAAAGGTAGGAATCTGCAACAAAGTTTGTTAACCACTTATGGACCGAGCCTATTTCTGACACATGTTGTTTACAAGTTAAAATCAGTATTTTTTTGCTAGAAAATTACTTAGAGCCCTTAACCCTTATATATATATATATATATATATATATACACATTTTTTTTTTAGCAAAGACTCTGGAGAATAAAATGGCAGTTATTGCAATATTTTTTGTCATGCGGTATTTGTCTTTCAAACACCATTTTTAAAAAAAAAAAATTACATTTCACTGCATTTAAAAAAAAAAACTAATCAGTTATGAAAAAAAAAAAAACTAAACAGTAAAGTTAGCCCATTTTTTTTTATATTGTGAAAGATGATGTCACACCGAGTAAATAGATACCCAACATGTTAAGGTTTAAAATTGCGTACACCCGCGGAATGGCGACAAACTACAGCCAATAAAAATCTCCGTAGGCGACGTTTTAAATTTTTTTCAATGATTACCAGTTTAGAGTTAGTGTGTAGCTCTTTTTTTAAAATGATTGCTCCCACTCTGGCGATCGCGGCGATACCTCACATGTGTGGTTTGAACAGCGATTTAATTTGCGGGCGCGACTTATGTTTTCTTTCATGCGCGAGCTCACGGCGACATGGGCGGTTAAAATATTATTTTTTTCCTATTTATTTTATTATTTTTTTTTTTTACATTTTAGCACAGGTGTTTTTAAAAAAAGAAAAAAAAAATCTGATCACTCTTATTGCTGTTACAATCAATGTAAACATCCCTTGTGACAGTAGGTGCCGGTTCACACTGATGCGGCTGCGGCGATCGCATGTAATGTCAGAGCGCACTGCTCCTTCATTACATGCGATCGGCTGTGCGGTGCGAGTTTAGCCATACACTTTGTATGGCTGAAATTCGCACCGCAACCCGCAGCAAAGACGCACAGGACTCTTTTTTGCAGCCGCATCCGGCTGTGCGATCCGATCCTGTGCGAACTGCAAGATCGCACTGCGATATGCGATCAAACTGGGGGTGTCATTAAGATTACATTGACACCCCCAGCGTATCGCATATGGCAGTGCAAATTTGCAGCCTTCCCGCATTGCATAAGTGTGAACCGGGACTAATATGCAGTGACAGGTACTCTTTATGGAGGGATCGGGGGTCTAAAAGACACCAAACCCCTCCACTGCGCTTCAATGTATTCAAAATGCCAAAAACTGCATTTTTGAATACTATAACGTTTTAAATTCGGCACCTTTAGCAGCCTCCGGGTTACATCATCGGAGATCCGATCAAAGCTGCATCCGGCTTTGATTGGGTCTCCAACCGGACGCCCCGGCTGGTTGCTCGGGTCTCCCGGTGGGATGGGAGACCTGGGCAAAGCCGCGGAAGGTGGCGGGAGGGGGGAGGGCGTCCCCTCCCGCTCGCTGGAGTAACGTTTGAGCGGCTCCCGATTGGTCGTTACCGCCTGAAAGCCGACCGCCGGCTCTAAAAAAGCTGCAGGCATCACCCCGGTACAACCACTTATTTCAGCCAACATAGGGCTATGTCGATTTGCAGTAAGGGGTTAAAATCCTTGTAATGTACAGAGATGACCCAGAGGGGAATTTTTTTTTCTCAACAAAAGTGGAGTTACGCTTTAAAGTGATTTTGAACATTGTTAGGAGAAACATAAATCTACGCTCAGATAAAAAAAAAAAAGTTACAGAACAAAAAAATTGGGCAGACTTGATGGGCCACTTGTTTGTTTTTTTGTCTGCCGTCACTCTCCTACGTTTCTGTTTCTTTTTCCTCTCTCTCCTTTGTTACATTGTCTGTCTTGATACAAGCTGTCTGCCACAACAATTATATTTAGACAGATATTCATCGCTTTACAATCCTGTCTGTGCGTAGCGCTATTTATTTTGTGTCAGCGTCATGTCAAATCCATTGTCCGACGGCGTGCAATGAGCCGCTTGTTGTTACATTTTAGACGTTGAAACAACTTTTCAGAAAAAGGGAGAAAAAAAGAGAGAAACTCACAAAATCATTTTCTTAAAACAGAAAGATAAAACAACAGACGGCCCGCTGACCTTTGGAAAATGGTTATTTTTTATTTATTTTTTCTTCAGTTTTTTTTTTTATATTTGCTTTACCAATTTTCTCCCTTTTAACACAGTATACATTGATGGTCACAGCGCTCCCATTTCAACTCTTATTAGAGGGAAATAAGCAGGCAGATGTTAGTAAAACAATTGGGTAACATAAAAATTAAAGTTAACCACTTAAGCCCCGGAAGATTTTACCCCCTTCCTGACCAGGGCCTATTTTGCGATTCGGCACTGCGTGACTTTAACGGACAATTGCGTGGTCGTGCGACGCTGTACCTAAACGAATTTGACGTCCTTTTTTTTCGCACAAATAGAGCTTTCTTTTGGTGGTATTTGATCACCTGTGCGATTTTTTGATCATGCGCTATAAACAAAAAAAGAGCGTCAATTTTGCAAAAATAACAATATTTTTCACATTTTTTTATATGAAATTCCCCAAAAACAAAATATAAAAAATCTAAATTTTTTAACATTTTCGGCCAATTTGTTTTATGCTATATATGTTTGGAAAAAAAATCGCAAAAAGCGTATTTTGATTGGTTTGCGCAAATGTTATCGCGTTTACTAACAAAGGGAAAGATTTTTGTCATTTTTGTTTTTTTTTTAACGCGTAATGGCGGCGTTCTGCGTTTTTTTTGCGGCACTGCGACATTGCGGCGGACAGATCGGACCCTTGACTGACATTTTTGACACTTTTGGGGTTGCCAGTGACATTACTGCAGTAATCAGTGCTATACATATGCACTGTTACTGTAAAATTACACTGGCAGTGAAGGGGTTAACTTTTTTTGAGAGGGAGGGGTTATGTGTGTCCCTAGGGGCGTGATTCTAACTGTGATTGGCTGTGGCTTGAGGTGTATGAACAGTGATCAACGGTCCTACATAGTAGAACCGTATGATCACCATTCTTACATAGGGGAGAATGACAGGCGGCTTGTTTACATTAGCCGCCTGCCTTTCTCCCTCTGCACCGACGATCGCCGAGTCACGCGCGCGGGGGGAGGGGGGTCCGTGACCGCGCGGGAGCGCGCCTCCGGGGGCGCACACTCGCTCCCTAGACCCTCACAGGCTAGTACTACGTCACTCTGCCTGTGAGGGGCTGACCGCCGCAGTAAATAGTCGTGCGGCAGTCAGCAAGCGGTTAAGGAAAAGTAAACTAAAGAAAACAATTTCTAATTTTCCTTCCTTCACAATTACTGTATGTGCCACTTTGTGTTCTTGTATCACGTAAAATCCCAAAAAAATACATTTACGTTTTCATTGTAACATGACAAAATGGGGAAAATTTCAAGGGGTATACAGAATACAGAATATTTATTAATCCCAAAGGGAAATTGTTGCAACACAGACATAATTAACCACTTCTGGACCGCCCACCGCATATATACTGCAGCAGGGCGGCCGAGCTGCGCAAAATCACGTATAGGTACATGATTCTGTGCAGAGGTTCTCGAGGGCGCGAGAACACAGTGGGAGCCAATCAGCGGGTCCGGCAGCCGCGATAGTGCTGGAGAATGAAGAAACGGCGCTCTGCCTTGTTTACATAGGTGCCAGAGGAATGTCATTTTGTGGGACAGAGCCGGCCTGCCGCAGTAAAACTACGGCAGTTGGTCGGCAAGCGGTTAACCACTTCGGCTCCAGAAGGTTTTGCCCCCTTAACCACTTGCCAACCGCCGCAAGTACATATACTGCGGCGGTCAGCCCCCCCTGGGCAAAGTGACATACCGGTACGTCAGTCGCCCGCGAGCCAATAGGGGGCGAGCACGCGCCACCGGGGGCGAGCACGCGCCACCGGGGGCGCGCTCCCGCCCCCGCTCGTTCACTGGGATCCCCGCCCAAGTAACCGGCGGCTCCGATGTCCGCCGGTCACTCGCGATCTCCCACTGGAGAGGGAGAATGACAGGCGGCTAATGTAAACACAGCCGTCTGTCATTCTCCCTGGTGTAACTGCAGAGATATGTAGGATCGCATGTCTCTGTGGTTACATCAAAAGCCACGCCCCTTGACAGTAAGAATCACGCCCCTAGGGACACACTTAACCCCTTGTTCACCAATAAAGTTAACCCCTTCCCTGCCAGTGTCATTTTTACAGTAACAGTGCATATTTATAGCACTGATTACTGTAGTAATGTCACTGGTAACCCCAAAAGTGTCAAAAATGTCAGTCAAGGGTCCGATCTGTCCGCTGCAATGTCGCAGTCCCGCAAAAAAAATCACAGATCACCGCCATTACTCGTTAAAAAAAAAAATTACATAAATCTTTCCCTTAGTTAGTAAACGCAATAACTTTTGCGCAAACCAATCAAAATACGCTTATTGCGATTTTTTTTACGAAAAATATGTAGCAAAAAACAAATTGGCCTAAAATGTTAAAAAAATTTTAAGGGGTTAATTTTATTGGAGAGGGAGGGGTTAATGTATGCCTGGTGCTTACTGACGTGTGTGGGGGGAGGTGACTGAGTGACACAGGGACAGATCCAGGGTTAAGCTATGCCGAACCCTGCAATCTGACCCTGCCTGTCACTTAGGAGATCCGCCCGCTCTGTTTACACAAGCGGGTGGATCTCCAGACTCGATTCGGTGATCGCCACCGCTCCTCCCCTGGCCCGACTCCCGCTGTGGCTGAATACAGCGGGAGCGAGCCCCCGGCGGCGCGCCGCCGAGAAGGGGGAATGTCTGGCGACGTAGGTCTACGTCGTCAGACCTACAAGAGCCACTTTGCCGCAGTAGAGCTCTAGTGAGCAGCGGTAAAGTGGTTAAACAGGAAGGGGTGGGCAAATTTACATAGGAGGGGGAGAGGGGGCGCCCAATTTTAGTCTTGCCTGGGGCCGCACAAAACCAAAATACACCACTGATACAACTTATGTAGGAGGATTTGCTATGTAGAAGG
The DNA here is from genome assembly GCF_965119305.1 of Pelophylax lessonae. NCBI lineage: Eukaryota > Metazoa > Chordata > Amphibia > Anura > Ranidae > Pelophylax > Pelophylax lessonae. Next base: position 12,355,680 of record NC_138774.1, read on the forward strand.
CCAGTCACTTTCATGGGTATAAGGAAGAATTTAGAGCCACTTTAAGCTTAGTGAAGGGGGCTCAGGGGGAATCAGTCCATTGATGTCTCCTAATAGCGCCCAAAAACAGCCTCCAAAAACATTTTCTTTGTTATTCTAGGTAGCCATTGAACACACAATAAAATATTCAACAGCGATAGTACTGCAAGGTTGGAGTTGCCCTTTAATGTTTAAGCTTTTATTGGGTTTTGCTTCTGTTTGGCGTGACATCTTACCCATCTGTATCTTATCTCGCCAGCATAATTCTTTGGGGGAATGAATCCACACACTTCGATATATTGCCGGCCAACCCAACGCTAATAGGGTTAATAAATCACTCCGGCCATTGACAGGCCATTACAATATATTGCCCGTACTCAGAATCTATTACCGCCAAGAATCGCGGCTTTAGGACTCTCCGTTATCTTTCATAGCGGGAATACTTCAGAACATGCATATATCAAAAGGAATTTGTGATACTCTTAAATTTTTTTTTGTGTTTTCATCTTTTTTAACAATCGGGATGCCAAAGGGCATAGTCAAATGATGGCTCCCTTCCTTTCATATCCGCAGCCCTTTTCTAATCTCACTTAAAGGGTTTGTTAAATAAAGAGGCATAAAAAGTTGGTGGAATCCATAAAAAGAAGCGGAACTCACAGCGCAGCGGGTGCGGATTATTTTGTGAGATGAAAGTGGCGTAATTGCGCCCTATTAGCAGTCCACCTGCAATTTGACGAGTCGCATACAGTAATATTGCCTCCTTAGAGGGACACCCAATACAGAAAATAAAATAGTGCTCTACGTCACCCTTCATCTCTGCTGTTGGATAGGAGTTACGATTACCAGAGATGTAACTAGAACCTTCAGGGAACCGGTGCAAGAAACCATGAAGGGCCCCCTGGACCCCTGGCCGGGGCCCTTCCCTTCAAGCCTGGGGCCCTTCCCACTTATCCTAGGGCCCTTTACTCTCGTTGCCGGGCCCTTTATTATGGTCCCGCAGGGGGACCCTTTCACAAGTTCTGCTGTGGGCCCCCTTCCTGCCTCCTTAGAGGGACACCCAATGCAGAAAATAAAATAGTGCTCTACGTCACCCTTCATCTCTGCTGTTGGATAGGAGTTAACGTTACCAGAGACGTAACTAGAACCTTCAGGGCCCTGGTGCAAGAAACCATGAAGGGCCCCCTGGACACCTGGCCGGGGCCCTTCCCTTCAAGCCTGGGGCTATTACCACTGATCCTGGGGCCCTTTACTCTCGTTGCTGGGCCCTTTATTACGGTTCCGCAGTGGAACCCTTTCACAAGTTCTGCAGTGGGCCCCCTTCCTGCCATCTCGGGGCCTCCCCCACAGTGGTGGAATGCCAGGGCCCGGTCGCAAGTGTGACCTATGTGATCCTGGAAGTTCACCCACTGGTGTCAGTAGTTTTTATTTTATGGTATTTTAATTGTATTATTTTTTAGCATTTTATTTAATTTTTTTACAATGTGACTGACTATGACTCTGTCCATTCAGAAAAGGAAGGAGCTGGTAAATTACATATTTAACGACCCCTTCCAGTTCTCTATTGTGACACATCCCCTGCAGCAGCCGACAGGAAAGGGGGGGGGGCCCAGTGCGGGGGGGGGGGGCTAGGGGAGCACACAGGGGCCCAGAGACAGCAGAACACAAGTGAACTGGATAGGAGGAGTGGCGGGGGCAGCATACAGAGGAACCAATCTCCTCCATTTTCCTCCTGCAGCTACAGGAGGAAAAAGGAGGACAGTGATTTCTCTACATGCTGCCCCCGCCGCCCCCCTCCTATCCAGGTGTACAGGGGAGCAGCACAGGCCCCCACGGAGCATGGGGCCCGGTTGCAATTGCAAGCCCAGCAACCCCTGTAGTTACGCCCATGAACATTACCCTGCTAGTCCCTGCTTAACCACTGGTCTGATTCTCACATTTCTCTCATATACACTATATTACCAAAAGTATTGGGACGCCTGCTTTTACACACACATGTCATCCCAGTCTTAGTCCATAGGATTGAGTTGGCCCACCTTTTGCAGCTATAACAGCTTCAGCTCTTCTGGGAAGGCTGTCCACAAGGTTTAGGAGTGTGTCTATGGGATTGTTTGACCATTCTTCCAGAAGCGCATTTGTGAGGTCAGGCACTGATATGGACGAGAAGGCCTGGCTCGCAGTCTCCGCTCTAATTCATCCCCAAAAGTGTTCTATTGGGTTGAGGTCAAGACTCTGTGCAGGCCAGTCAGGTTCCTCCACTCGTTCATCCATGTCTTTATAGACCTTGCTTTGTGCACTGGTGCGCAGTCATGTTGGAACAGGAAGAGGCCATCCCCAAACTGTTCCCACAAAGTTGGGAGCATGAAATTGTCCAACATGTCTTGGTATGCTGACACCTTAAGAGTTCCCGTCACTGGAACTAAGGATCCAAGCCCAACCCCTTAAAAACAACCCCACACCATAACCCCCCCTCCACCAAATGATTTGGATCAGTGCACAAAGCAAGGTCCATAAAGACATGAATGAGAAAGTTTTGGGAGGAGGAACTTGACCTCTGCAGTAGTCATATGTGAAAGCATACTCAGCATCTTTAGCAGCCGTCCCCCCCTAAGGCTCTATTTACACCAATGCGTTTTTTCATGCTTTTTGCAGAAATGATGGACAATTTTTCTAACAAGGGTTCCTATGGACCTATCAACCTGATAGAACACCTTTGGGATGAATTGAGCCAGGCTTTCCCGTCCACATCTGTGCCTAACCTCACAAATGCGCTTCTGGAAGAATGGTCAAACATTCCCATAGACACACTCCTAAACCTTGTGGACAGCCTTCCCAGAAGAGTTGAAGCTGTTATAGCTGCAAAGGGTGAGCGCCCCCTAGCTGCAGGCACGCGACCAACATATACCTACCTCGGTTGACGTAGGAGGGCCGCCCTGCCGCAGAATAACTGCGGCGGGCGGTCTAGAAGTGGTTAAATACCACCAAAAGTAAGCTTTATCTGTGTGAAAAGAAAAATGATAGAAATGTCCTATGGGTACAGCGTTGCATGACCACGCAATTGTTATTCAAAGTATGACAGCGCTAAAAGCTGAAAATTAGCCTGGGCAAGAAGGGGGTAAAAGTGCCCAGTAGGCAAGTGGTTAAAGAGACCCTGTCTTCATATTATATAGTATGCATATTTAATGTATTTTAGGCACATTACATGTAGATTCCTCCCTTTTAGTAGACCCAAAAGCCCAGAGACTGGTGTTGGGCACCACCATCCCGAAGAAATAATGTGAAAGGGCCTTAAATGTTGCTGTAAAAAATGAAGGTTTGCGTAAGTGGCAACTTATGGTTTCCAACACAGCGTTCTCAGAATATCTCGCCTCAGCTGCCGCTGACACCGGCACCATTACTGAGGGTTCCCATATAGGAAATAGGCGTTGGTGGTATAGTGGTGAGCATAGCTGCCTTCCAAGCAGTTGACCCGGGTTCGATTCCCGGCCAACGCAAGGTAACACTTTTGAAAAAAAAAAGGAAATAAAGCCCAAATCAGGATACGGAATCGGTACTTGGTGTCAAGAGGCTAAACCACATAACGTGCCCGTATGAAGAGGGAATGATGACTGTGCCAACTTTTTTAATCATCATCCTCCAACCCTGCACATTAACCTCCCCAAACTCGACTGTTTTCAGAACATAACGATCTCTGAGCTCCAATTATCCAAAGTATGATTGAACCCTTTATACAAGCACTTTAAAGGTTGTAGGAAAATTGCAATATCTTGTTGAATGCTTTTACTGGCTAATGATAGAACGGTATTCTGTTCTGAAGAATTGCTACATCAGTTAAAACGGTTTCATGGCTGGTAAAATTAGGTTTAAATGTTGCAAATCTTTTTTTTTTTTTTTAATAAAGAAAAGTACTGTTTGGTAAAGGAATAAGTACCAGATGAACATTTTTAGCTCTGAAGTGTATTTTTACTATTGGAAAAAAATATATATTGAGAATTACAATATGGATATACTGTATATAGTACCTATGAGTATACTCCTCTTTATAGGTGTTTCTGTGCTGCTTTGTGTCAAAGTTTTTTACATCTGAATTGCAAATTTGCCTGCCCCTTCCAAGAAGTAGTCTATGTATCCTCCTCTTTTACAGTGGTGAGACTTCCTCATAGTATTTTGTGTCTCTGCCCCTCCCACAACGGTGACATTTTCTGTAGTAGTCTGTGTCTCTGCCCCTGCCACAATGGTGAGATTTCCCTGAAGAAGTCTGTGTCTCTGCCCCTCCCACAGGGATCAGATTTCCCTGCAGTAGTTTGTGTCTCTGCCCCTCTCGCATTGGTGGGAGTTTCCTGCAGTAGCCTGTGTCTCTGCCCCTGCCACAATGGGGAGATTTCCTTGATGAAGTCTTTGTCTCTGCCTCTCCCAAAGGGATCTGATTTCCCTGCAGTAGTTTGTGTCTCTGCCCCTCTCAAATTGGTGAGAGTTCCCTGCAGTAGTCTGCGTCTCTGCCCCTCCCACAATGGTAAGATTTCCCTGAAGAAGTCTGTGTCTCTGCCCCTCCCACAGGGATCAGATTTCCCTGCAGTAATTTGTGTCTCTGCCCCTCTCGCATTGGTGAGAGTTTCCTGCAGTAGTCTGTGTCTCAGCCCCTCCCACAATGGTGAGACTTCCCTGCAATAGTTGTGTCTCTGTCCCTCCCACAAGGGTGAGAATTTCCTGCAGTGGTCTGTGTCTCTGCCCCTCCCAAAATGGTAAGATTCCCCTGCAATAGTTGTGTCTCTGCCCTCCCACAAGGGTGAGATTTCCCCACAGTAATTTGTGTCTCTGCCCTTCCCTCAATGGTGAAATTTTACTGCAGTAGTTGTGTCTCTGTCCTTGCCACAAGGGTGAGATTTCTCCATAGTAGTTTGTGTCTCTGTCCCTTTCACAACAGTGAAATTTCCCCAAAATAGTTTTTGTCTCCCCCCCCCCCCAGAATGATGAGATTTCCCTGCACTAGCTTGTGTCTCTGCCCCTCCCACAATGGCCAGATTTCTCACACTAGTTTGTGTCTTTGCCCCTCCCACAATTATGAGATTTTGCAACGTAGTTTGTGTCTCTGCCCCTCCCAAAATGATGAGATTTCTCTGCAATAGTTTGTGTCTCTGCCCTTCCCACAATGTTGAGATTTCCCTGCAGTAGTTTGTGTCTCTGCCCCCCCCTGCAATGGTGGTATTTCTTACATAAATTTGTTTCTCTGCCCCTCCCACAATGGTGAGATTTTTAAGCAGTAGTTTGTGTCTCTGCCTCTTCCAGAATGATAAGATTTCTCTTTATTAATTTGTGTTTCTGCCCCTCCAATAGTGATGTCGCGAACATAAAATGCGCTGTTCGCGAACGGCGAACATTGCGAACCGCCATAGACTTTAATAGGCAGGCGAATTTTAAAACCCACAGGGACTCTTTCTGGCCACAATAGTAATGGAAAAGTTGTTTCAAGGGGACAAACACCTGGACTGTGGCATGCCGGAGAGGGATCACACAAAAAAAAGTTCTTAAAAATTGTAATTTTTTGATAGAGAGCCAATTATTGAAAAAATTAAAAAAAAAATAAAAATAAAAAATGTCTTTGGATTTAGCATCTGGGGGGTCTAAAAAGTGTACCTGTGAAGTTTCAGCTCTGTAGCATGTCCAGAACCAGAAAAAAAGATAATTTTTCAGTAGAGCAGGGATGGTGGGAACCCCTTTTACACCTATATGATCTTTTTTTTCTGGTTCTGGACATGCTACATATATATATATATATATATATATATATATATATATATATATATATATATATATATATATATATATATTAAAAAAATACTCAAATACCAGCCCTCAAAGGGGCTTTTGGGGACAATATATATACATATATATATATCACAGAGCAAAAAAGATTACACAAATACCAGCCCTCAAAAGGGCTTTTGGGGACAATAGATATATATATATATATATATATATATATATATATATATATATATATATATATATATATACAAAAAAAACCTCAAATACCAGCCCTTTTTGGGGTGCTGTCCTTAAAGCAGGAGTGTACCAAGAACACTGGCTAACAAGACCGGGAACTGTCCCCAGCTATAACAGCAGCAGCAGCACCAGCACTTTCCCTGCTCTCAGTAACACAGAAATGATCTAAGATGGATGCTGCCCTTGCTTATTTATAGGAGGTGGGAGGGTGTGGGGGGGAGGTATGCTGATTGGCCTGGAATGTGTCTGCTGACTGTGATGTTCAGGGTCAAAGTTTGCCTCAATGATGATGTATAGGAGGCGGACCGAACATCGCATAGGTTCGCCCGCAGCGGCGAACGCGAACGTTCGAAGTTCGCCGGGAACCGTTCGCCGGCGAACCCTTCGGTACATCTCTACCCTCCAACAGTGGTGACATTTCCCTGAAGTAGTTTGTGTCTCTGCCCCTCCCAGAATGATGAGATTTACCTGCACTAGTTTGTGTCTCTGCCCCTCCCACAATGGCGAGATTTCTCACATTAGTTTGTGTCTTTCCCCCTCCCACAATTATGAGATTTGTCAAAGTAATTTGTGTCTCTGCCTCTCCTGCGAGAGTGGTATTTCTTGCAGTAGTTTGTGTCTTTGCTCCTCCCAGAATGATGAGATTTCCCTGTAGTAGTTTGTGTCTCAGCCCCTCCCACAATGGTGAGATTTCCCTACAATAGCTTGTGTCTCTGCTCCTCCCACAAGGGTGAGATTTCCCTGCAGTGTTTTGTGTCTCTGCCCCTCCCACAATTGTGAGATTTCCCTGCAGTGTTTTGTGTCTCTGCTCCTCCCACAATGGTGAGATTTCCCCGCAGTGTTTTGTGTCTCTGCCCCTCCCACAATGGTGAGATTTCCCCACAGTGTTTTGTGTCTCTGCCCCTCCCACAATGGTGGGATTTCCCTGCAGTGTTTTATTTCTCTGCTCCTCCCACAATGGTGAGATTTCCCTGCAATAGTTTGTGTCTCTGCTCCTCCCACAATGGTGAGATTCCCCTACTATAGCTTGTGTCTCTGCTCCTCCCACAATGGTGAGATTCCCCTACTATAGCTTGTGTCTCTGCTCCTCCCACAATGGTGAGATTTCCCTGTAGTGTTTTGCGTCTCTGTCACTTCCATTATGGTGGAACCTTCAGCCAGCTTCCACGATATATAAATAAAACGTTTTTGGGTGAAGTTGCCCTTTAAATGAAGATGGTAATGTCAAAAGTCAGCACTGTGAGTGATGATCAAAAACAGAAGACATCCAAAGTCTAACTTTGTTCCTGATGCGACATTCAGGTTCGGTCAAGAAAAGTTCTCCCTTGCCACCAAAGTGCCATGTTGACAACGTCTGCTGCCTTTGTTTTCTGCACTATCCGAGTGCGATAGAGCATGATATTCACTGAAATGACAAAACTAAATACGCTGAGAGTCTGTGACCTTCAGAGACCTTCAGACATCAGTAAATGGCAAGTTTATTTCATTGTACTTCTCTAGAGGTGAGGACTTGGAGATGAAAAGTCACCAACAGTGAGCTAAAGTACGGGAGGAAAACACAAGAACAGACTTGAAGCTCAAAAATGCCCGTATTTGGCAACCACTAAAGGCTCATCAAAGAAAAACGAATACTGATTGGTTATACATTATTGCCCAACGTATAGAACCATTCGATTTAGCTCTGCTGTATGAAAACACAATGTAGCATTTAAGAAATGTAGCTAGTTAAAATCAACAAATGTGTTTTAGAGCCCATTCAGACAGGGGCGACACGACTTGCTGGGGCGACCTGTGAAGTCGCGGTGCACAGCGCACACACCGCGACCTCGGCACGACATGCACGGACTTCATATAATTGAAGTCAATGCAAGTCGCCTCCAGGTCGCCCCAAAGTAGTACAGGACCCTTTTCTAAGTCGGAACAACTTGTGGCGCTCCTATTAGAACGGGTCCTGTGCTAATCAATGGCAGACGACCGACCGCGACTTGTCAGGCAACCAAGTTCGCCTGACAAGTCGCACTAGTGTGAATGGACCCTTAGCCTCCCTGGCGATATGATTGTTTCCGATTTTAGGTGATGAAAGCGGTACCATTATTTTGCTGTTGGGTGCTGTTGCCACCATTGCCGGTAAGGGAACCCGGTAGAGAAGCCTTGCGGCTTCACGGGCGGGTCCCTACTGCACATGCACGAAGCGCGCTGCACATTCGGATTGCCTCAGCGGCGGGGGAAGGAGGAGGGGGGGCCAAACTTCCAAGAGAATGCGCCTCGTCGCTGATTCCCGGAAGTGGGGAAGGGTACCTGTCAAAAACAGGTACCCATTACCCCCTCCCCCCTGAAAGGTGCCAAATGTGGCAGCAGAGGGGGGGAGGAAGCAAATGAGAGGAAGTTCCATTTTTCGGTGGAATTCCGCTTTAAATCATTAAATCATATTGCTAATTGCATATTGTACTTGTTTGTGGCCTAAATACTGGAATTTGCACTTAAAACTCACATTTTTTACATTTTGGAAATGGCAGTAAAACATGACTGTGTCAGTAAATGTTGGGTGTAGTGTCAGTAAATTTCAATCTGGTAGGTTGGCAACACTGGTGACATCCCCTCTAGCCAATCATGGCGTGATCGGTCCTCCGGTGGCGCGATCGCGCCATTTAGTGGCTATTGAAAGAAACAGCGTACAGGTGCGTCATTTCACGTGATAGAGCTACACTGCCGCAGTGATTGAAAGAAGTGGTGTACACGTACTTCGTTTCGCGCGATAGAGCCACACCACCGCAGTAAATACACGGTGGGCGGTCGGAAAGTAGTTAAACCAACACCATAGTTACATAGTAACATAGTTAGTGAGGTTGAAAAAAGACATCAGTCCATCCAGTTCAACCTATGATGTGAGTGTGTGTTTGCTTTTAACCGTACATTGTATACCCCTGTATGTTGTACATTGTATACCCCTGTATGTTGTACATTGTATACCCCTGTATGTTGTACATTGTATACCCCTGTATGTTGTACATTGTATACCCCTGTATGTTGTACATTGTATACCCCTGTATGTTGTGGTCTTTAAGGTGTCCATCTAATAGTTTTTTGAAACTATCAATGCTCCCTGCTGATACCACTGCTTGTGGAAGAGAATTCCACATCCCAGCATCAGGGGAGGACTGGGTAAGGGGGCAATTGCCCCCTGGGCCGCTTTGATGCCCCGTAAAAAGGCTGCACTGCTTCTGCCACAGACATGCCCAAAGGATTCCTGGTAAAGAGAAGTAAAAGGTCCCCGCCACTGACCTACTGAGTGCGGGTTGAGGACAACTACAAAGTGCAGGCCTCCCCCCCAGCATGGATGGTGTGACCAGAGGCCGGTTCCATGCCCCACTGGAGAGTCTTCTGCCCCAGCCAGCCCCAACCAAGCTGTCCCAGCTTCCCCCAACCTCCCCCTGCTGGCCAGGTTGGGAACCCGGATTCAGCCAGTAAGTAGAGGGTATCTGGAGCAGGGCTTAAGCTTGGAATGGGGGTCAGGAGGAGGATTGGGAGAGTGGGGTTGGGGTAAGGGGAAAGTGGGAGGGGGGCCGAGTCGCTGCACCATGGGCCTCTGGTTTTTACGAAAGTTTCCAGAATGTGCCCCTGGCCAGCATGTCCACATAGTGATTTAGATAGAGGTAAGTGACTAATTACAAGGTTCTTTCATTACCAACTTTTATGTTTTGCCTGAACGTCTCAGTAGTTTTGAAACCGAAAAAAAAAAAGAAAGTAAAGTAAAAAAAAAGAAAGTAAAGTAAATGTTCCATTATCCGCACACCGCTCAGTATGCTTCATTAAATATTGACTTGCAAGTAAGACGAGGTTTTTTTTTTTCCTTTCCCTTAAAATAGATAAAAATATATAAGAAGCGTGTTTTCCTTGTTTGTTTACACCAAACTTCTTCCTTGACACTTGGTGCACTTTTGTGCTACCTTCTAATGGGAAAGATTCTTTCAGGATAATCACAATTCCACTTAGATTGTTTATGTGTAGAAAACATTTATCGGCAATTTAGCTGAGAAAAAGGATCTAATTTATAGCAAGCCGCTTCCAACATGCAACAAAGAATGAAAATAGCTCCCCCCCAATCCGGAATAATGACCTGCCCCGTATTTCACCCACGTCCGTCTGTTGGCATCTACTAGCACAATTTTGCTGACCATTCTGAAATTTTAAGGAAGTTTCCCGCGGTGAAAGTGTGCAGACAGCGGAAAGATGGACAGTCGGTTTCAAACACCTAGATTACATTTGTCTCAGAGGTCTCATAACTCAACGCTACATAGAGGAGCTTAAAAAAAGAATTCGATGAAATTTGCTGATTCCAAGCTTCTAGCGGGCTCTTCTCTCCGGAGATCCGCTGATCCCGCTGTGACCTGTCACTTTTTAGGAAAAATTAGAGCTGAAATATAAAGGTGATTGTAGATGACACTCAACCAATATCCGTGTGAAAAGTTTGGAGTAGTCAGAAAGAACTTTATAGAAAATTTTCCTTAAATCGGAGTTCCACCCAAAAGTGGAACTTCCGCTCATTTGCTTTCTCTCCCCCTCCGGTGCCACATTTGGCACCAGGGGCGGCCCCCGTCCATTGGGGTGCAGGGGCGCCACCCCCCTATCCATCCATTGGCCATGGAGGAGGAGGGAGGAGACGCAGGAGACTGAGGGGGAAGAAGCAGCCGCCGCCATTGCCGTTGCTGCCTGCCCTCCCTCCACATGTCCAGGCAGGGTGAGTGAGCCGGCGACCAGGGGGGGGGGGGTGGTTGATTATTTGGCACCAGGGGGGGGGGGGTCTGTGCCACATTTGGCACCAGGGGTGGCCCGTCCATTGGGGTGCAGGGGCGCCGCCCCCTCTATCCATCCATTGGCCATGGAGGAGGAGGGAGGAGACGCAGGAGACTGAGGGGAAAGAAGCAGCCGCCGCCATTGCCGCTGCTGCCTGCCCTCCCTCCACATGTCCAGACAGGGTGAGTGAGCCGGTGAGCAGGGGGGGTGGGTATGGTGTGCAGGTTGGTGTGGTCCGGGGGAGGTATGGTGCGATCCTTTTGCCGCCCCCTCCCCCCCTGGCCCATGGAGCACCAGCCACCACTGTTTGGCACCTTTCAGGGGGCAGGGGGGAACAGGTACCTGTTTTTGACAGGTATCCTTCCCCACTTTCGGGAGACGGTATCCTTCCCCCGCCGCCGTGCCAATCCAGATGCGCAGCGCGCTTCGCGCATGCGCATTAGGGACCGGCCCGTGAAGCCCCAAGGCTTCACTTCCGGGTTCCCTTACCGGCAATGGCAGCAGAAGCACCCGACAGCCAATGGAAAGTGGAGAGTTGTTGTTAGAAATCATGGGGCCCCGCACAGCCTACCTAGCGCCCCCCCCCCCCCCGAATATATCAAAACAATATTTTCATTAAAAAAACACTAAAGTCATTATGGCCCCTTTCACATGGGTGGTGCGCCTGATGGATCCAGTTTATGGCGGATGATGGCTCCATGTCTGCTCTATGTGAAGAGACGGACCTGTCAGAGCCCCGCTCCCCTCTATGGGAGATCGGATGAAGACGGACTGCCTGTCTGTTTTCATCTGATCCTATCCGATCCGATCCTCCAGACGGATGGAAAATCGGGTTTCCATCAAAATCGGGTTTCCATCCGTCCGGATTTCACGGACAGGATCGGATCGGATAGCAGTGGGTGTCAGCAGATATGTCACCTTAGACATCTGCTGCTCCATAGATGTACATTGAGCATCCAATCAGGTCCGCCTGAAAAACTGACAGGGACCGGATTGGAAAGCCCCTGTGAAAGCGGCCTATTAGTGGACACAAACATAACAGAGAACCTGTGTGAATTAGCCCTCTTTCATTGTTTTTTACATTTAACCACTTGCCGACCACCTGTTGCAGTTTTACTAACCAGAGGCCCATGGAACAGCAACTCGGCCCCCCTTCCCTCTCTCCCTCTTTACGTCCTGCTCCTGACCCCCATTCCATTCCAAGCTGAAGCTCCACTCCAGATACTCTCTACTTACCGGCTGAATCCAGGTTCCCAACCTGGCCAGCAGGGGGTTGTTGGGGGTGGGCTGGGAGAGCTTGGGGGTTGGCCGGGGGAGAAGAGTCTCCAGTGGGGCATGGAATCGGCCTCTGCTCAGACACAGTCTACACCATCCATGCTGGGGGGGGGGGGGGGTATGGGGGGGAATTCTGCGCTCTGTCCTTGTCTTCACCCCACACTCAATAGGTCAGCGGTAGGGACTTTTTGCTTCTCTTCACCAGGAATCCTTTAGACATGTCTGTGGCAGAAGCAGTGCAGCCTTTTTATGGGGCATCAGAGCCGCCCAGGGGGCAATTGCCCCCCTGCCCCCTGGCCCAGTCCTCCCCTGTCGGTGCTGCTTGGACCGAGAACAAGGGAACATCCCAAAGTCTTCTCCTTCTCCTGTAACTGTAAGTGCAAATAAAAAAGGATCACGTTTTATGCCTCCATTCACTATCCTAGGAAGATCTTCTCTATCTGCTCCTCCAGTATAGAAAACATTTACCATGCTTAGATTTTACCCTTCCATGGAAAGTTTGTCCCTGTTTTTTTTTTTTTATCATTGGATCACTGCAACTGCAGTAAGATAAAGTGCATTCGGGAAGCCGCACAAGGATACACAAAAAGAGTTTTGCAAAGAAGCATTTTGTGTTCACTTGGGGGCATTTTCGGCTTTTAATAATGTGTGCGAAAAAGGTTGTAAAAAAAAATAACTTTGCTTTTTACTGAGTTCCAGTCCTATCTTCTTTATAAATCCTCGCCTATTACAGAAAGTGTCAGGTACGGGAGAGTGGCCCACAGGCTCAGATTATACATGCTCAAGTTCTCCGCTAGTCAACAAAATAGAAGCGATATATTTGATGTCTAAAAGCCCTGATGAATCAGGACAGTAATTACAACACAACTTCAAAACTCTCTGCTTTTTCTTTTTTCTTTTTTTTTTTTCTACATATAATTTTTAAAAACCTGTTGCAGCGCTGATGTTTAATTTGGTACTACACAGAGCGAGATGCATCAAAGTAATGTTCGCGGTGGCTTGTCTGTCCCTGGGCAACTTCTGAAAAGACCTTTTCTAACTTGTGACCTAGAACGGTAGTGACAAGTTTGAGAGCTGCTCTCTGCTTGTCAGTCTGTAGCCCGATCCGTATTAAAGATTCACATAGACTTGCATGTGAAAATTAACATTATGTAAGTACATAGCGGGCTGGATTTATTTTGGTTTTATCGGCCTTTTTTTCACAATTTTCGAGACAGTTACATAGTTACTCTGGTTACAAAAAAATTACACAAGTCCATCTAGTTCAACCAATAGAAAGAAAATAAATAAATAAAATATTAAATATATCTCTACATATATATATATATATATATATATATATATATATATATAATTTTATTTCAGGTACTTATATAGCGCCTTCAATTTACGAAGCGCTTTACATATACATTGCACATTCACATCAGTCCCTGCCCTCAAGGAGCTTACAATCTAAGGTCCCTAACTCCCTAACTCACATACATACACAGTAGGGACAATTTTTTTATACAGGATCCAATTAACCACTTAAGCCCCGGAGGATTTGGCTGCTAAAGGACCAGGGTTTTTTTTGCGATTTTTTACTGCGTGACTTTAACGGACAATTGCGCGGTCGTGCGACGCTGTACCTAAACGAATTTGACGTCCTTTTTTTCCCACAAACAGAGCTTTCTTTTGGTGGTATTTGATCACCTGTGCGATTTTTTGATCACGCGCTATAAACAAAAAAAGAGCGTAAATTTTGCAAAAATAACAATATTTTTCACATTTTTTTATATGAAATTCCCCAAAAAAAAAAGTAAAAATCAAAATTTTTTAACATTTTTCGGCCAATTTGTTTTATGCTACCTATGTTTGGTAAAAAAAATCGCAAAAAGCGTATTTTGATTGGTTTGCGCAAAAGTTATCGCGTTTACTAACAAAGAGAAAGATTTTTGTCATTTTTGGTGGTTTTTTTTTAACGCGTAATGGCGGCGATCTGCGATTTTTTTTTTCGGTACTGCGACATTGCGGCGGACAGATCGGACCCTTGACTGACATTTTTGACACTTTTGGGGTTACCAGTGACATTACTGCAGTAATCAGTGCTATACATATGCACTGTTACTGCAAAAATGACACTGGCAGGGAAGGGGTTAACTTTATTGGGAAGGGAGGGGTTAAGTGTGTCCTAGGGGCGTGCTTTCTACTGTGTAGGGACATTCCTATTGGTGTAAAAGCAAAGATCAACCGTTCTACATAGTAGAACGGTCAGATCTTTACTTTTACACAGGGAGAACTGACAGGCAGCTTGTTTACACAAGCTGCTCTGTCTTTCTCCCTTCACCGGAGCGATCGCAGTGTGACTGGCGGACATCGAGTCCGCCGGTCACACGCACTGACTTGCCTGTGAACGAGCCGCGGCGGGCGCGCGCCTCGGCGGGCGCGCGCCCGCCCGCGATAGGCTCGCAAGTCAGTGACAGGCGAGTGACGTACCGATACGTCACTCTGCCTGGCCGGGGCTGACCGCCGCAGTATATAGTCGTGCGGCGGTCGGCAACCGGTTAACCTACCAGCATGTCTTTGGAGTGTGGGAGGAAACCGGAGTACCCAGAGGAAACCCACGCAGGCACAGGGAGAACATGCAAACTCCAGGCAGGTAGTGTCGTGGTTGGGTTTCAAACCAGCGACCCTCTTGCTGCTATGTGAAAGTGCTAACCACTACACCACTGTGCCGCCCACACATGTATGGGGCTTTTTTTTTCAGGGGGAACGCGGGGGAACGCAGTTCCGGCACCTCCGACACTGAATATATTTAAATGCAAGGAGTGCTGGGGTGTGCTGAACGGTCTATTGATGATGGCCGCTGGGGGATCTATTGTCGCTAGTGGGGATCTATTTTTGCATGGGGTCTATTGTTGCTGGAGAAGGATCTATTACTGCTGGGAGGGATCTTAGATTTCTAGGGAGTCAGTTGTTGCTAGGAGGGATCTACTGTTGAGAGAGAGGTCTATTATTGCTGGCTGCAGGGGATCTATTTTGCTTCCTTTCTTGTTTTATTTAACAAGTTCCATACAGATTTCTTAGCACCACAGAATGGTATTGGGTTCTCTGTTCTCTAAAAGGGGCAGTACTGGGAGGTGGGTAGGAAGTGGGACCAAGGTATGTGCTTGGGGGTGGGTAGAGGGAGGTGACAAGGGGGGAGTTCCTGCACCTACTCTCTGAGAAAAAAGGCCCTGGATATATATATATATATATATATATACAGTATCTATCTATCTATCTATCTATCTATCTATCTATCTATCTATCTATCTATCTATCTATCTATCTATCTGTCTGTCTGTCTGTCTGTCTGTCTGTCTGTCTGTCTATCTATCTATCTATCTATCTATCTATCTATCTATCTATCTATCTATCTATCTATCTATCTATCTATCTATCTATCTATCTATCTATCTATCTATCTATACCCACAGTTGATCCAAAGGAAAGCAGAAAATCCTGGAAGAGTATGATTCAATTTGCTCCAGCAGGGGGGAAATATTCCTTCCTGATCCCCTGAAAGGCAATCGGATATTCCCTGGATCAACTTTACCTGTACATGTTAGTATCCGGTTATATTAGGTACTGTATATCTAGGAAATAATCCACTACTACAATCTAGTGAGCTGCCCAGAAACACCTCTGCAGGGAGTCTATTTCACATTTTCACAGCTCTCACTGTGAAGAAACCTTTCCGTATTTGGAGATGAAATCTCTTTTCCTCCAGGCATAAAGAGTGCCCCCCTTGTCCTCAAAGTGAATAACTCAACAACAAGCTCACTATATGGACCCCTTATGTATTAATACATGGAGATCATATCCCCCCTTATGTAATTTTACATGGTGATCATATCCCCCCTTATGTATTTATACATGGTGATCATATCCCCCCTTATGTAATTATACATGATGACCATATCCCCCCTTATGTATTTATACATGGAGATCATATCCCCCCTTATGTATTTATACATGGTGATCATTTCCCCCCTTATGTAATTATACATGGTGATCATTTCCCCCCTTATGTAATTATACATGGTGATCATATCACCCCTTATATATTTATACATGGTGATCATACCCGGCCCCTTATGTATTTGTACATGGTGATCATATCCCCCCTTATGTATTTATACATGAAGATCATATCCCCCTTATGTATTTATACATGGTGATCATATCCCCCTTATGTATTTATACATGGTGACCATATCCCCCCTTATGTATTTATACATGCTGATCATATCCCCCCTTATGTATTTATACATGGAGATCATACCCGGCCCCTTATGTATTTATACATGGTGATCATACCCGGCCCCTTATGTATTTATACATGGTGATCATATCCCCCCTTATCTATTTATACATGAAGATCATATCCCCCCTTATGTATTTATACATGGTGATCATATCCCCCGTTATGTATTTATACATGGTGATCATATCCCCCCTTATGTATTTATACATGGTGATCATATTCCCCCTTATGTATTTATACATGAAGATCATATCCCCCTTATGTATTTATACATGGTGATCATACTGCACTTTCTCCGGTTCCCCAATATCCTTTTTGAGAACTGGAGCCCAAAACTGAACTGCATATTCCAGATGAGGTCTTACTAATGATTTGTACAGGGGCAAAATGATATCTCTCTCTCGAGTCCAAACCTCATTTAATGTAAGAAAGGATTTTGCTTGCTTTGGAAACCTTTAGCTTGGCATGGCATGCTATTATTAGGCTTAGGATCTACCAGAACCCCCAGATCCTTCTCCGCTATGGATTCACCCACATCCTTCTCCGCTATGGATTCCCCCAGATCCTTCTCCGCTATGGATTCTTCCAGATCCTTCTCCGCTATGGACTCCACCAGATCCTTCTCCACTATGGATTTCCCCAGATTCTTCTCCGTTATGGATTCCCCCAGATCCTTCTCCGTTATGGATTCCCCCAGATCCTTCTCCACTATGGATTCTTCCAGATCCTTCTCCGCTATGGACTCCACCAGATCCTTCTCCACTATGGATTCCCCCACATCCTTCTCCGCTATGGATTCCCCCAGATCCTTCTCCGCTATGGATTCTTCCAGATCCTTCTCCGCTATGGACTCCACCAGATCCTTCTCCACTATGGATTTCCCCAGATTCTTCTCCGTTATGGATTCCCCCAGATCCTTCTCCGTTATGGATTCCCCCAGATCCTTCTCCGCTATGGATTCTTCCAGATCCTTCTCCGCTATGGACTCCACCAGATCCTTCTCCGCTATGGACTCCACCAGATCCTTCTCCGCTATGGATTTCCCCAGATCCTTCTCCGCTATGGATTCCCCCAGATCCTTCTCCGCTATGGACTCCACCAGATCCTTCTCCACTATGGATTCCCCCAGATCCTTCTCCGTTATGGATTCCCCCAGATGCTTCTCCGTTATGGATTCCCCCAGATCCTTCTCCGCTATAGATTCCCCCAGATCCTTCTCCGCTATGGATTCCCCCAGATCCTTCTCCGTTATGGATTCCCCTAGCTGTTCTCCTCCTAGTATGTAAGATGAGTGCATGCAGTTGAATCTGCAAGACAACAGTAAGTTTTACCCTACGCTTGTTTTTAATTTAATTATTTATTAGTTGCAACATTGTAACTGTACTTTCTTTTTTTATTTCGTAAAGTGCTGTGCAAACGTGGCATAGTATAAATCCTGAATAATATTAATAATAATAATAATAATAATAATAATAATTATTATTATTATTATTATTATTATTATTATTATTATTATTATTATTATTATTATTATTATTAGTAGTAGTATTATTATTACACATATAATGATAATAATAATAATAATAATAATAACAATAATAATAATTATTATTATTATAATTAGTAGTAGTAGTATTAGTATTACACATATCCTGATAATAATAATAATAACACTAATAATAATAATAATAATAATAATATACATAATTATCAATAATAAAAAAAAATAATATCTTAATAATAACATGTAGGGTTGTTCTCAATCAGAGGTAATCTAAATTTTCACTTGGACTCATAGGCCAAGATTTTCTTAGTGTGGCGTTCCCTAGTTCCGATGCATTTCGTCATCATGTAACTGAAGTTCAATTAATTTATTTATCTTCTTTATCTCACATTATAATATATTTTAGGTTAATAATTAATTATTTGATATATCATCACAAATTCACATTATTATCCTATGCGCATTTTCTTGCTGTCTTGAACTGCCTCATTTGGAATATGCTTGTCTAGTAATCTTCTATATGTAATCACAATGGAGTTGATTTACTAAAGTCAAATAGAAGGGCATTTGCTCAAGAATTTAGTAAATGAAGTGAAGCCTCACTTTGGAAAAATTACTGAATTACATGCAAGGAAAAAAAAAATGATTTTTTGCTTGCATTGGATTGGATGATGGAAGCCAGCAGAGCTTTCCCTCATTTAAGAAGCTCTGGAGGAAATGCCTTGGAAGAGTGCAACTGCACTTGCAAAGTGCACAGTCTAGTCACCTTTAGTAAATCAACCCCAATGTCTATGTGCCACATAATGTTTCATTATATAGCATTATTTGGCACATAGACTATATACACACAAAAATTAACATTATATGGAACATAAACATTGTGACTACGATTCAATAAAAAATAGTGTGCAGCACCCATAACAACTGATTTCAATTTACTGTAGCAAGACCAGATTAAAACTGAATTCTGGGATTAGCAGGTTTGTAGATCTTTTTGCCTAATGGGCCTTTTTTTAAATAAGCGAAAGTAGCAAATGCATTCAGCACCATGGACAGCGCAGAGCTATAATTATTTGACTTCTGGATGGTGCGGCTGTCCATGGTTCTGAAACGGGACTCCATGTTTGCTCCATAAAGAAGAATCTTTCTCTGCTGGGTCTTCACTGCATGCTCAGCCTCAGCTGATGCCAGATTTCACTGCATGAATAAAATGTGTTTCATTTCTTTTACATAATCAGTTTTTTTTTTTTTTTTTACTTTACTCTATCACAACCAGACCCAGGTTTTGAATTGGAAATAGAAGGCATTGCTTTTATTAATATTACCGACACTTGATATATCTTTATATCTAAGACAAGGTTTTTCTTTTTTTTTTTTTTTTTTTATAGCTTTATTTATTCTTTACATTAATGAAAACATCTTCGGTTTTCAACTCTTCCCCCCAGTCCCCCCTCCCCCTTCCCCCCACGCTGTGCCTGAGTACAGTGGCTCTCTCGACTCTCTCTCTTCTCATTGCACACAGAGGCAGCAGTGGGAGATATTTGCTTCTGCTGCTGTCAGTCACAGCCAGTGAGGAGAGGGCGGGTGGCGGGGCCAAGCTGCACTTTGTGTGTTACTGAATGCACAGAGCGTGGCTCAAGGTCGAGCCTATATGAGTGCCCCCAGAGCAAGCGGCTTGCTCCATTGTTGGTATGTGACTTGAATTTGTGACTTGCTTCTATCAAAGAGTCTACACAAATCTTAAACCTTCAGGTACCCCTTTGTTCACTTAAACTCTCCTTAACCAATTGCTGATCGCCCGCCACAAATATACCGCGGCAGGCTGGCTCAGGTGCGCGAACCACTGTATCTGTACAGCGCTTCGCGGGAGAGTTCTTGGGGGCAAGCGTGGGTGAGCATGCACCAGCAGCGGCATGCCTCACCCCCACGAGGCAGCGGGGATTCCAATCCACAAGGCCAGCGGCCGCGATTGCTGCCGGGCACCCGCGGTCGCTCCCCGCTAAGAGAGAACGATGGTCAGCTGTTGTAAACACAGCAGACCATTAGAGATGTCCCGAACAGTTCCCGGCGAACTTCGCATGTTCGTGTTCGCCTCGGCGGGCGAACATATGCGATGTTCGGTCCGCCTCCTATACATCATCATTGAGCAAACTTTGACTCTGAACATCACATTCAGCAGACACATTCCAGGCCAATCAGCATACCCTCCCTCCCAGACCATCCCACCTCCTATAAAAAAGCAAGGGCAGCATCCATCTTAGATCATTCTGAAGCTGCAGTGTTAGTTAGAGCAGGGAGAGGGCTGCTGTTGCTGCTGAATTGATAGGGAAATCATTAGCTAGGCCAGTGTTCTGTGTCCACTCCTGCTGTAAGGACAGCACCCTGACAGCACCCCAAAAAGCCCTTTTTAGGGCTGGTATTTCAGTCTGCTTTTATTTATTTTTTTCTATATATTTATCAGGCATTTTTGGAGGCCGGCATGACTTTTTTGGGATTAGTGTCGGGGGGGGGGGGGGGAGGTGTCTAAAAGGTGTACCTGTGAAGTCTCAGCTCTGTAGCATGCCCAGAACCAGAAAAAAAAGATCATATAGGTGTAAAAGGAGGGTTCCCACCATCTCTGCTCTGCTGAAAAAATGATCTTTTTATCTTTTTTTTCTGGTTCTGGACATGCTACAGAGCTGAAACTTCACAGGTACACTTTTTAGACCCCCCCAGACACTAAATCACACAAAAAAAGTTTTTAAAAATTGTCATTTTTGATAGAGAGCCAATTATTGGAAAAATTAAAAACAAAATTAAAAAAAAACAAATTTCTTTGGATTTATTGTCTGGGGGGTCTAAAAAGTGTACCTGTGAAGTTTCAGCTCTGTAGCATGTCCAGAACCAGAAAAAAAAAATTAGAATTAGGGTTAGGGTTAGGGCTAGGGTCAGGGCTAAGGTTAGGGTTATTTTTAGTGCTTAGGGTTAGAGGGTTAGGGTTAGAGGGGTAGGGGTAGGGTTACTAACTCTAACCCTAAGTATCTCACCGTAACCCTAACCCTATCCCCTAACACTAAACCTAACCCTAACCCTCTAACCATAACCCTAACCCTCTAACCATAACCATAACCCTCTAAGCCTAGCCATAAAAATAACCCTAACCCTAAACCTAACCCTAGCCCTAATCCTAACCCTAACCCTCTAACCTTAAACTTAACCCCCTAACCCTAGCCCTAACCCTAACCCTAGCCCTAACCCTAGCCCTAACCCTAATTCGTAATTTTTTTCTGGTTCTGGACATGCTACAGAGCTGAAACTTCACAGGTACACTTTTTAGACCCCCCCAGATACTAAATCCAAAGACATTTTTTTTTTTTTTTTTTTTTTTTTTTAATTTTTCCAATAATTGGCTCTCTATCAAAAATGACAATTTTTAAGAACTTTTTTTGTGTGATTTTGTGTCTGGGGGGTCTAAAAGGTGAACCTGTGAAGTTTCAGCTCTGTAGCATGTCCAGAACCAGAAAAAAATTAGAATTAGGGTTAGGGCTAGGGTTAGGGTTAGGGCTAGGGTTAGGGTTATTTTTAGTGCTTAGGGTTAGACGGTTAGGGTTAGAGGCGTAGGGGTAGGGTTACTGACTCTAACCCTAAGTATTTCACCATAACGCTAACCCTATCCCCTAACACTAACCCTAACCCTAACCCTTAAAGCCCAGTTCCTGTCCCATTTTGGTCGGTTCTGGTCTGTTTGTGGATGTTTGCGGTGCGTTAAACGGGGAGTTTGGTCTGTCAGAGTTTGGTCTGTCACTGTGAAGCGGGCGTAACCCTTACACTACCTGATCGATACAACATCATACCTGATTGTATACACACACTGGATGATTTAAAGCACGTTATTCCAAACTATTTAGGAATGTTAGGTGATTTATGTCCTTTATGGATTAAAACCCGACTCTGCGTCAACTACGTAATTTTCCATGGGAGTTTTGCCATGGATCCCCCTCCGCCATGCCACAGTCCAGGCGTTAGTCCCCTTGAAACAACTTTTCCATCACTATTGTGGCCAGAAAGAGTCCCTGTGGGTTTTAAAATTCGCCTGCCTATTGAAGTCTACGGCGGTTCGCGTTCGCCGTTCGCGAACATTAAATTTTATGTTCGCGACATCACTACAGACCATTGTTCTCTCTGAAATTATCACAGAGCGCCTGTGATCCTTCTATATAGGATCACATGTCTCCGTGTTCATTCCACAAGTCCCTCTCCCATACAGTTAGAAAACACCCCCCTAGGCTCACACTTAACCCTTTTGATCACCCCAGGGTTAAACCCTTCCCTGCCAGTGGCATTATTACAGTGCATATTTCTAGCACTGATTACTGTAGTGATGTCACTGGTCCCCCCAAAAGTGTCAAAAATTGTCAGTCAGGTGTCCGATCTGTCCGCCGCAATGTCGCAGTCCCGCTAAAAAAATCGCAGATCGCCGCCATTACTAGTAAAAAAAAATAAACAATAAAAATGACAAATCTTTCCCGTAGTTAGTAAAAGTGAAAACTTTTGCGCAAACCAATCAAAATACGCTTATTGTGATTTTTTTTTTTTTACCAAAAATATGTAGCAGAAAACAAATTGGCCTAAAATGTTAAAACATTTTGATTTGTAAATTTTTTTGGGGGGAATGTTATATATCAGAATGTGAAAAATATTATTTTTGTTTTCAAAATTGTCGCTCAACAGTGTTAACCCCTTCCCTGCCAGTGTCATTATTACAGTAACAGTGCATATTTTTAGCACTGATTACTGTAGTAATGTCACTGGTCTCCCCAAAAGTGTCAAAAATTGTCAGTCAGGTGTCCGATCTGTCCACCGCAATGTCGCAGTCCCGCTAAAAATTCGCAGATCGCCGCCATTACTAGTAAAAAAAAAAACAATAAAAATGACATCTTTCCCGTAGTTAGTAGACATGATAACTTTTGCACAAACCAATCAAAATGCGGCCATTGCAATTTTTTTTTTTTTACCAAAAATATGTAGCAGAAAACAAATTGGCCAAAAATGTTAAAAAATTTTGATTTTTTAATTTTTTTTTTGAGAATGTTATATAGCAGAAAGTGAAAAATATAAATTTTTCTCTCAGAATTGTCACATTTTTTTGTTTATAGCGCATAAAATAAACATTTGATCGCACAGGTGATCAAATATCACTAATAGAAAGCTCTATTTGTGGGCAAAAAAGGACATCAATTTTATTTGGGTACAGCGTCACATGACCGCGCAATTGTCTGTAAAAGTAACGCAGTGCCAAATCGCAAAAAATGGCCTGGTCATTAACCGCTTGCCGACCGCCGCACGACTATTTACTGCGGCGGTCAGCCCCTCACAGGCAAAGCCTGTGAGGCTCTAGGGAGCGAGCGCGCGCCCCCGAAGGCGCGCTTCCGCTCGGTCACGGACCCCCCCGCGCGTGTGCCCGGCGGACCCGATGTCCGCCGGGTACTCGCGATCGTCCATTACACCGGGAGAAAGGCAGGCGGCTAATGTAAACAAGCCGCCTGTCATTCTTCCCTGTGTAAGAATGGAGATCAAACGGTTCTGCTATGTAGGACCATTGATCTCTGTTCTTACACATCAAGCCACATCCAATCACAGTTAGAATCACGCCCCTAGGGACACACTTAACCCCTCCCTCTCAAAAAAAGTTAACCCCTTCACTGCCAGTGTCATTTTTACAGTAACAGTGCATATGTATAGCACTGATTACTGCAGTAATGTCACTGGTAACCTCAAAAGTGTCAAAAATGTCAGTCAAGGGTCCGATCTGTCCGCTGCAATGTCGCAGTCTCGCAAAAAAAATCGCAGATCGCCGCCTTTACTCGTTAAAAAAAAAAAACAACAAAAATGACAAAAATCTTTCCCTTAGTTAGTAAACGCAATAACTTTTGCGCAAACCAATCAAAATACGCTTTTTGCGATTTTTTTTACCAAACATATGTAGCATAAAACAAATTGGCCAAAAATGTTAAAACATTTTGATTTTTACATTTTTTTTTTTGAGAATTTCATATAAAAAAAATGTGAAAAATATTGCTATTTTTGCAAAATTGTTGCTCTTTTTTTGTTTATAGCGCAAAAAGTAAAAATCGCACAGGTGATCAAATACCACCAAAAGAAAGCTCTGTTTGTGGGAAAAAAAGGATGTCAAATTTGTTTAGGTACAGCGTCGCACGACCGCGCAATTGTCCGTTAAACTCATGCAGTGCCGAATCGCAAAATAGGCCCTGGTCAGGAAGGGGGTAAAATCTTCCGGGGCTTAAGTGGTTAAGGGGGAAAATCCTCCGGTCCAGAAGTGATTCATGTTGTAAAATAAAAAAAATATTTTTTAAATATAACAAATCTGTCTCATGTAAGTGCCAATAAAATCCACCACAATCAGGACTGTGTGCTGCAAACGTTTTGCATACACAGCGATATCTTAGGATGTGGCACCGGTAAAGTTCCCCCCCCCCCCTTTTTTTTTGATGATACATCTTGGTTGGTAGCTGCTTTTGCTGCCAGAGTGATTGGACGGCTTGTTATTATAAGCTGAACCATTAATTCAAAATGATATCAAGCAATGTTACTGGGGAATGTCAGAATGGCAGTTTATTACCCAAAACTTAACAGAAATTTCTTAATGAGGCAAAGCAATGAAGTGAAACACAGCAGAGAAATGGACTAAAGAAAACAGATTCAAATTTGTTTTCTGGAATTGCCAAGACCTAAGCTCTACACGAAGGCTCTTCCTCGCTCAAGGTGTCCCAAAACTTCAATGAGCTGAAACAGTTTTTGGTAAAGCAAATAGTCGAAATCCCTTCTAAGTGTTTTTGGAAGTCTGATCAACAGCTACAGGGAATATTTGATGACGGTAATTGCTACCAGTTGTTGAATACAAAGGTTCTCATATTCAAGCTTGGCTTTTTGAATGTTAGCACACAATGGTATTTGAGCTTTTAGCTTTAAGCAGATAGGCAAACACCTATCATTGTCAGTTACTTGAAAATCATTCATGTTTCTAAAGCAGGGTTTTCTCAACCAGGGTTGTGTGGAACCCTAGGGTTCCTCCTGCGCTTGCTAGAGGTTCCTTGAGCCAGGGGCATAACTACAAGGGTTGCAGGGGTTGCAATTGCAACCGGGCCCCATGCCCTTGTGTGTCCCCTTTGTCC
This sequence comes from Pelophylax lessonae, assembly GCF_965119305.1. Lineage (NCBI taxonomy): Eukaryota > Metazoa > Chordata > Amphibia > Anura > Ranidae > Pelophylax > Pelophylax lessonae. The sequence continues at coordinate 12,380,731 of NC_138774.1, forward strand.
TTGTCCGTGATGTATTGATTTCCAGTTTGGATTTACAGTGATGATTAAACTTCACATGTTTACCTAGATCGGAGTGCGGTCATCACTTTCTGTTTGAGGATGTGGCTCCCCTGTACACCTGGATAGGAGGGGTGGCGGGGGCAGCATGTAGAGAAATCACTGTCCTCCTTTTTCCTCCTGTAGCTAAAGGAGGAAGATGGAGGAGATTGGTTCCTCTGTATGCTGCCCCCGCCACTCCTCCTATCCAGTTCACTTGTGTTCTGCTGTCTCTGGGCCCCTGTGTGCTCCCCTGGTCCTCCCACCTCCCCCCCCCCCCCCCCACTGTGCTCCCTCCCTTCTCCCACTAGGGGATGTGTCACAATAGAGAACCAGAAAAGGGGTCGGTCAATTATGGGATTTTCTACTTACCGTAAAATCCATTTCTCTTTCGTCCACTGGCGGACGTAGCTGCTGCTTTAAATCATAGTCGGATGGGTAATAAGCCCCTCCCACTAGGAGTTACCACCTGGTAGGAAGGGCTTATTACCCATCCGTCTATGATTTAGGCCCCATTCACACTTATGCAACGCAATTTTACCGCGATTTTGCCGCGATTTCGCAGCGTGATTTAGCCGCGATTTTGATGCGATTTTGAAAGCAATGGCAAGGCTATATGCCTCAAAACGCATTAAAATCGTAGCAAAGTAGTGCAGGAACTACTTTGAAGTCGGTGCGACTTCAAAACGCACTGATATGAATGGGGCTCATTGAAAATAATGGAAAACGACTTGTCATGCGATTTTGCGGTCCAAAATCGCAGGACAAGTCGCACTAGTGTGAATGGGGCCTTAAAGCAGCAGCTACGTCCGTCAGTGGAAGAAAGAGAAATGTACAGTAATTTACCAGCTCCTTCCGTTTCTGAATGGACAGAGTCATAGTCAGTGACATTGTAAAAAAAAAAAAAAATAATAATAAAATGATAAAAAAATAATACAATTAAAATACCAAAAAATAAAAACTACTGACACCAGTGGGTGAACTTTCAAAGTCACACTTGCAACCGGGCCCTGGCATTCCACCACCATGGGGAGGCCCCAAGATGGCAGGAAGGGGGGGGGGGCCACTGCAGAACTTGTGAAAGGGTCCCGCTTCGGGACCGTAATAAAGGGCCCCAGGATCAGTGGGAAAAGTCTCAGGCTTGAAGGGAAGGGCCCCGGCCAGGGGTCCGGGGGGGGACCCTTCATGGTTTCTTGCACTGGGTCCCTGAAGGTTCTAGTTACGCCTCTGCCTTGAGCAATGGGCAATTTCTGCCTCTCAGATAAGTTCCCAATGACACCATTGTTCCTTTTAGCTATCTGTAAGGGGGTAATTCCTCCCAATGATGACAAGAGTAAGGAGCATTCTTCCCACTGACTGTCATACTAATGTGTCATGAGTTGTAGATAGATAGATAGACGGATAGACGGATAGACGGATAGACAGATAGATAGATAGACAGACAGACAGACAGATAGACAGATAGATAGATAGATAGATAGATAGATAGATAGATAGATAGATAGATAGATAGATAGATAGATAGATAGATAGATAGATAGATAGACAGACAGACAGACAGACAGACAGACAGACAGACAGACAGACAGATAGACAGACAGACAGACAGACAGATAGATAGATAGATAGATAGATAGATAGATAGATAGATAGATAGATAGATAGATAGATAGATAGATAGATTCCCCAAACAGTCATCAAATTGCAATATTATTTATTAATAATAATAAATAGTGATTAAATATTTTTTTTTTAACCACTTACCGCATACTGACGTACCCATACGTCGGCAGACTTTGCGGTGTTATACCGGGATGATGCCTCTAGCTAGAGGCATCATCCCGGTACCGTTGTTTAAAGCCGACGGTCGGCTTTCCGTCGGTAACGACCGATGCGGCTCGGGAGCTGCTTGATCGTTACCCGGGTGAGCCGGAGGGGACGTCCCCCCCTCCCGCCGCCTTCCGTGGCTTTGCTCGGGGCTCCCGTCCCACCGGGAGCCCCGAGCACCCAGCCGGCACATCCGCCGGCTGGATGGAGTCCCGATGAATGCCGGAAATGGCATCGATCGGGTCTCCGATGACGTAACCCGTAGGCGGCGTCCATGACGTCACTTCCGGGTTGCTGTGCTGCAAAAGGCGGCAAATTTAAAAAACGGCTGTATGCAAAAACACTGTTTTCGGCGTTTTGCATACATGGAAGTGTAGTGGAGGGGTTTGGGGTCTTTTAGACCCTCGATCCCTCCATAAAGTGTACCTGTCACTACATATTGGTGTCACGAGGGATGTTTACATTGCTTGTGACAGCAATAAAAGTGATCAGATTTTTTAAAAAAAAACCTGTAATAAAGTTAAAAAGAAAAGAAAAAATAAATAGGAAAAAAAAAAAAAAAAAAATTTAGCCGCCCCCATCACCGTTAGCTCGCGCACAAAAAAAACGTATATGCAAGTCGAGCCGCAAATGAAATCGCTGTTCAAACCACACATGTGAGGTATCGCCAGAGTGTGGGCAATAATTAAAAAAAAAGAGCTACACTCTACCTCTAAACTGGTAACCATTAAATAAATTTAAAGCGTCGCCGATTGAGATCTCTATTGACCGTAGTTTGTCGCCATCCCACGGGGGGGGGGGGGGGGGGCGCAATTTTAAACATAACATGTTGGGTATCTTTTTACTCAGCGTGACATCATCTTTCACAATATACAAAAAAAAATGGGCTAACTTTACTGTTTAGTATTTTTTAAATGCAGTGAAATGTGATTTTTCAAATTTTTTCCAAAAAAATGGCGTTTTAAAGACCGCTGCGCAAATACCGCGTGACAAAGAATTTTGCAATGACCGACATTTTTTTCTGCAGAGTCTTTGCTAATAAAATATATATATATAATGTTTGGGGGTTCTAAGTAGTTTTCTAGGAAAAAATACTGGTTTTAACAAAAAGTGTCCAAAATAGGGCTGGGGTTTAAGTGGTTAACTGTCCATACATCCCAATCTATTCCCTTCACCTCTTGGAACCCTTGTGATCATTTTCTCTTTGGTTGTACTTGGAATGTTCTCCTGCACTATGTTAGTATTTGGCCTACATGTTCCTCTCATGTCGCCACTCTGCAGTGAATAGGCTGGAAGTAGTTGACACCAATGTTTGTTTTGAGCAGCTTTGAGAAGCGAGGTCCATCAACAGTTGCCCACCCCACGTTGGATGTGTGCTTTAGTTGTCACATTGAGAGAATGTATTGAAATTCTACCCAGGAATTCTTCACAAAAGCATTAAGACAAAAAGGGCAGAAGCATGCATCATGCGGGGCTTAGCCGAGCCGCGTGAAAGCCATTGTTCTCGTGCTGATGACCTCCTTGCCGAGAATGATAATTTTATCCCTCTCTGCATCATTATGTTTTCTGCAAAAATCCTGCTGAGCCACATCATAATAACATGTAATCTTCTTCCTCAGTTGAGCCAGGATTTAAGGAGCCTGTCTTCATGGAAGCAGTTTTCTGAAAAAAAAAAAAAAAACCTGATCTATAATTTGACAAAATCACCCTAGCAAAAGAGCAAGGCATTATAAGAGGGATAAGTGTCCCTAAAACTCTTAAAGTGAAGATTACAGTAAAGTTTCCAATCCGCCACTGAACCATCTGGCAATTGCATGTCAAACTTTGATAAACATCTTTTAGGCTTAGTGTGGCCCCTGCAACAAAGAACAAAAGTATGTCGGGTAATGTGACAGCATGTGGAAGTTGTGTGTGAATATATATATATATGTATGTATAGCTATGATATCCACATGGTGTCACATAACCCAGCATGCTTTTG
>NC_138774.1:12387074-12394574 GCF_965119305.1 Pelophylax lessonae
CCAATGATTAACCTAATAATAGAAGAACACATTTCTATAATGATAAATATGTGAACAACTGCAAATAATTTGTCTCATAATATCCTCCCATATCCAACATTGTAATCTTACATAATACTAGGTTGCAAGACATAAATATATTTACAAGAAAATCATATATAAAAAAATATATATATGTATAAAGAAATGAAACATTGAAGCAAACACGGTCGTGCTTTTCACCACTTCTGAGATTGAATAGACTTATTTATAATTATTGTTATTATTATTTTTTTTCTCACATATAAATTCTACCAGGAAAATGGTTTTATACTGTTTATTTTTCAGCAAGAGGTTATAATTGCGATGTTGACATGCCCCAACATACTTTTATTCTTTGTTACATTTATAATCAAATAAGGCAATTATATCCTTCAGCAGAGTATTATTGTTTATCCTTTTATAAAAGGCTTCTATTGAGAATCCCTGAGAACAATGCTGGTTCTGACAATGTAACAACCTATGTATCCAATACACAAAACAAAATCAGCCATCAGCCAGTTCCAAAGACAATCCACTCCATCCACATCCAAATGGTCATAGATTCATAACCGAAAATGAGGAAGGCTATATAGCCATTGTCATGAGTGAAAGGAGTTTTGGGGGTGTGGGATTGTAATGTGTGGAGCGCAAACAATCACATACTTTGTAAAATCAATAAACATTTTAATAATGAAAACAATGAAAAGTCAAGTTTGACTTCCTAACTATGCAAGAGCTTGTCACATTTCTGTACAATCTGTTGAGCTACTAATTTACTTTTTTGCATTGTATATTGTAATTATCTACATGTTTTTTTATTTTATTGATTTTTCGTTATTAACCACTTAAGCCCCGGAGGATTTTCCTGCTCAAAGACCAGGGCCTATTTTGCGATTCTTTTGGTGGTATTTGATCACCTGTGCGATTTTTATTTTTTGCGCTATAAACAAAAAAATAGCGTCAATTTTGAAAAAATAACAATATTTTTCACATTTTTATATATGAAATTCCCCCCAAAAAAATGTAAAAATCAAATTTTTTTAAACATTTTTAGGCCAATTTGTTTTCTGCTACATATTTTTGGTAAAAAATTGCAATAAGCGTATTTTGATTGGTTTGCGCAAAAGTTATTGCGTTTACTAACTAAGGGAAAGATTTATGTCATTTTTATTGTTTTTTTTTTTTTAACTAGTAATGGCGGCGATCTGCAATTTTTTTTGCGGGACTGCGACATTGCGGCGGACAGATCGGACCCCTGACTAACATTTTTGACACTTTTAGGGGTACCAGTGACATTATTGCAGTAATCAGTGCTATATGAACTGTTACTGTAAAAATGACACTGGCAGGGAAGGGGTTAAATTTATTAGAGATCCAGGGGTTAAATGTGTCTCTAGGGGCGTGATTCTAACTGTAAAGGGGAGTGGCTTTTGATGTAATCACAGAGACATACGATCCTACGTAGCAGGATCGTATGATCTCTGCTGTTACACCAGTTGTTACCTGCTGTTACCTCACCTCATTCACTAAGCTTTGGGGAAAATTCCCCTGCAAACTGCAACTTTCTTCGCCATGTGAACAGCATATATTTTTTATTTTTGTACATCATCCTCCTAGTGTGTATGATAAGAGGCTCCAGTAGAAGTCCAACGACGAAACGTACGTAGGGCGGTACTCTACGTCAACACATCACTTCCGGTCTGCAGTCTGCCAGTACTTCCCAATAAAATATAATTTGCACTTAGTGATATCAGCTTTATTTATTTTCTCACAGCACTTTAAGTATATCTAGGGTGTACCACATTTAGCCCACTTTTTGTCTCTGCGTTAATATTATATATTGTTTCACCATCTATATGTTTTATCATAAGATCACTTTGTAGCATCTTGGCACATCTATAATACCAGGTAGCACCGTTTCCAACCTTTCCCCTTTTTTTCTCAAACATTGTTGGCTCCTAATTTTTTAGGGGCTGGTTGGTGGCAGCTTCTACACCTATATACATTTGTCTCCATCACTCCATAGCACTGGTCACCCCCCCCCCCCCCCCCCATTCATACCCATGGAGGAGTTCAGCTATGAGAAAAGATTAGAGGAATAAGGGGGGATATGATCTCCATGTATAAATACATAAGGGGGATATGATCACCATGTATAAATACATAAGGGGGGATATGATCACCATGTATAAATACATAAGGGAGGATATGATATCCATGTATAAATAAGGGGGGGATATGATCTCCATGTATAAATACATAAGGGGGGGATATGATCTCCATGTATAAATACATAAGGGGGGGATATGATCGCCATGCATAAATACATAAGGGGGGATATGATCTCCATGTATAAATACATAAGGGGGGGTATGATCTCCATGTATAAATATATAAGGGGGGATATGATCTCCATGTATAAATACATAAAGGGGGTTTGATCACCATGTATAAATACATAAGGGGGGATATGATCTCCATGTATAAATACATAAGGGGGGATATGATCACCATGCATAAATACATAAGGGGGGATAAGATCTCCATGTATAAATACATAAGGGGGATATGATCACCATGTATAAATACATAAGGGGGGATATGATCACCATGCATAAATACATAAGGGGGGATATGATCTCCATGTATAAATACATAAGGGGGGGTATGATCTCCATGTATAAATACATAAAGGGGGTTTGATCACCATGTATAAATACATAAGGGGGGATATGATCTCCATGTATAAATACATAAGGGGGGATATGATCACCATGCATAAATACATAAGGGGGGATATGATCTCCATGTATAAATACATAAGGGGGGATATGTTCACCATGTATTATACATAAGGGGGGATATGATCACCATGTATAATACATAAGGGGGATATGATCACCATGTATAATACATGAGGGGGGATATGATCACCATGTATAATACATAAGTGTGGATATGATCACCATGTATAATACATAAGGGGGGGATGTGATCACCATTTATAAATACATAAGGGGGGATATGATCTCCATGTATAAATACATAAGGGGAGATATGATCTCCATGTATAAATACATAAGGGGGGATATGATCTCCATGTATAAATACATAAGGGGGGATATGGTCTCCATGTATAAATACATAAGGGGGGGGGGGTATGATCACCATGTATAAATACATAAGGGGTCCATATAGTGAACTTGGTGTTGAGTTATTCACTTTAAGGTCCTCACAGAGGACAAGGAGGCACTCTTTAAGTCTAGAGGAAAATAGATTTCGTCTCCAAATACGGAAAGGTTTCTTCACAGTAAGAGCTGTGAAAATGTGGAATAGACTCCCTCCAGAGGTGGTTCTGGCCAGCTCAGTACATTTCTTTAAAAAAGGCCTGGACTCTTTCCTAGGTGTACATAATATAACTGGGTACTAATATTTATAGGTAAAGTTGATCCAGGGAATATCTGATTGCCTCTTGGGGGATCAGGAAGGAATTTTTCCCCCTGCTGTAGTAAATTGGATCATGCTTTGCTGTTTTTTTTTCACCTTCCTCTGGATCAACTGCGGGTATAGGATTGTATGTATGGGATTGTATGGTTGGGTTTTCTTTACTGTTTTTTTTTTTATTTTTTATTGGTTGAGCCAGATGTCTTTTTCAACCTGACTATGTATAGACAGTAGGGCAACTTGTTTACTCAGCAAGATCAACAGGCAGTGTCAATTCAAGAAGCACGAAATTCAGTGTTGACTAGACAAAACATAGGATGTTTTCTTGTCTGCCTCAGCAAAAAAAAAAAAAAAAAAGCTTAAGGATCAAAAGTTTTTGACACTTTAAAAGGTAAAACAAGAACCCAGTTTGGAGTATGGGAAGGATGAAAGTGGCTAACTAGGGGCTGTTCTGAATAACTAACATAAAAAGAAGAAAACAGGTGAACCTACCAAAGCACAAACATCAATTATAAAGCAGCTGAGCTACATAATATATGAGTCACAGTAAGACAAGGTTGAAAGGAAACTTATACTGAGTAAAACATTCTCTAAATTTCCTTGCTGGCTTCCTGAATGTTATTGGCTTTATTACCTTCGACGCTACGGGCCCAGGAAAAAAAAAAACGGTGACGCTAATGCAATCATACAGAAGTCATAAATGCAAGCTTGTTTAATATATGCAACTCAAAAGGTTTTAACCACTTGAGCTGTGCAAGATTTTACCCCCTTCATGACCAGGCCATTTTTTGCTATTGAACACTGTGCTAGTTTAACTGGCAGTTGTGTGGCCATGCAGCGCCGTACTCAAATGAAAATGATATCATTGTTTTTTCACACAAACAGAGCTTTCTTTTGATGGTATTTGATCACCGCCGAGTTTTTCTTTTTTTTTTTTTTATTGTATAAATGAACATCAATAATCAGATTTCTTCATAAATTTAGGCCAAGATATATTCTGCTACATGTCTTCGGTAAAAAATAAAAAAAAGATTCCTAATAAGTGTATATCAATTGGTTTGCATGAAAAGTTAGCGCGTCTACTAACTATGGGATATATATACTGGGGTTTTTATGTTTTTTTTTTTTTATACTAGTAATGATCAGTGACTTATAGCGGGACTGTGATAGTGTGTCGGGCGATCTGACACTAACTGACTAACTGACATCACCAGTGACACTAATACAGTGTTCAGTGATAATACTATACACAGCTCAGTAGATTGCTTTAAAAAAAAAAAAAAAGCCTGGATTCTTTCCTAGGTGTACATAATATAAATGGGTACTAATATTAATAGGTAAAGTTGATCCAGGGAATATCTGATTGCCTCTCGGGGGATCAGGAAGGAATTTTTTCCTCTGCTGTAGCAAATTGGATCATGCTTTGCTGGGGTTTTTCGCCATCCTCTGGATCAACTGCCGGTATAGGATTGTGTCTATGAGATTGTATGGCTGTGTTTTCTTTACTGTTTTTTATTGGTTGAGCCAGATGGACTTGTGTCTTTTTTTAACCTGACTAACTATGTAACTATGTAACTGTTCTAATGATACTGGCTGGGAAGGGGTTAACATCCCAAAGCAATCAAAGGGTTAAGTGTGAGCCTAACAATGTGTAATGTGTGTATTATGTGCTGCTTTTTACTAAAGATTGCTTTGTTACTTCTCCCTGCTATGCAGGGAGAAGAAACGCAGAGATTGTTCCCTCTGTACAAAGCCCTGTGTTGTTTGTCAACACATGGCTCTGGGCTGTGATTGGACACAGCCGATCAGCAATTCCCAGCCATGAATTACTGGCTGGGACCTGCTGACCAAGTCTCGCTGTGCTCAATCACAGCAGCGGTGGCGGGCGAGGGGGCGCGCACGCTCCCTGAACCCAGAAGAAAGACGTAACGTACAGGTATAATATAATGCATGTAAAGTATGAGCCGCCCATCTTCAGTATATGTACTGCGGCGGCAAGCAGTTAAAGCATTTTAATCTGCATGCCATATACAGCCAAAAATGTAATATTCTGGATAGTGCAGGGAAGTAGGAGGTCTCAAGTCAGGTTTTTATTTCTTTCTTCTTTTTGCTCTCTCTCTGTGTCCTGGTCTCCATTGTTACTGGGGCAGAAAAAAAAGGATATATCTAACATTTTGGGTTGTCATCGGAACAGGAAATGAGAGAAAATCTTCCAACTGGGGCACCTGTTCTGTTCTTTATAAGAAGGGACTTTTCATCGCTGTGTAGAAGGGATCGACGGATTATCGGCAAAGCCCCCGATATATCGGACTTTCCCCGATATATCGGAATCGGCCCCTGAGGTTACCAATATTGCCGATATTTCGGAAAGTGCTTGTACCAGAGTGATGCCTGCAGCTAGAGGTATCACCCCGGTACCGGCCTCCATAGCCGACGGTCGGCTGTCTTGTAATGACAACCGATGCGGCTTAGAAGCCACTCGGCTGTCATTACAAGGAGCGGGAAGGAACCCCCCCCGCAGTCTTGCGTGGCTCGCCCAGATCTCCCATCCCACCGGGAGACTCAGGCAACCAGCCTGTACGGACACCGAAGACCCAATCAAAGCTGCATTCGGCTCTGATCGGGTCTCCATGCAGAAACCCGGAAGTGATGTCATGACATCACTTTTGGGTACTCTGCGCCAGATTAAAAAAAATGATAGCATTCAAAACAGCCAAACTTGGCGTTTTGAATGCTTTTAAGTGCAGAGGAGGGGTTTGGGGTCTTTTAGACCCCCAGATCCCTCCACAACAGTACCTGTGAAGTAACAAAAATAAAAACATTTTTTTTTTAAATGTACGAAAATATCGGCCGATACCAATATGCGATGACCAAAATATCGGTATCGGCAATGAAAAAACGATATTGGTCGATCCCTACTGTGTAGAGCAGGGTTTGTCAACCAGGATTCAGTGGAACCCTAGGGTTCCTCCTGAGGTTGCTAGGGGTTCCTTCAGCAATGGGCAATTTCTGACTCTCAGATAAGTTTTTAATAACACCATTGTTCCTTTTAGCTATCTGTAAGGGGTAATTCTTCCCAATGATGACAAAAGTAAGGAGCATTCTTCCCACTGACTGTCACACTAATGTGTCCTGAGTTGTAGATTTTTAATTTTTAGCAGGGGTTCCCCGAGACCAGAAATTTATTTCAAGGGTTCCTCTATGTTGAAGAGGTTGAGGAAGGCTGGTGTAGAGCTTTCTTCTTACTTCCCGTTGTGTCTCTAGATGTGGAAATGGACAGACATCTGCCCAGTGGTTAGATACAGACAGCAAGGATAACCTACAAGTGCATGCATGAGAGTTGTTAGACCTCCTATTATTATTGTCCAGTGTTGTGAATGATCAACTCAATAACCTAGTCCTGCTGGTTGTACGCGTATATGTGGCAGGTGGGCGGGTGGAATTTCACGCTGAGCCACCACCCATATGTGTCTATGGGGAATGGCTTTCCTTAGACAGCTTTTTCCATGACAGTAACTACGCTGCCATGGGCAGCTCACGATGCATACTGGATTGGGAGCCTCCAGTCATGTGACCGCTGTGAAGGTCAATCACTTCGGTCATGTGATGGGAAAGCCCGTTCTGCCTCCCGGCATTTAGATCCTCTTAGGTGGCGGCAAGTAGTTAATTAAGCTGATTTGCTTAGATGAGGGTTCTCCCATATACCAAAGTACCCCCAAACTAAGATGGAGGTCCCGAGGGACCTTTAAATATAGACATGTAAAAAGCCGAAATCCAACAAGTTTCTTGGGTTCTCACACTCCCCCTTCATCAAGCCATATATGTTATATAACTTTAGAAATGCCTGGCAAGCAAAACAAAACCAAAAGGGTGCACAAGCCAAATGCATTATCATCAAACTTTATTATATAATAAAACCATTGAGGAAATACTCACAACAGCTAATCGGCACTGTACATAAACCCAGGAAACAAAATGGTCCTCTAGAAGATGGAACTCACATGGTCCTAAAATGAGTCAAACTACCAGCTGAAG
>NC_138774.1:12399574-12417074 GCF_965119305.1 Pelophylax lessonae
AACCTCTGGATATGATGCTGAGCACATGCACTCAACTTCTTTGGTGGACCATGGAGAGGCCTGCTCTGAGTGGAAACTGTCCTGTTAAACCACTGTATGGTCTTGGCCACCGTGCTGCAGCTCAGTTTCAGGGTCTTGACAATCTTCTTATAGCCTAGGCCAGGCATGTCCAACCTGCGGCCCGGGGGCCGCATGCAGCCCAGAACTGCAGGCAATGCGGCCCACTACCCCCTGACAATCTTTTTTTTTTTTTGCTGGGGAGGAAGGAAGTTGGGTCGGGGGCACGGCCACAGTGGCTTCCAACTAATGGTAGGCAGAGGCTGCCTCGGAGGGGAGGGGAGGGGAGGGGGGGCGAGCATGTGCAGTGTTTCTGACTCCTACCACCAGGACCACTTTAAATCACTGTCCTATAGTGGTGTTAAATTAGTGCAGGGGGCACTGCGGCGCGGGAAGGGCGTGGCAGGGTTGTATTATTTATATACCTTAACTATAGTATATATTTTATATGCGGCCCGAGAAAATTTCTCTACACTCAATGTGGCCCAGAGAAGCCCAAAGGTTGGACACCCATGGCCTAGGCCATCTTTATGTAGAGCAACAATTCTTTTTTTTCAGATCCTCAGAGAGTTCTTTGCCATGAGGTGCCATGTTGAACTTCCAGCGACCAGTATGAGAGAGTGAGAGCGATAACACCAAATTTAACACACCTGCTCCCCATTCACACCTGAGACCTTGTAACGAGTCACATGACACCGGGGAGGGAAAATGGCTAATTGGGCCCAATTTGGACATTGTCACTTAGAGGTGTACTCACTTTTGTTGCCAGCAGTTTAGACATTAATGGCTGTGTGTTGAGTTATTTTGAGGGGACAGCAAATGTACACTGTTATACAAGCTGTACACTCACTACTTTACATTGTAAACCCTGCACAAGGAAAGAGAGCAGAGCTGGGGGAGGGGCTCAGCAGTCCCCACTCACTACAGGCTGCCTGTAGAAAACGATAGGAGGGGCAGAGGCCAGACCAGTCAGCCTGTGCAAGGAGAGAGCAGAGCTGTGGGAGGGACACAGCAGTCCCCACCCAGTAAAGACTGCCTTTAGAAAACTACAGGAGGAGCAGAGACCAGACCAGTCAGCCTACACAAGGAGAGAGCAGAGCTGGGGGAGGGGCTCAGCAGTCCCCACCCACTACAGACTGCCTGTAGAAAACTACAGGAGGGGTGGAGACTAGACCAGTCACCCTGTGTAAGGAGAGAGCAGAGTTGTGGGAGGGACACAGCAGTCCCCACCCAGTACAGGCTATCTGTAGAAAATTACATTAGGGGGCGGGGACTCGACCAGACACCCTGCACAAGCAGAGAGAGTAAAACTGTGGGAGGGGTTCAGCAGTCCCCACCCACTACAGGCTGAACACAAAAAACTACAGGAGGGGGCGGAGACAAAAACAGTCACCCTGCACAAAGAGAGAGAGCAGAGCTGTGGGAGGGGCTAAGCAGCCCCCACTCACTACAGGCTGCACGCGGAAATCTACAGGAGAGGCAGAGACCAGACCAGTCACCCTGTGCAAGGAGAGAGCAGAGCTGTGGGAGGGGCTCAGCAGTCCCCACCCACTACAGGCTGCCTGCAGAAAACTACAAGAGGGGCGGAGACAAGACCAGTCAAGCTGCATAAGGAAAGAGAGCAGAGCTGTGGGAGGGGCTCAGAACTTCCCATCCACTACAAGCTACCTGTAGAAAACTACAGGAGGGGCGGGGACCAGACCAGTCACCCTGTGCAAGGAGAGAGCAGAGCTGTGGGAAGGACAAAGCAGTCCCCACCCAGTACAGGCTATCTGTAGAAAACTACAGGAGGGGGCAGAGACTAGACCAGACACCCCACACAAGAAGAGAGAGCAGAGCTGTGGGAGGGGCTCAGGAGTCCCCACCCAGTACAAGCTACCTGTAAAAAAACAACAGGATGGATGGAGACAAGACCAGTTACCCTGTGCAAAGAGAGAGCAGAGCTGTGGGAGGGACACAGCAGTCCCCACCCAGTACAGGCTGAGGCTATATGTAGAAAACTACAGGAGGGGGCGGGGACTAGACCAGACACCCTGCACAAGGAGAGAGAGCAGAGCTGTAGGAGGGGCTCAGCAATCCCCACCCACTACAGGCTGAATGCAGGAAACTACAGGAAGGGGCGGAGACAAGACCAGTCTCCCTGCACAAGGAGAGAGCAGCAGTGAGCGGTCTTTATTACAGGAAGTCCCACACTGGATTGCTGCACAGATCTAGAAGAAATTCACAAAACTCACCGAGATTCAAGGAAGAATGATGAACGGAATTGGAAAACATTTACTTATCCCGGATTTCAGCTTTAAATTAATTAGTGACTGTTTGGATTACTTATTTGGACTATTACTTTAACAGTTGAGGGTCTCAATTTATCCCTGGGTCATACATAGAGCTCCCAATCTTGTTTTAAAAGGAAAAAAAAAAAAAAATCTTAGTAACATAAATATGTCAAAGACATTGAAAAATAGCTCCCATCCCTCCCCCCTCCCCCCCAGGGCCCTGGCTGGTTCACCATCCCAGATCGATAACCCCCTATGGAGCCTCCTCTAATGTCCCTGACCTAGTAGCGGTACACCCCATTAACTTTCCTCACACCGTCACCTTGCCCCTTCTCCGGTCGAGCACAGCCAAGTTGCAGGCGCGGGTTTACAAGGAATAATTGCGAGATATGGAGGAAAAGGAGCGAGCTGACACCTTCGTTAGAACAATGACACCAATTCTAAAACAAGGAAAGGCGTGCGGTCACCTCCGATGACCTCCAGCTAATCACTTCGCTTTTCCATTTAAAACTACAGACCGCAGGCTAGAAACAAAAGAGGAGAAAACAATGAAAACAGAGAACTGGACAATTAAAACGGAAACAACTGGGGAAAAAATTCTATTGTTTTTTTTTTTCTCTATCGTGTCTACGGCAGGTACATCAAAGGATCCATGTAACATGTTATCATTTTCTGGGACACGTTTATTAAACAAGATGTAAAGCCTAACCAACTGACATTTAGATTGCTAACTCAACTGCCGTTTTTTTCATCCTTTTGTTGCATCTGAGACCTCATGCAACCTCTCTACAGCCACTTTTTGTCTATGTAGCACTACTCCCATGGGAGCTGCTGGTTACGGATTCCCCTGGGTTACCCATAGCAACAACGCGACAGTTTAGCATTTTCAAGTGCTTGGCTCAGTCAGAAAACAGTCCAGGGGTTTTGTTTTTTTTGTGAACTTGGATAGGAGAAGGGATGAGTGGGATACTCCAGCTTGAATAACTATGCACCATTTGCTGGGACGTCTAAATATATAGCTGAGTGCGGCAAGGCCGCTGCTTCACCTTGTTACTGCAATGAAGTAGAATATAATGAACTGTATGCTTCTGTGAATCTCTCTTCAGGGTCCTTCCTGGTACCACCTTTGTCCCTACACTTCAGGGTTCTCTACACGGCACCCCCTTTACTGTAAGTCCCGGTTCACACTACCGCGACTTGTCAGCCTGACAAGTCGCGGTCCATTCTAGCTAAGGGAACCATTCTAATAGGAGCGACTCAAGTCGCTCCGACTTAGAAAATAGTTCCTGTACTACTTCGGGGCGACATCGGAGCGACATGCATTGACTTCCATTATGTGAAGTCCGTGCAAGTCGCGCCGAAGTCGCGGTGCATGCGACTTCACAGGTCGCCCCTGAAGTAGGATCGCCATAGTGTGAACCGACACTAACACTCTGTGTGAGCTGGCTCCCTGATCCCCTGACTTCATTGGAGTGGTCCCCCTTCCTGGGCAGACCCTTTGACAAATCTCCTGGTATTCACAGGCACTGTTTTTCCCGAGAGACTCTGCCAGCAGCTCCACCGTCAGCTTCACTGGATCCTCTGCAGCTCATCTCCATACCTGGTTCACTAGGCCGACCACCTAAGACCACCTTCCTCATACACAGCAGGAGGAGAGACAGCCGTCAGCCTCCTCCTGGGACTCCCCCACCAAAGACGCCCTGTCACATGTCCCCTCAGCTTTTATAGTCAATCAATGGCGTCACAAGGCGGGTGCGGGGGGGGCGGACCGCACCAGGGTGTCCGCCGGGTGAAGGGTGACACCGCTCTGCCTCTCTTCCTTCCTCATCTAACTGTGCGGGCAGGCATCGCATCGCCGCATACTAGTATTGTCAGTGATGTCAGTGTCAGACTGCTGCCAGCCAGTGCCTAGGCTGGACTTCTTTGCTCCTCCTCTCTCGGGGCCGGGCCGCGCGCCCTGAGCCTCCCCTCCCTCACGTTCAGGCAGGCGGGCGGGGGCGGAGCCAGTCACGGTGATGGCTACGCTAGGGAAAGGAGACAGGTGAGTTGTGAGGAGCGGGCGGCCGGGTGAACTTCAGATAGTGCAATTAATTTGTCAGAGTGTCCCCTAATGCACAGTACTACTGCTCAGCAAACTCTTCTCTCTGCAGCCTACTTTTGGCAATGGTCCCAGAGTGATTGGTGGGCGATCTGAAGCAGGAGAGTGATTGGTGTGCGATGGGGGCAGGAGAGTGAGTGAAGCTGTCAGAATTAAGCATTGATGTCGGGTGTGGGCGGGGCCGTTATGCGGGGCTCCGCCCCTTTGTTCCCTGCATAGACGAGAGGCTCCTTGCAGAGAGAAGAGCCTGCCTAGCAGACACACGCTGGTGGCTGGCTGTGATTTGAGTCTGGCAGACAGCACAGCACAGCTCCCCCTCACTTTCCATGTACAGTATATGAAAGAGGAGGGAGGTTGCTCCACCCCCGTCCATATCCCTCTGTCCGCCCACCCTGCAACCTATGCTGCTATGCCTGTGAAGAAGACTTTGTGGGCGGGCTATTTGAAAAGCAGGAAGTGCAGTCTATATAGTAGTCCAAACAAAAAACACATCAACCAGTCTGGCAGGCTCCAGCCACTGCTGAACACATAATCAAAAGCAAATAAAGACCAGTAATGAAGTGCAATACTTCAGAAGGCTTTAATCAGAGTGTTTAAAGAGGTTCTAAACCCTTTTTTTTTTTTTTTTCTTTTTCACCCTGCAAGAGAAACACATAATGAGCTAGTATGCATTACATACTAGCTCATTATGAAATACTTACCTTAGAACGAGCCCCCGCCGTGCCGCCCACTTAGCTGTATGACGGGCGACATGTTCAGTCGCCCGTCTTCCAGGATCCCGGCATTCGGCCATCTGATTGGCCGGAGCCGCAGTGACGTCATTCCTGCGCACAGCACGGTGCTCTGAAGGAACGGCACCAGCGGCCGTTCCTTCAGAGCGCATGCGCCAGTGACGTCACTGGCTGCATGTAAGGTAAATACCTCCTAAACGGTACATGTTTAGGAGATATTTACAGTACCTATAGGTAAGCCTTATCATAAGCTTACCTATAGGCAGGGCCGGATTAAGAGCATCATGGTCTTGGTGCTGAGGATTTTGAAGGGCCTTAAGGGCCGTGCCTTGGCATGCACCCAGAGGAGGAAGGGTGCAGCCATGCATGCCTAATTCCACATGGGATGCTGTCTCTGAAGCCCATAAACACATCCATGCATCGGCAACTGTCCCTCCTTGTCCGGCCTTCGTGCTGTGTGGGGAGGTTCTGAGGGTGCTGCCTGGGGAAGCGAGCATAGAAGCCAGACTTCTGTGTTTACAAGTGACAGAAGAGCGGTCACAGTGAATATGGCCAACCCGGGGCCTATATAAAAGGTAGGGGCCTGGAGCTGCAGCTCCAATAGCCCCTACGTTAATCTGGCCCTGCCTATAGGTACAAGTGTCAGAGGAGGGTTTAATTCCTCTTTAAACTCAGGAAACTATGAAACATAGGAAGGACATTTTCAGGTGTCCCTGCCCATCCTTAAGTTCAGGTGTGTGTGTGTGTGTAATTCTCCTAGTTATTAATGTCGCTATTACCATTACATTAAGGGCTCTTTCACACGGGCGGTCCGATCTGTCAGTTTTTTAGGCGGATCTGATCGGATGCCCCATTCAGCCCTATGGAGCAGCGGATGTCAGCGGTGACATGTCCGCTGACACCCGCTGCCATCCGCATCCGATCCTGTCCATGAAATCCGGATGAATGGAAACCCTATTTTCCATCCGTCCTGGGGATCGGATCGAATGGGATCGGATGAGAGCGTACAGGAGGTCCACTCTCATCCGATTCCCCATAGAGAGCAGTGGGGGCTGTGACACCTCCGTCTCCACACTGCGGACCGTGTGAAAGAGCCCTTGGTGTTATATGGGAGCTATGATTTACGAGTTACATTAGTTTAAAAAAAAAAACACACATTATTAAAAGGGGTTGGGGGTGACACCGTGAGTTACCGCACCGGGTGACACCAACCCTAGTGACGCCACTGTAGTCAATCCCAGGATGCATTGCAAGAATGCCCTCCCACTGGGACTCCTACAATGTGTCACTGGCTGGGTTTCCTCCACTGTCCAACAAGCTCCCTCATTGGATACAGTGGGGACACTCCCTCAGACCCAGTGGATCACACCTGGAGACATGTAACAGGCAACCTAACAGATCAGGCTCCCTGATAAGCAGAAGGAGCAATAGATGCATTTGCCTAGCACCTACCTAGGAGGGTGCTACATCTACATAAACTCCAATGATGGCTGCAAGACATTTCTCAGGGCAGGTTTCCTGACGGTGACAACAGAGAGCCAAACCTGCATGATGTTTGTTAACTACTTGCCAACCGCCCACCGCAGATATACTGCGGCAGGCTGGCTCCGCTGTGCGAACCACCATACATGTACGGGGGTTCGCGGGAGCGCCCCCAGGGGTTCGCAGAAGCGCCCCTGGGGGCATGCGCTTGCCTCTGGAGGGGCGCTCACACCCCACGTTAGCAAGCGAGGAAGCTGAATCACGGGGCTGGTGGCCACAATTGCCTCCGGGCACCCGAGATTGCCACCGGGCACCCGCGATCGCTCCTCGTGGAGAGAGGACGATGGTGTGCCATTGTAAACACAGCAGACGGTTGTTCTCTCAAGAGTCAGCACAGAACTCCTGTGTTCTTCTTATTTAGGAACACAGATCTCTGTGTTGATTCTACAAACCCATCCCCCTCACAGTTAGAAAGCACCCCTTTGCTGGGGTTTTTTTCGCCTTCCTCTGGATCAACTGCGTGTATAGGATTGTGTATATGGGATTGTATGGTTGGGTTTTCTTTACCGGTTTTTTATTGGTTGAGCCACATGGACTTTTCTCAACCTGACTAACTATGTAACCTCCTAGGCATGCATTTAACCCTTTGATTGCCCCCGAGTTAACCCCTTCCCTGCCAGTGCACATGTTTAGGACTGATTACTGTACTAATGTCACTGGACACCCCCCCCCCCCCCCCCCCCAAAAAAAAAAAATGTAAAAAATGTCAGTTAGGGGTCCGATCTGTCTGCCGCAATGTCACAGTCCTGCTAAAAATCGCTGATTGCCGCCAATACTATTAAAAAAATAAATAAAAATGACATAAATCTTTTCATTAGTTTGTAGATGCGATAACTTTTGCCCAAACCAATCAAAATACGCTTATTGGGATTTTTTTTTTTTTTTACCAAAAATATGTAGCAGAATACAAATTGGCCTAAAATGATGAAAAAATTAGATTTTTTTTCAATTTTTTTATTGGGAATGTTATATAACAGAATGTGAAAAATATTCTTTTTTTTTTTTTTTCTTCAGAATTGTCGCTCTTTTTTTGTTTATAGCGCAAAAAAAAAAAAAAAAAAAATGCAGAGGTGATCAAATACCACCTAAAAAAAGTTCTATTTGTGGGGAAAAAAAGGACATCAATTTAATATGGGTACAGCGTCACACGACCGCACAATTGTCCATTAAAGTAACGCAGCGCCGTATCGCAAAAAAATGGCCTGGTTATTAACCACTTAAGCCCCGGAAGATTTTACCCCCATTCCGACCAGGGGGTATTTTGCGATTCGGCACTGCGTGACTTTAACGGACAATTGCGCGGTCGTGCGACGCTGTACCTAAACGAATTTGGCGTCCTTTTTTTCCCCACAAACAGAGCTTTCTTTTGGTGATATTTGATCACCTGTGCGATTTTTTGATCACGCGCTATAAACAAAAAAAGAGCGTCAATTTTGCAAAAATAGCAATATTTTTCACATTTTTTTATATGAAATTCCCCAAAAAAAAAATTTAAAAATCAAAATTTTTTTACTTTTTCGGCCAATTTGTTTTCTGCTACCTATGTTTGTAAAAAAAATCGCAAAAAGCATATTTTGATTGGTTTGCGCAAAAGTTATCGCGTTTACTAACAAAGGGAAAGATTTCTGTCATTTTTGTTGTTTTTTTTTTAACGTGTAATGGCGGCGATCTGCGATTTTTTTTGCGGTACTGCGACATTGGGGCGGACAGATCGGACCCTTGACTGACATTTTTGACACTTTTGGGGTTACCAGTGACATTTCTACAGTAATCAGTGCTATATATATGCACTGTTACTGTAAAAATACACTGGTAGTGAAGGGGTTAACTTTATTTGGGAGGGAGGGGCTGTGTGTATCCCTAGGGGCGTGCTTTCTACTGTGATTGGCTGGGGCTTGAGCTGTATGGACACTGATCAACGGATCTACATACTAGATCCGAGTGATCAGTATCCTAACAGCAAGGAGAATGACAGGTGGCTTGTTTACACAAGCTGCCTGACATTCTCCCTCTCCCCCGCCGATCGCCGAGTGACCGGCGGACATCGGGTCCGCCGGTCACACGCGCGGGGGGGTCCGTGACCACGCGGGAGCGGGAGCGCGCCTCCGGGGGCGCGCGCTCGCTCCCTAGACCCTCACAAGCTAGTGACGTAGCCCTACGTCACTTTGCCTGTGAGGGGCTGACTGCCGACGTAGATCGGCGTTAGGCAGTCGGCAAGTGGTTAAGGGGGTAAAATGTTTCCGGGGCTGAAGTGGGTAAAAAAGCAATCGGGGTAGATTTACCAAAACTGGAGCACTTAGTGCAGCTGTCCACGGTAGCCAATAAGCTTCTAACCTTCAAATAAGCTTTGACAAAATAACCTGGAAGCTGGTTGGCTTTATGCATAGCTTTTTTTTTTTTTCTATCCGTGGTGGTGCAAATCTTGAAACTGAACAAACCCCGTAAGTGAACACAAAAAAGGTGCATATGAACACCCCCAAAAAAGTGCACTTAGGAGTGTGCTTTGTCCACACCCCCGAAGAGGTAGGACCGCTACCCTGATCCCCCGGGGCGCAAGGCTCCTGACAGAGACAAAGGGTTTCCATGGTCTGCCTAGCCAAAAGGCCTGGCAGACCCCATTCTTCAAGGTCAGCCTAAAGCCGACCATCGAATACTTGGTTGAGGGGCTCTCACGAAGAGAAACTACCCCCTCCTCCTGGGAAGAGGAGGAAGGAGCCTGAGGGCCACACATCCTCCCCCTAGACTTTTAGTAAATTAAATTAATAATATAAATACAATTATAAATAAAGATAGATAGATAGATAGATAGATAGATAGATAGATAGATAGATAGATAGATAGATAGATAGATAGATAGATAGATAGATAGATAGATAGATAGATAGATAGATAGATAGATAGATAGATAGATAGATAGAAAGATACATAGATAGAAAGATAGAAAGATACATAGATAGAAAGATAGAAAGATAGAAAGATACATAGATTGAAAGATAGAAAGATAGATAGAAAGATAGAAAGATAGATAGAAAGATACATAGATTGAAAGATAGAAAGATACATAGATAGAAAGATACATAGATAGAAAGATAGAAATATACATAGATAGATAGATACATAGATAGAAAGATAGAAAGATACATAGATAGAAAGATAGAAAGATACATAGATAGAAAGATAGAAATATACATAGATAGATAGATAGATAGATAGATAGATAGATAGATAGATAGATAGATAGATAGATAGATAGATAGATAGATAGATAGATAGATAGATAGATAGATAGATAGATAGATAGATAGATAGATAGATAGATAGATAGATAGATAGATAAAAAGATAGAAAGATACATAGATACATAGATAGAAAGATAGAAAGATAGAAAGATACATAGATAGAAAGATAGAAATATACATAGATAGATAGAAAGATAGAAAGATACATAGATAGATAGATAGATAGATAGATAGATAGATAGATAGATAGATAGATAGATAGATAGATAGATAGATAGATAGATAGATAGATAGATTTTTTTACTTCTTTTTGTGGCATCCCTCCATAGAAAGTTCCATGGGCACTTAAAATAGTTTGCTTACTGATTCCACATCACCCTAAATAACTTCTGTTTAACTGGGGTCCCCTACATACTGCAATTTTCTGCAGTGAGGAGACTTAATTCTTGTATTCAGTGTTACTTTTATATTTGCAAATTACTTTACAAAGAATGCATAATTTAGCGAGCAAAAAAAAAAAAAAAAATTTGTATTTTTAAATAAATGAAGCAGATTTTTTTTTTTTTTTTTTTTTAAATGTGTTAAATAAATGAGAACCTGGTGTTTCTTTTATATTTGCAAATTACTTTAAAAGGAATGCATAATTTAGTGAGAAAAAAAAAAAATAAAGATTTTTTAAAAAAAAATCCAGTCAAAAACATAAAACCCTTGTGAAATAGTGAAGATAAATGAGAACCTGGTGTTGCTAGTATTATCTGCAAATTACTTTGCAGAATACTTTAAGAATTAATTTAAGAATGCATATTTAGCAACCCCAAAAATGAAAGTATTTAAAAAAAATGCAGCCCACAGAAGAAAAAAACCTTGTGAAATAGTGAAGATAAATGAGAACCTGATGTTGCTTTTTTTATTTTTCCATATTTGCAAATTGTCTTACAAAGAATGCATAATTTAGCAAAAAAAGAAAAAAAGAAAAAAAAAAGTGTATATATATATATATATACATACACAGTATCTCACAAAAGTGAGTACACCCCTCAGATTTTTGTAAATATTTTATTCTATCTTTTCATGTGACAACACTGAAGAAATGACACTTTGCTACAATGTAAAGTAGTGAGTGTACAGCTTGTATAACAGTGTAAATTTGCTGTCCCCTCAAAATAACTCAACACACAGCCATTAATGTCTAAACCGCTGGCAACAAAAGTGAGTACACCCCTAAGGGCTCTTTCACATGGGCGTTCCGTATGTCCGTTTTTCATCCCATCCGTTTGCGGATTTGAAAACGGACATAATGTATCTCTATGTAAATACGGATGATCATCCTCTGACATCCGTTTTTTGTCAGTTCAGTTCAGTTTTTTTGAACGGAGGAGAACCCTATTTTTTCTTCCTTTCAAAAAACGGAACTGAAGCAAAAACGGATGTCAGTGGTGTCATCCGCAGACATCCGTATTTACATAGACATGCATTATGTCAGTTTTTCATCCGCAAACGGATGGGATGAAAAACGGACTTACGGACCGGATGACACAAGTGTCATCCGTGTCCGTTACAAGAAAAAAAAAAGGACCTGATCGGGCAAAAAAAAAAGGAACGCCCGTGTGAAAGAGCCCTAACTGGAAATATCCAAATTGGGCCCAATTAGCCATTTTCCCTCCCCAGTGTTATGTGACTCGTTAGTGTTACAAGGTCTCAGGTGTGAATGGGAAGCAGGTGTGTTAAATATGGTGTTATCGCTCTCACTCTCTCATACTGGTCACTGGAAGTTCAACATGGCACCTCATGGCAAAGAACTCTCTGAGGATTTGAAAAAAAGAATTGTTGCTCTACATAAAGATGGCCTAGGCTATAAGAAGGATGCCAAGACCCTGAAACTGAGCTGCAGCATGGTGGCCAAGACCATACAGCGGTTTAACAGGACAGGTTCCACTCAGAATAGGCCTCGCCATGGTCGACCAAAGAGGTTGAGTGCACGTGCTCAGCGTCATATCCAGAGGTTGTCTTTGGGAAATAGATGTATGAGTGCTGCCAGCATTGCTGCAAAGGTTGAAGGGGTGGTGGGGGTCAGCCTGTCAGTGCTCAGACCATACGCCGCACACTGCATCAAATTGGTCTGCATGGCTGTCGTCCCAGAAGGAAGCCTCTTCTAAAGATGATGCACAAGAAAGTCTGCAAAAAGTTTGCTGAAGACAAGCAGACTAAGGTCATGGATTACTGGAGCCACTGTGGTCTAATGAGCAAAAAAGGGAAGAAAGGCGCCGCTCAGTGTAGCAGATGTAAAGCTGGCCCGGGAGATGACGCTGTCGGGAGATGACATCAACCCCCGGCTGCTGGCCAGCTTGAGGATGGGAATACCCTGGACCAGGAAGGGACCCCTGAGCTACGAAGATATACGAAGATATACACCAGCCTCCATGTAAGTTTATGTGTCTGTTATGGAATAAAGTTACATCTGCTACACTCAGAGGCGGCTTTCTTCCTTTTTTTGTCTGTCAGTGGGACCTTGCTTTGGCCCTAAAAATCTGCCCTTGGTGTCAGCGCCACACATCTGTGCACTCTTGAAGTCCACCTATCAGTCTGGTTGCACCTCTCCCACCAAGACTGCCTTATTGGAGACCCATCTCCCATTGGGAGCACCCATCAAACTTTCTCTTTCTTACTGTGGTCTGATGAGACCAAGATAAACATATTTGGTTCAGATGGGGTCAAGCGTGTGTGGCAGCAACCAGGTGAGGAGTACAAAGACAAGTGTGTCTTGCCTACAGTCAAGCATGACGGTGGGAGTGTCATGGTCTGGGGCTGCATGAGTGCTGCCTGCACTGGGGAGCTACAGTTCATTGAGGGAACCATGAATGCCAAGATATACTGTGACATACTGAAGCAGAACATGATCCCCTCCCTTCGGAGACTGGGCTGCAGGGCAGTATTCCTACATGATAACGACCCCAAACACACCTCCAAGATGACCACTGCCTTGCTAAAGAAGCTGAGGGTAAAGGTGATGGACTGGCAAAGCATGTCTCGATACCTAAATACTTTTGAGCATCTGTGGGGCATCCTCAAATGGATGGTGGAGGAGCGCAAGGTCTTTAACATCCACCAGCTCCGTGATGTCATCATGGAGGAGTGGAGGAGGACTCCAGTGGCAACCTGTGAAGCTCTGGTGAACTCCATGCCAAAGAGGGTTAAGGCAGTGCTGGAAAATAATGGTGGCCACACAAAATATTGACACTGTGCGCCCAATGTTGACATTTCCACTTAGGGGTGTACTCACTTTTGTTGCCAGTGGTTTAGACATTAATGGCTGTGTGTTGAGTTATTTTGAGGGGACAGCAAATTTACACTGTTATACAAGCTGTACACTCACTACTGTACATTGTAGCAAAGTGTCATTTCTTCAGTGTTGTCACATGAAAAGATAGAATAAAATATTTACAAAAAATGTGGGGGTGTACTCACTTTTGTGAGATACTGTATGTGAAAAATGTAAGCATTTTAAAAAAAATGCAGCGCTAAACATAAAACCCTTGTGGAATAGTGAAATAGAGACAGAGGCCTGGCAGACCCTGTTCTTCTAGGTCAGCTGAAGCCAACCATCGAATACTTGGTTGAGGGGCTCTCATGAGGAGAGACTCCCCCCTCCCCCTCCCTGGGGGCAGAGGAGGAAGTAACCTGAGGGACACACATCCTCCCCCAAGACTTCAGGACAAGCCGTGGACGCACACCTTCTATCTTATTTTGAAGAAAACGCACGCATAAGTGAAAGTGCCCAAATGTGGGAGAAAATAAATTAAAATAAATAAGTGGCCATGCATCCACCACCATCACGAGGAGTTCTGGTGAAAACCAGCTGGTGCTTAGTCTCCGCACCTTGGGTGCCTTCTTTGTTTTCAACCTGCACAGTGTGAGTTGTCTCTGCTTCCTGCCTTCCAAGACCATTGGCTTGATACTGGCTGCACTCTAACTTCCTATCTCTACATTCTAGCCCCCTTGTCTCCACTCAACCCTTGGTAAGCCAATCCTGAGAGTCTAGACCTGGTATTAGCACACAGTGAAATCCACCACCACCACCATCGGGAGTTCTGGTGAAAAAAAACAGCTGGTGCTTAGACTCTGCACCTTGGGTGCCTTCTTTGTTGCCATCCTGCACAGTGTGAGTTGTCTCTGCTTCCTGCCTACCAAGACCCTTTGCTTGATCCTGGCTACACTCCAGTCTCCTATCTCTACATTGTAGCCTCCTTGTCTCCACTCAACCCTTGGTAGGCCAATCCTGAGAGCCTAGACCTGGTACTAGCACACAGTGAAATCCACCACCACCATCGGGAGTTCTGGTGAAAACCAGCTGGTGCTTAGACTCTGCACCTTGGGTGCCTTCTTTGTTGCCAACCTGCACAGTGTGAGTTGTCTCTGCTTCCTGCCTACCAAGACCCTTTGCTTGATCCTGGCTGCACTCCAGGGTCCTATTTCCACATTGTAGGCTCCTTGTCTCCACTCAACCCTTGGTAGGCCAATCCTGAGAGTCTAGACCTGGTATTAGCACACAGTGAAATCCACCATCACCATCGGGAGTTCTGGTGAAAAAAAACAGCTGGTACTTAGACTCCGCACCTTGGATGCCTTCTTTGTTACCAACCTGCACAGTGTGAGTTGTCTCTGCTTCCTGCCTACCAAGACCCTTTGCTTGATCCTGGCTGCACTCCAGGGTCCTATTTCCACATTGTAGCCTCCTTGTCTCCACTCAACCCTTGGTAAGCCAATCCTGAGAGACTAGACCTGGTACTAGCACACAGTGAAATCCACCACCACATTCAGGAGTTCTGGTGAAAACCAGCTGGTGCTTAGACTCTGCACCTTGGGTGCCTTCTTTGTTGCCAACCTGCACAGTGTGAGTTGTCTCTGCTTCCTGCCTACCAAGACCCTTTGCTTGAGCCTGGCTGCATTCTACCCTCCTATCTCTACATTGTAGCCTCATTGTCTCCACTCAACCCTTGGTAGGCCAATCCTGAGAGCCTAGAGCTGGTACTAGCACACAGTAAAATCCACCACCACCATCGGGAGTTCTGGTGAAAACCAGCTGATGCTTAGACTGTGCACCTTGGGTGCCTTCTTTGTTGCCAACCTGCACAGTGTGAGTTGTCTCTGCTTCCTGCCTACCAAGACCCTTTGCTTGATCCTGGCTGCACTCCAGTCTCCTATCTCCACGTTGTAGCCTCCTTGTCTCCACTCAACCCTTGGTAGGCCAATCCTGAGAGCCTAAACATGGTAGCACACAGTGAACCTCAAAATTGGCTGGTGCCTAGACTCCGCACCTTGGGTGCCTTTTTTGTTGCCAACTTGCACAGTCTGAGTTGTCTCTGCTACCTGCCTTCCAGGACCCTTTGCTTGAACGTGGCTGCACTCTAGTCTCCACATCATAGTCTCTTTGTCTCCACTCACCCCTTGGTGGGGCGATCCTGAGAGCCGCAACCTGATACCAGAACACAGTGAAATCCACCTCCACCAACCGCATCTCTGGTGAAAGCCAGCTGGTACCTTGGCTGAGCCCTCATCACCTGCTGGGAGGTGTTGCTGTCATTTAATACCCCTTCCAGCTCACCAGGCCCCTCAAACCTGATGATTGGTCAACAAATACCCACAAGATAGAATGCCACCTCACTAGCTCATCTTGCTTGAGAAAGTCCAAACAGCAAGTGATGGAGTACATTTCCTGCTTGGAGAACACTAACTGGGTGAATAAAGCCACCTGCCTCCTACAGAATACCCAAAATCCCAAATTTGGATATATACTCCATCATTATATGATATCAAAACGGAATAGTCTCACCTTCTCATACAGACCACGGATGACAACATAAAATCTTATACGCAGCAAGCGGCTTCAGGGAAAAATGTAGAGATTTCCTTGTTTTAACTCAAGCAGAATTAACAGGAGCTGTTAACCCCCCCCCCCCCCCCAACCTCAGCTTCTGGAAAGGGCTGAGAATGGCTTCAGCATTAGATTGCATCTAAAATTATAGTTTTACCTTCTCCTGAAACATGCCTTCCTCCATTTCCCTCCATTTCCTTTCATTTCCTTTGATTGTCCATTTCCTTTACTGAATCCATACAATCTTTTCCATAAGTCGAGAGGAGACCTTACATTATGCTGTTATTTTTGTCCAATATTACTTATCATTGTGATTTCTCTTCAGAGTTCAGAGATCCGCTCCTAGTACTATGTCTAAAGATGAGCGATTTATCCCCCAAGGAAAAGCCTGTGATAGCAATAAAAGTGATAAAAAAAAATAAAATAAATAAAGGTTCAGTAAAATAAATAAATAAATAATAAAAAAAATAATATAAAAAAATAATTTAAAAGCACCCCCATCCCCTGCACTCATGTGCAAAGGCGAACGCAAGTGTAGGTCCCATGCACACAGGTAAATGGCGATCACCCCTCACATGTAATGTATTACTGTAACAAGGGCAATAATTCCGGGGCAAGGCCTCCCATGTAGCTCTAAAACTGGTAACCTAAGGCTCCAAACTGGTAATTCTAAGGCCAGACCTCCAATGAAACTCTAAACTGGTTAGCTGTAATGGCTTTTAAACTTTCGCCTATTACTAATTTAAGGTCTCAGTTTGCCGTCTTTTGTCGTGCACAATTCGCAAGCGTGAAATGTTTGGTACTTATTTACTTGGCGTGACATCATCTTTTGTTTTTTTATTATATTATGTTCGTGTTCAGTGAATTTCATTTAAGTGTTTTTTTTTTTTTGCAAAAAATTTGCTTTTGAAAAACCGTTGCTTAAATACCTTGTGACATACAAAATTGCAACACCCACCATTTTATTCTCTAGGACATCTGCTTAATAAAAAAAATTATAATGTTTGGGGGTTCTAAGTCATTTTCGAGCAAATAAATGTAAAAAAATGCAGATTTTAATATCAATGACAGAAATGTCAGACTTGGCCTGCTAAACAAGTTGTTAATATTTAAAAATGCAAAATAAATGTAATAAACAATTTAAATAAAAATATAAATGAAAACAAAAAATAAATAAATATATATATGCTCTATATATGCAATATATATATATATATATATATATATATAATTGTATAATTATTGTATTTAGTGTTACTTTTATACTTTCAATTTACGGTACAAAGAATGTATAACTTAGCGAGCGAAAAAAAAAAAAAAAGTATTTTTAAATAAATTAAGCAGGCATGTGTGGAATAAATAAGAGCCTGATGTTGTCTTTATTCATATTTGCAAATCACTTTGCAAGGAATGCATAATTTAGTGAGTAAAAAAAAAAAAGGAAAAGTTTATAGTTATATACATATATATGTGTGTGTGTGTGTGTATATATATATATACACATATACAGTATATATTTAATATATGTGTGTGTGTATATATATATATATATAGATATATATATATATATAGATATATATCTATATATATCTATATATCTTTACAAAGAATGTATAATTTAGTGAGCAAAGAAAAAAAAATAAAGTATTTTTAAATAAATCAAGCAGAAATGTAACTGTTTTAAAAAA
>NC_138774.1:12419574-12449574 GCF_965119305.1 Pelophylax lessonae
CTGTCAGGAACGGGGGTCAAGAAAGCGACCCCCGCCTACCCCTATATCATCTGATACTTCAGATTCAGATGCTGAGATGGTTATTGCAGCTGCAGGCCCCTCTGCAGGGGCTGTTATCTCAGGTAAAGTTCCCTCAGACAGTGAGGAGAACGTTCATGCTTCCGCCATAAATCAGGAAGAAGCATTGGTGGACGCACTAGTTGTGCGGTTCGGGAAACCTTAAGACTTGAGGTTTTTCCGGCAGAGGCAAATAAGAAGGAATTTCCCTTTGGTACTAGCAGACCCACCAGGACGGTGAAGGTTTTTTCTTTACCCAAGTGTTTGGGTAAAAAGATTAAAGAGGTATGGGATCATTCTAAGCGTACCTTTACTAGTTCCCAGCGCATTATTAGACGCTATCCGTTTGAGGAATCCCTCATTAAGAAATGGACGGTATCACCAGTGGTGGATCCACCTATTTCCAGACTGAATAAAGCCACGTTTTTTTTCAGTGGAGGACGCTCCGTCCTTTAACCACTCTGCAACCGCTCACAGTAATACTACTGCGGCAGAGTGGTTCGTTATCGTCCAGCCACGTAGTATTAACGTGACTGGACACTCCCCCTTCTGGGCGGCGCTTGCGCGCCGCCGGAGGCTCGCTCCCGCTGTTTTCATTCACAGCGGGAGTCGGGCCAGGGGAAGAGCAGCGGCGATCGCCGCTGCTCTTACCCGATCGTCGGGGATCGAGTCTGGAGATCCGCCCGCTGTGTGTAAACACAGCGGGCGGATCTCCATAGTGACAGGGAGTGACAGATCGGACTGTTCAGCATAGCTGGACATCCGATCTGTCCATGAATCACTCAGTCACCTCCCCCCCTACACGTCAGTAAGCACCAGGCATACATTAACCCCTCCCTCTCCAATAAAATTAACCCCTTCCCTGCCAGTGTCATTTTTACAGTAACAGTGCATATTTATAGCACTGATTACTGCAGTAATGTCACTGGTACCCCCAAAAGTGTCAAAAATGTCAGTCAGGGGTCCGGTCTGTCCGCCGCAATGTCGCAGTCCCGCAAAAAAAATCGCAGATCGCCGCCATTACGCGTTAAAAAAAAAACACCAAAAATGACAGAAATCTTTCCCTTTGTTAGTAAACGCAATAACTTTTGCGCAAACCAATCAAAATACGCTTATTGCGATTTTTTTTACCAAACATATGTAGCATAAAACAAATTGGCCAAAAATTTTTAAAAAAATTGGTTTTTACATCTTTTTTGGGGGGAATTTCATATAAAAAAATGTTAAAAATATTGTTATTTTTTCAAAATAAACGCTCTTTTTTTGTTTATAGCGCAAAAAGTAAAAATTTCACAGGTGATCAAATACCACCAAAAGAAAGCTCTGTTTGTGGGAAAAAAAGGACGTAAATTTCGTTTGGGTACGGCGTCGCACGACCGCGCAATTGTCAGTTGAAGTCGCACAGCGCCGAATCGCAAAAAGTGGCCTGGACGGAAGACAGCAAAATCCTCCGGTGGTAAAGTGGTTAAAGCGGAGTTCCGGGCACAAAAAACGATTTTTTTTTTGTGCCCCTCCGCTAGGTAGAGCTCACCTGAAAAGGAATTGAATAGTTATTTTTATTTTTTTTGTTTACTCACCTTTTTATTGAAGATCGTAAATACTCACCTATGACTGCTTCCTCCTCCAGCGCCGAGGCTCACCCCGTCACTTCCTGCCTCGCGATGATTCCTGGGAGCTGAACGTCATCGCTCCCAGGAATCAATGCGACGGCACCGGCCCCGCTCGTCATTTCCGGGCGACGCCGCACCGGAAGTGACGAGAGGGGCCGGTGCAGTGCATTCTGGGACACGAAGACGCGGAAGAAGACAGAGAAGAGGACCGCGCCGGCTTCAGCTGCCCACAACAGAGATGGAAACGCTGTGGAAGAAATTTTCTAAGTAAGTATTTCTTCTAAAAGGTAAGTGCGAACCGGGACAGATCAGAGGCTAGCCATTGTGGAATGTGCTAGCCCTGACTGTCCCGGGGGAATGTTCAGCAAAAAATCATTTCTGTGCCCGGAACTCCGCTTTAAGAATTCGGTGGATCGGAAGGTAGAAGCGGAGTCCCGCACTATCTTTCCCTGATAGGGTCAGCCTTTAGACCAGTTATTGTCATTTGATCTAGTTCTCAGACATTTACGGAATAGGCGAGATTGGTGCGCCAGGACCTGAAGGGGAAAGGTATCCCCCAGGCAACATCTGTTTTGATGGAACAGATTATATAAGGACTACAGTTTATCTGTGACGCAGCCTTGGATGCTACCCCCCTATTAGGGCATGCATCTATGTCAGCGGTAATCCTCAGACGTGTGCTGTGGTTAAAAGGCTGGGTCAGCGTAAGTACTACAGGGAGCGGTAGTTACCGTTCCCTGAACAGATCATTTTCTTTACCTTTTCCAAAGATTAGCATCAGTTCCCCACAAGAATCGGATCCGGTTGAACGGACAGACCAAGGAGCCTCTAGCCGGGTGACTTCGGTCTCTAATGTTTAACCAGGAGAAATCACCACTCGTGATAGGAATCAGGTGTCTAAAGAATGTGTGGGAACAGAGAACGATCAGACTTTGTCGGATTGCCAGGGCCAGATAGCTCTAGGGCAGCCTGGTTCGGATCCAGTCAGGCAATATCAGGGTGATGACGTAAGTCATTCGCCAAGGATTTCACCATCTGTGCCTTCTTCACAGCATCCCGAAGGCGCGGAGATTGGTAACGCGCGCCCACGATGCTCCAGTGGACGCAGCAGACGCGCTGAACGGCCTGTAAAGGCAGTGTCAGCTATTAAAGGGATTCCCTCATCTCAGATTGCTGCTGAGATTTCTCCGCAGGATGGAGATGGAGGGAACTCCAGTTGTCCTGGAAATTCTAGGCTAGCCTCGTCGAGCCGGTCCGGCCGACTTGGACATGCTAGTCGCGAACGTTCCTTGGGAACTTCTTCTCAGGGAGTGTCTGCGGTCTCAAGGACCGATCTTCCATCGTGCTTTACAATCGCTGGGTTTAATGGCCTGGCCATTGAGACCCAGGTACTGAAGGACAGAGGGTTGTCAGCTTCAGTTATTCCTACGCTAATTAAAGCAGGGAAAGCGACTTCCAGCAAGGTCTATTATCGCACATGGAAGACGTATATCGCGTGGTGCGAATCTTTAGAAATTCCTCCACATACCTATTCGGTGACCCGAATATTGGCCTTTCTGCGAAGGGGGGTTGAGCAGAAACTAGCCTTGAGCACCATCAAGGGTCAGGTTTCAGCATTAGCAATCTTCTTTCAGAAGCCTTTGGCTATTAAGTCCTTGGTGCGGAATTTCATCCAGGAGGTGCGGCACCTGGCTCCACCAGTCCGCGCGCCCTTATCGCCCTGGGATTTTAATTTGGTTGTCGGTTCTGAAGAAACCTCCTTTTGAAAGCATCAGGGAGATTCCCTTGTTTACTTTATTCTAGAAGGTGGCCTTCTTGGTGGCTATTACTTCTGCACGCAGGGTGTCAGAACTGGCTGCATTGTCAGACCAGTCCCCATATTTAGTGATTCAGAGGGATAAGGTAGTACTCCATCCTAAGCCATCCTTTCTTCCAAAGGTGGTTTCAGGCTTCATCTGTAAGAAGATATTGTACTACCTCCCTTGTGTCCTCAGCCCAATCATCATCAGGAACATGCGTTGCATTCCTTGGATGTGGTTCGGGCAATCAGGGTATACCTGAAGGCTACGGAATCATTCCGTAAGACGGATTCACTTTTTGTGATCACGGATGGCCCCAGAAAGGGGTTGCCTGTATCTGCCGCGACTATCTCCAAATGGATTAGACAGACGGTGGTACAGGCTTATTCTAGTAAGGGTTGGAATCCTCCTTTCCCTGTTAGGGCGCACTTCACTCGAGCGCTCAGTACTCCTGGGCTTTCCGCCATCAGGCATCAGTGGTCCAGGTATGTAAGGCGACCACCTGGTCGTCGGTACATACCTTTACAAAATTTTATAAGATTTAGGTGATGGCATCTGTGGATGCCTCATTTGGCCGCAAGGTTTGCAGGCCGCAATTTGAGGAGACCGGTGGTCTACCTCGAGGGTTGTTTTCTGTTGGAATTTTCTGTTGAATCTCATCTTTAATTGATGAGCATTGGAAACTTCTAGTTGGCACCGGTTGGGCCTTCTAGATGGATTTGTTTTCCATTTTCCCACCCCTCATTTGTGGTACTGCTTTGGGACGTCCCGAGTGTGTTGAATCAACGAGGACTACGTCTGTCAATGAGCGACAGAGAAAAATGGATTTTTGTAAAATCTTACCGTAAAATCCTTTTCTCTTAAGCTCATTGACAGACGTAGTACCCGCCCCTCTGTTTTTGAGTTGGGTTGGGTTAAATTCTCTAAACACTGCTTTGTGACATAACTGATTTGCTAGAGCAGGAAGTGAGAGGATATACCCTCTGGGACTGCCCCTAGGGTGTGGCCAGAACGTTTTCTTTCCTGTCTAGTCCTACTCCTGTAGAGGGCAGCATAACCCGAGTGTGTTGAATCAACGGGGACTACGTCTGTCAATGAGCTTAAGAGAAAAGGATTTTACGGTAAGATTTTACAAAAATCCATTTTTTTTATTTATATATATATATATATATATATATATATATATAAATAAATAAAAAAATTATCAGAAGATATATATATATATATATATATATATATATATCTTCTGATATATTTTTGTGTGTGTGTGTGTATGTCTTTGCATATGTATATATTCTGTATATATATATATATATATATATATATACAGTGGGTACGGAAAGTATTCAGACCCCCTTAAATTTTTCACTCTTTGTTATATTGCAGCCATTTGCTAAAATCATTTAAGTTCATTCTTCTACCTCATGAATGTACACATAGCACCCCATACTGACAGAAAAACACAGAATTGTTGACATTGTTGCAGATTTATTAAAAAAGAAAAACTGAAATATCACATGGTCCTAAGTATTCAGACCCTTTGCTCAGTATTTAGTAGAAGCCCCCTTTTGATCTAATACAGCCAGGAGTCTTTTTGGGAAAGATGCAACAAGTCTTTCACACCTGGATTTGGGGATCCTCTGCCATTCCTCCTTGCAGATCCTCTCCAGTTCTGTCAGGTTGGATGGTAAACGTTGGTGGACAGCCATTTTTAGGTCTCTCCAGAGATGCTCAATTGGGTTTAAGTCAGGGCTCTGGCTGGGCCATTCAAGAACAGTCACGGAGTTGTTGTGAAGCCACTCCTTTGTTATTTTAGCTGTGTGCTTAGGGTCATTGTCTTGTTGGAAGGTAAACCTTCGGCCCAGTCTGAGGTCCAGAGCACTCTGGAGAAGGTTTTTGTCCAGGATATCCCTGTACTTGGCCGCATTCATCTTTCCCTCGATTGCAACCAGTCGTCCTGTCCCTGCAGCTGAAAAACACCCCCACAGCATGATGCCGCCACCACCATGCTTCACTGTTGGGACTGTATTGGACAGGTGATGAGCAGTGCCTGGTTTTCTCCACACATACCGCTTAGAATTAAGGCCAAAAAGTTCTATTTTGGTCTCATCAGACCAGAGAATCTTATTTCTCACCATCTTGGAGTCCTTCAGGTGTTTTTTAGCAAACTCCATGCGGGCTTTCATGTGTCTTACACTGAGGAGAGGCTTCCGTCGGGCCACTCTGCCATAAAGCCCTGACTGGTGGAGGGCTGCAGTGATGGTTGACTTTCTACAACTTTCTCCCATCTCCTGACTGCATCTCTCAGCCACAGTGATCTTTGGGTTCTTCTTTACCTCTCTCACCAAGGCTCTTCTCCCCCGATAGCTCAGTTTGGCCGGACGGCCAGCTCTAGGAAGGGTTCTGGTCGTCCCAAACGTCTTCCATTTGAGGATTATGGAGGCCACTGTGCTTAAGTGCAGCAGAAATCTTTTTGTAACCTTGGCCAGATCTGTGCCTTGCCACAATTCTGTCTCTGAGCTCTTCAGGCAGTTCCTTTGACCTCATGATTCTCATTTGCTCTGACATGCATTGTGATCTGGAAGGTCTTATATAGACAGGTGTGTGGCTTTCCTAATCAAGTCCAATCAGTATAATCAAACAGAGCTGGACTCAAATGAAGGTGTAGAACCATCTCAAGGATGATCAGAAGAAATGGAAAGCACCTGAGTTAAATATATGAGTGTCACAGCAAAGGGTCTGAATACTTAGGACCATGTGATATTTCAGTTTTTCTTTTTTAATAAATCTGCAACAATGTCAACAATTCTGTGTTTTTCTGTCAGTATGGGGTGCTATGTGTACATTCATGAGGAAGAAGAATGAACTTAAATGATTTTAGCAAATGGCTGCAATATAACAAAGAGTGAAAAATTTAAGGGGGTCTGAATACTTTCCGTACCCACTGTATATATATATATATATATATATATACAGCTTTATTTTTTATTTATTTATTTTATATATATATAAAAATATATATATATATATATATGTGTGTGTGTATATATATATATATGTATGTATGTATATATATATATATATATATATAGATAAATAAATATAAATATAAGCATTTGAAAAAAAAATGCTGCCCTAAACATAAAACCGTTGTGAAATAGTGAAGATAAATGAGAACCTGGAAAAGTTTGGTTTACGGTAAAACCCGGGGCTATCGGACATTTATTAGGTCCAACCTATTTACTGCTGCGGTGGCAGTTTTCTTGCGAGGTGTCTGTGAAAATGTATCATAATGTGTTTGAATTTTAGCTTGCTGTTTTGGCTCCTCGAGTTAATCAATAACCATTAGCGGTATTGGGACTGAGAAGCGTTCCAGCAAAATAGAGGGGAAAAAGGCAAAAAAAAAAAAACACGGTGCTGCTTTTTAAAGAAAAAAAAAATCTGATATTTGCAATGCTAAACGGTGCAGAACGCTGGTTGGGCCGGAGGTCTTCGGTATATGTAAATATTAATAAATAGGAGATATCTGTCAATGTCTCGGGTTCCTCCAGCTGGAGCTTCAGAGGAGTCAGAGGTTTTGTGAATTGATTTCCAGGAAAAGTTTCAGATCGCTGATAATTACTATGTGCAGGGATTACGGAGATATGATACATTGTTACACTAATGAAGAGGGGAAAACCTGATGAAATTCAAGGAGCAATTCGGGTCATCACGTAACATCCACTAGTGAGCTGCTAAGGCCGTCCAGCACACCCTGCAACTGTGCTAAAGTCAGAAAGTTTACTTCAAAGTGGAACTTAACTGTATCTGAGCTCCGCAAACTGAAAAAAAAAAACTATTAAATTGATTTAAAATATTTAAAGCAAACTCCCTTATTTGCTGAGAAATTACTTTGAAAAACATGCATTTCTAGCTGTGGCCATCTTGAAAAAGGGCAGAAGATTCATGTAGCAGATCCCCATCTTATTGCTACCCTCATTCATCAGATCCCCAGCTCATTCGTACCCCTGTTCAGCAGATCCCTAGCTCATTAGTACCCCTGTTCAGCAGATCCCTAGCTCATTAGTACCCCTGTTCAGCAGATCTCCAGATCAGCGGTACCCCTGTTCAGCAGATCCCAAGCTCATCATTATCCCTGTTCAGAAGATCCCTAACTTATTGGTACCCTCATTCAGCAGATCCCAAGCTCATAAGTATCCCTGTTCAGCAGATCCCCAGCTTTTTAGTACCCTCATTTAGCATATCCCTAGCTCATTAATACCCCTGAGATCCCCAGTTCATAAGTAACTCCTGTTCAGCAAATCCCCAGCTCATCAGTATCCCTGTTCAGCAGATCCCAAGCTTATTGGTACCCTCATTTAGCAGATCCCTAGCTCATTAGCACCCATGTTCAGCAGATTCCCAGATCATTGGTACCCCTGTTCAGCAGATCCCAAGCTCATCAGTATCCCTGTTCAGCAGATCCCCAGCTTATTGGTACCCTAATTTAGCATATCCCTAGCTCAGTACCCCTGTTCAGCAGATCCCCAGCTCATTAGTATCCCTGTTCACCAGATCCCCAGCTCATCAGTATCCACATTCAGCAGATCCCCAGCTCATAAGTGACTCCTGTTCAGCAGATCCCCGGCTCATCAGTATCCCTGTTTAACAGATGCCTAGCTTATTGGTACCCTTATTCTGCAGATCCCCAGCTCATTGGTACCCCTGCTCAGAAGATCTCCAGCTCATCAGAATCCATGTTCAGCAGATCCCCATCTTATTGCTACCCTCATTCATCAGATCCCCAGCTTATTGGTACCCTCATTTACCATATCCTTAGCTCAGTGCCCCTGTTCAGCAGATCCCCAGCTGATTAGTATCCCTGTTCACTAGATCCCCAGCTCATCAGTATCCATGTTCAGCAGATCCCCAGCTCATAAGTAACTCCTGTTCAGCAGATCCCCATCTCATCAGTATCCCTGTTTAACAGATGCCTAGCTTATTGGTAACCTCATTCTGCATATATCCCAGCTCATCAGTATCCATGTTCAGCAGATCCCTAGCTCATTAATACCCCTGTTCAGCAGATCACTAGCTCATTAGTACCCCTGTTATTATTATTATTATTATTATACAGGATTTATATAGCACCAATTCGGGTTATCTTAATCTTATTGGTATCCTCATTCAGCAGATTTCTAGCTTATTAGTACCCTAGTTCATCTGATGCCCCACTCAGTAGTACCCTTAGCTCTGCTGATCCGTCGCTCAGTAGTAACCCCAAGCTCTGCTTATAGCCCATTCAGTAGTAGCCCCCAGGTCTGCTGACCCCCACCAGCAGTAACCCCCAGCTGTTCTGATCCCCCACTCAGTAGTAACCCCCAGCTCTGCTGATTTCCAGTCCCAGATCACCTTCTGCTAGAGTGCTCCTTCACTATAGAGATGCTTTGAAGCACCAAGAAAACAACATTGGGATATCATTTTTGAAGTAAACACAACGTGTGAAAAGGACTGTAAGCACTCCATTTTATTTAGTGAGAAATGCTTTGATTGGCATTCAGAGTGCTTGCGGTCCACCAACTGCAGAATTACTGTGGCAGAGCGGCCGTACTGCACTGGATCAGGTGATCCAGCACTTTTGGGTAGGGAGCGCACACGGTCGCCGCCCCAGCTGTGCTGACATTTGCTACAGCACAACCCAATCAGCGGGTCCGGCCTATAATTTATTGGCAGAACCCGCCAATCGGCTGAGTGAATGACAGAAGAGAGCCCTGTGTAGGTAAGCAACACCGTGCTTTTTACTGTAAGGGAGTAAACACCGACACATCACTTAGTAAAAAACATTACACATAGTTAGGAACACATTTAATCCCTTGATTGCCCCCAAAATGTTACCCCCTTCCCAGCCAATGTCATCAGTACAGTGCCAGTGCATATTATATTAGCACTGATCATTGTATTGGTCTCACTGGTGATGTCAGTGGCAGTCAGTCAGTTCCCCCCCCCCCCCAGTGTCAGTTAGTGTCAGATTTTCCGTTGCACTATAAGTCGCTGATCACCTCAATTAGTAGTGTAAAAAATAATAAAAAAAAATAAAAAATTCCAGTATAGATCCCATTGTTTTTAGCTGCTATAAATTTCACATAAGCAAATGTACACCTATTGGGGTTTTTTTTTTTTTTTTTTTTTTTACCAAAGATATGTAGCAGAATACATTTTGGCCAAAATGATGAAGAAATTAGATTTTTTAATTTTTTTTTATTTTTTTCATTTATTTATTGGATATGTTTTATAACAGAAAGTAAAAAAAAAATAGTATTTTTTCAAAATGTTCTTTTTCCGTTTATATCACAATAAAAAAAAAACAAAAAAAACAGCGGTGATCAAAGACCACCAAAATAAAGCTCTATTTGTGTGAAAACAAATGATATAAAATGTGTTTGGGTACAGCATTGCATGACCACGCAATTACTAGTTAACCACTTGCCAACGGCTCACGTTGCTGCTACTGCAGCAGAGCGGCTCGGCTGGGTCCAGCGACGCTGGATTCCTCCCCCTCTCAGCGGCGCGCTCCTGCTGTGTTTAGAAACAGCGGGAGTCGGGCCAGGGGAGGAGAGGCAACGATCACCGCCGCTCTTCCCCCGATCGTCGGGGATCGAGTGAGGAAATCTGCCCGCTTGTGTAAACAAAGCGGGCGGATCTCCTCTGTGACAGGCAGGGACATATTACAGGATTCAGCATAGCTGAACCTGCGATCTGTGTCTGTGTCACACAATCCCCTCCCCCACACACGTCAGTAAGCATGAGGCATACATTTAACCCCTTCATCACCAACAGTGTTAACCCCTTCCCTGCCAGTGTCATTATTACAGTGACAGTGCATATTTTTAGCACTAATTACTGTAGTGATGTCACTGGTATCCCCAAAAGTGTCAAAAATGTCAGTTAGGGGTCCGATCTGTCCACTGCAATGTCGCAGTCCTGCAAAAAAAAATCGCAGATCGCCGCCATTACTAGGGAAAAAAAAAAAATAAACAAAAAAAAAATGACAAATCTTTCCTGTAGTTAGTAAAAGTGAAAACTTTTGCGCAAACCAATCAAAATACGCTTATTGCGATTTTTTTTTACCAAAAATATGTAGCAGAAAACAAATTGGCCCAAAATGTTAAAAAATGTTGATTTGTAAATTTTTTTGGGGAATGTTATATATCAGAATGTAAAAAATATTATTTTTGTTTTCAAAATTGTTGCTCTTTTTTAAAAAATTAAAAATCGCACAGGTGATCAAATACCACCAAAAGAAAGCTCTATTTGTGGGGAAAAAAAGGACATCAATTTAATTTGGGTACAGTGCCGCACAACCACGCAATTTTCCGTTAAAATAACGCAGTGCCAAATCGCAAAATATGGCCTGGTCAGGAAGGGTGTAAAATCTTCTGGTCTTAAAGTGGTTAAAAATACACTCATTGAGGATTTTTTTGTCAAAGACATGTAGCTAAATACATTTTGGCCTAAATATATGACAAAAATTGAATATATTGGATATTTCTTAACTGTCAAAGTAGAAAATGTCAATTTTTTCTCAAAATTTTCGCTCTTTTTTTATTAATATTGCAAAAAATTAAAAGCGCAGAGGTGATCAAATACGGCCAAAAGAAAGCTCTGTTTGTGGGGGAAAAAGGATGTAAATTTAGTTTGGGTACAGTGTTGCATGACCGCGCAATTGTCAGTCAAATTCGCGCAGTACCAATTTGAAAAAAGTGGCCTGGACGTTAAGCAGGAAAATCCTTCGGTCCTAAAGTGGTTAAAAAGCAAAAAAATGGCCTGGCCATGAACGGGGTAAAATAGCTAACAAGGGGCATCAGGCGCCTAGGTAATCAAAGGTTAAAAACTAAAAGAAAACAATGGAGGAACCAAAAGTGCTGCTAATCTACTATAGGTGAACTACATATGGATAGGGAATAATAAAATCAGCGCAAAATTGTATAACTCCAAAATTATATTCTCCAAAAATATTCCGAAATATACCCTCAAAGTGGGAACAAAAATATGAACCTCAAAACGTGTGAAAAAGTGTAAAAAGTGGCAATAAGTTAAATCATTAAATATGCAATGTCAAAATAATCCGTATATATGTGGAATTCTCAATGAACCACTTAAGCCTCTGAGGATTTGGCTGCTCAAAGACCAGGGCCTATTTTGCGATTCGGCACTGCGTGACTTTAACGGACAATTGCGCGGTCGAGCGATGCTGTACCTAAACAAAATTGACGTCCTTTTTTTTCCCACAAACAGAGCTTTCTTTTGGTGGTATTTGATCACCTGTGCGATTTTTATTTTTTGCGCTATAAACAAAAAAAGAGCGACAATTTTGAAAAAATAACAATATTTTTCACATTTTTTTATATGAAATTCTCAAAAAAAAGGTAAAAATCAAAATTTTTTTAACATTTTTGGCCAATTTGTTTTCTACTACATATTTTTGGTGAAAAAAAGTTCAATAAGCGTATTTTGATTGGTTTGCGCAAAAGATATTATGTTTAATAACTACGGGAAAGATTTATGTCATTTTTATTGTTTTTTTAAAACTAGTAATGGCGGCGATCTGCGATTTTTTTTTGCGGGACTGTGATATTGCAGCGGACAGATTGGACCCTTGACTGACATTTTTTACACTTTTGGGGGGACCAGTGATATTACTACAGTAATCAGTGCTATACATATGCACTGTTACTGTAATAATGACACTGGCAGGGAAGGGGTTAACTTTATTGGTGATCAGTGGGTTAAATGTATCCCTAGGGGCGTGATTCTAACTGTGGGGGGGGGGGGGGCGTGACTTGTGATGTAACCACAGAGACATACGATCCTACATAGCAGGATCATATGATCTCTGCAGTTACACCAGGGAGAATGACAGACGGCTTTGTTTACATCAGCCGCCTGCCTTTCTCCCTCTCTAATGGGAGATCGCGAGTGGCCGGTGGACATCGGAGCCGCCGGTCACTTGCGCGGGTATGTCCGTGAACGAGCGGGGGCGAGAGCGCGCCTCTGGCGGCGTGCGCACGCCCCCTATAGGCTCCTGGGCGAGCGACGTAGTACTACGTCACTTTTCCCAGGAGGGGCTGACCGCCGCAGTAAATGTACTTGCGGTGGTCAGCAAGTGGTTAAAGTGAAAAATTCTTTATACAGTGAGACATAAAGTAAGAGGCAAAGAAAACTTATTTTACTGATTTTATTATTCCCTATCCATATGAAGGGGGTAAAACCTTTTGGAGCTGAAAGTTAAAATTCTGGCAGGCAATGCATAGTTTTGCATTTTTTTTTTTTTTTTAATTACTGATCTGTATGTAGCGCATGTTTAAGTGCCGCTGTGTACAGGCCCATAAAAAATAAAAAAAAAATTAAATAATTGGCTGCATTTAGTTCAGTAAAAGAACACTCTGGAATGGCTACAACATGGAGTTTTTAGGTGTCCGTGTGCAAGAGGCCTAAGCAGATCAGCTTCAAGTCCCAGCATGCTAATAGTGTTAGTGTTTTGTAATCAGCGATTGGCGCTCACAGCACCCTCTGCAGAGTAAATGCGGCACTTTAATGGGATGGAGTTTGCTTGGTGTAATGATGATGTGTAGCTTCATAAGCATTATGTTTATTACCTTGAAAAATGTTGCACAATGGGAAGGGAATTCTGCTGTATCGTTGGGCCTTTATGTTGATGTATTTGTTTCCTAAATGGATTTTCGTGTCGTAATACCATTACCGGGAAGAATTAAAGGTAGTCAAGCACAAAAGTAGTCGTAGGATCTCAAGTTGTCAATGGTTTGTCCCATATATATCTTGTAAATGACTCGTATAGCTGCCGGCGTTCTCCCTGCGAACAGTTCAACACCTCCCTTTTCCCGAAATCATGGCAATGCCGTTCTTTTATCTGATGGGTGATATGGGAACCGTGACTTCTGTATTCTTATTCTTCTCCTGGTCCACTTTTTGTACCAATGTTACCAATGTAAAAACCTAAAAACCTATTTACCCTGTTGCATTGAACATTACAGTGCATATACTGTGTATATATATATATATATATATACATATATATATATAATCTGCAGTATCATTGAGCCTCTCCTCTCCTTTCCCTTTCCCATAGGTGCATTAGGGTGTGCACTTGTGCACTCGAAAGCTTAAACACACATTCCTGTGTGTGTCTATATATATATATAGAGATAGATAGTGTGACGAGACCCTTGCTCGCCCTGTCCGCTCTCCCGACACTCCTCTGTTTCTAGTCAGTCAGCTTGCAGATCGCATCGTCTGATGGTTCGGTCAACCAAGGATCCGGGATCCGAACTACAGCTATGTGCCGTTCGGAATCCATTAGAACAAAACACCAAGCAGGCTGTATGTAAGTTCAAGCAGGAAGACAATTTATTGGAAGAACACAGCACACTTTATACAGAAAGTGGAATACCCATGCAAATGAGGGCTTGAAATGAGTCAACAGGGATTGGTCAGATAGCTTTGACCAATGTAAATGAGGGCTTGAAAATGAGTCAGTAGTGATTGGTCAGATAACTTTGACCAATGCAAGGAGACAGAAGCCCCAGGGGGCAATCAATGTACACAATAGTCAGACACAGAACAATGGTTGTCTAACGAGCCCTGAATACACATTACTCTGTGTCAATACCTCCCTTAGCAGACAACAGGTGCGGTCATTAGCATTAGCCCACCTGACAATAGTTGAATGGGGAGCCACCCCCAGACAGTCCGGCTCCTCAGAACTTCCTGGGATGACCAAATTAGGAGTGGCTTCCTGCTCAGAAACCTCATGGCAAAGGGAACAATTGACCTTGCTGACAAAAATGAAGCAATTCAACCCCTCACCCATCTGTCCTTAAATTCCAGTGATGGTGAACACCATCACAGATAGATAGATAGATAGATAGATAGATAGATAGATAGATAGATAGATAGATAGATAGATAGATAGATAGATAGATAGATAGATAGATAGATAGATAGATAGATAGATAGATAGATAGATAGATAGATAGATAAATAGATAGATAGACAGATAGATAGATAGATAGATAGATAGATAGATAGATAGATAGATAGATAGATAGATAGATAGATAGATAGATAGATAGATAGATAGATAGATAGATAGATAGATAGATAGATAGATAGATAGATACTGTATATATGACCCCGGCACATTGATCTCCCTGCCAGCACAGTGAAAGAGAAGGGCATAAACACTTATTTTATGGCTGGTAAGAGGGAGATCTTTCCCATCTTTCTGCTGGCACACAAAGCGATGATGCAAATGCGCATGGGGTGATTAGGGTGTGCCAGGAACCGGTACATCCTGTGTGCATGCCTATGTCCTTTCACTCCCCCTCCCCTCTCCTCTCCTCTCCTCTCCTCTCCTCACCTCACCTCACCTTTCC
The DNA here is from genome assembly GCF_965119305.1 of Pelophylax lessonae. Classification (NCBI taxonomy): domain Eukaryota; kingdom Metazoa; phylum Chordata; class Amphibia; order Anura; family Ranidae; genus Pelophylax; species Pelophylax lessonae. Next base: position 12,434,473 of record NC_138774.1, read on the forward strand.
TCTCCTCTCCTCTCCTCTCCTCCCCCCTCCCCCTTTTCTTCCCTTTTCCTTTGCCTCCCCTCTCCTTTGCATTGCCTCTTATCCTCTCCTCTCCTCTCCTCGTTTCACCTCTCCCTTCACTTTACCTTTCCATTTTTCCTTGCCCTTTCCTATCCCCTATAATTCTCCTCTCCCCCCTCCCCTCTCCTCCCTTCTTCATTCCCTTTCCATGCTACTTTGCCATTTCCCTTTCTCTTTAATTCTCCTCTCCTCTTCTCTCCTCCCCTCTCCTCTCCTTCCCTCTCCTCCCCTCCCCTCCCCTCCTCCTTCCCTTTCCATTTTCCTTTGCCCTTTCCCTTTCACTTAAATTCTCCTCTCCTCTCCACCCCTATCCTCTCCACCCCTCCTCTCTTCATTCCCTTTTAATTTCCCTTTGCCTTTTCCCTTTCCCTTTAATTATCCTCTCTTTCCCTCCCCTCCCCTCTTCTCTTCATTCCATTTCCACATTCCTTTGCCCTTTCCCTTTATTTCTCCTCTCCACTCCTTTCCTCTACCCTCTCATATTCTCTCCTCTTCTCTCCTCTCCTCCCCTACCCTCTCCTCCCCTCTTCAATCCCTTTCCATTTCCTTTGCCCTTTCCCTTTAATTCTCCTCTCCTCTCCTCATCTAACCTCTCCTCCCCCCTCCCCCCTTTCTTCCCTTTTCCTTTTCCTTTGCCTCCCCTCTCCTTTGCATTGCCTCTTATCTTCTCCTCTCCTCTTCTCTCCTCGTTTCACCTCTCCCTTCACTTTACCTTTCCATTTTTCTTTGCCCTTTCCTATTCCCTTTAATTCTCCTCTCCCCCATCCCCCCTCCCCTCCCCTCTCCTCTCCTCCCTTCTTCATTCCCTTTCCATGCTCCTTTGCCATTTCCCTTTAATTCTCCTCTATTTCCTTCCTCTCCCCTCTTCTCTTCATTCCATTTCCACATTCCTTTGCCCTTTCCCTTTATTTCTCCTCTCCACTCCTCTCCCCTCTCATATCCTCTCCTCTTCTCTCCTCTCCTCCCCTACCCTCTCCTCCCCTCTTCATTCCCTTTCCATTTTCCTTTGCCCTTTCCCTTTAATTCTCCTCTCCCCTCTCCTCTCCCTCCTCCCCTCTCCTCCCCTCCCCTTTCCTCCCCTCTCCTCCCCTCCCCTCTCCTCTCCTCCCCTCTCTTCTTCTCCCGTTCCCTCTTCATTCCCTTTCTATGTACCTTTGCCCTTTCCAATTCCCTTTAATTCTCCTCTCCTCTCATATCCTCTCCCCTCCCCTATCCTCTCCTCTTCTCTCCTCTTCTCCCCTCTCCTCCCCTCTCCTCCCCTCTTCATTCCCTTTCCATTTTCCTTTGCCCTTTCCCTTTAATTCTCCTCTCCTCTCTTTTCCTCCCCTGTCCCTTTCCCTCTCCTGTCGCTTTCCCGCCCCTCTCCCCTCCTCACCTCCCCTCTCATTTTCCTTTCCCTTCTCTTTCAATTTCCCTTTGCCTCCCCTCTTCTTTCCATTGCCTCCTCTCCTCCTCTTTCTTCTCTCTTCCCGTTTCCTTTCCCTTTTCCTTCTCATTCCCTTTGACTTCTCTCTCCTCTCCATATATAATATATATAGATATGATTTATTATGAATTTTGTATAGAAAAACTTGATATGCAATCACTGGTATAAGATATTGTGTATTCACTCTTCCTGGTTTTGAATATTTATATATGTGTGTGTTTTGTACCTCTAAAGTCAGATTGTCCACTCTTGTTATGACGGATGTGATAATAGCCTGGCCCACATCTCTAGTTATAGCAATCATCATGGCGGCCTGTTTCTTCTCTTTTTGGATAATCTCAGATCTGAACCTGTGGAAATCCCTGGTTCTAGCTCCACCCTCTTCCCACTCCAGCCTCATCCACAAGCCCTAGATCACAATTGGGAGGCCATGCAGCGCAGAATCATGTGACAAGCAGTTGCAGTTCCATCCAATGGCACATTCTATGAATCTGGCTGCAGAATATTATGTAAAACTCAGATTAAAGGCCACCTGAGTGGACCTTCTGACTTTAGGAGACTTGAATTGTTTCCTGGACAGCACTTTACAATCTGCTTGTACCTGTCACCTGGATTTGCTCTTTAAAAGTTACACATAATTGCTTTGAACTGGCTGACGTCTGTGGTTCGAACAGGACTTTAAAGATCTGACGGAATATTTGAATCGATACTTTGTAACTGTTTAATAATAAAATCTTATAAGAATGACTCTGTCGAGTCCCTACAGCAAGCCGCTCCGATAATTGTGCTGACGGAAACCCTGCCCAGCCACTTACCAGGAAAAGCTGAGCCAGCAGAGTGAGAGAATTTATAATTACAATGACATATGTAAAGAGTATTAGAGACTTTCAGAGAGATATATGAAAACATTAAACCACTCTTAGAGGTCTCATCACACCATGCATTATGGAAATGTGACCTTGATACAAAATATGTATATATGAAGAGTTATAGACTGCAACTGCAACCTAATACGAGATTCAGCTATTCCCTCCTCTCCTCTCCTCTCCTCTCCTCTCCTCTCTTCTCCTTTCCTTTCATTTTCTTCTGACTTTCATCTCCTTCCTCTGCTACCTTACCATCCTTTCCCCTTTCTTTGCCTTCTACTCTTCTTTTATTTTGTCTTTCCTTTCCTCTTTTCCTCCTCTCCCCTTCCCTCCCCTCCCTTCTCCTCTCCTCTCTTGTCCTTATCCTCTGCTTCCGTTCCCTTTCCTAGCATTTCCTTTTCTAGCCTCTTGCTCTTTCCCTTATGCTCCCCTTCCTTTCCCCCTTCCCTTCATTTTCTTTCTTTTTGGTTCCTTTCCTTTGCTCTCCTCTCTTCTCCTCCCCTCTCCTCTCCTCTCCTCTCCTTTCCTCTCCTCTCCTCTCCTCTCCTCTCTTCTTCTCTCTTCTCCTTCCTTGCCCTTATCCTCTGCTTCCCTTCCCTTTCCTATCCTTTCCTTTTCTAGTCTCTTTCTCTTTCCCTTATGCTCCCCTTCCTTTTCCCCTTCCTTTCCTTTCCTTTTCTTTCTTTTTGGTTCCTTTCCTCTCCTCTCCTCTCCTCTCTTCTTCTCTCTTCTCCTCCCTTGCCCTTATCCTCTGCTTCCCTTCCCTTTCCTATCCTTTCCTTTTCTAGTCTCTTGCACTTTCCCTTATGCTCCCCTTCCTTTTCCCCTTCCCATACCCTTTCCTTTCCTTTCCTTTCCTTTCCTTTCCTTTCCTTTCCTTTCCTTTCCTTTCCTTTCCTCTCCTCTCCTCTTCTCCTCTCCTCTCTTCTCCTCTCCTCTCCTCTCCTCTCCTCTCCTCCCCTCTCCTCTTCGCTTTCTCTTATCCTCCCCTTTCCCTTATCCTTCTCTTTCCCTTATCCTCCCCTTTCTCTTATCCTCCCCTTCCCTTTTCCTTCTCATACCCTCTCTTCTCCATTGCATTCTTTCCTTTTCTTTTTCCTTTGCCATGACGGTGGACAATTGAGTGTTGGGGAAGAATGAAGTAGACTGTGTATACTGCCTCCTCCTCTTTACTGTCATCCCATTAACTGCCTCCCAGGTATTGCCTGTCCCCAATATCTACTGCCCTACCCCTGTACCACGTGTCCCCACCAACTGCCCCTCTGTACTGCTTGACACCTCCATCAACTGCCCCTTCTATATTGCCTGACCTCATCAGCAACTGCTTTCCTCTGTATTGCCTGTCCTCATCAACTTTATCATCAGCTGCTTTCCTTTTTATTGCCTGTCCTCATCAACCTCATCAGCTGCTTTCTTCTGTATTGCCTGTCCTCATCAACCTCATCATCAGCTGCTTTCTTCTGTATTGCCTGTCCTCATCAACCTCATTATCAGCTGCTTTCCTTTGTATTGCCTGTCCTCATCAACCTCATCATCAGCTGCTTTCCTCTGTATTGCCTGTCCTCATCAACCTCATCATCAGCTGCTTTCCTTTGTTTTGCTTGTCCTCGTCAACCTCATCATCAGCTGCTTTCCTTTGTATTGCTTGTCCTCATCAACCTCATCATCAGCTGCTTTCTTCTGTATTGCCTGTCCTCATCAACCTCATCATCAGCTGCTTTTCTTTGTATTGCCTGTCCTTATCAACCTCATCATCAGCTGCTTCCTCTGTATTGCCTGTCCTCATCAACCTCATCGTCAACTGCTTTCTTCTGTATTGCCTGTGCTCATCAACCTCATTATCAGCTGCTTTCCTCTGTATTGTCTGTCCTCATCAACCTCATCAGCTGCTTTCCTCTGTATTGTCTGTCCTCATCAACCTCATCATCAGCTGATTCCCTCTATACAACTTATCCCCACCCTCAGTAACCCCTCTCTGTACAACTTGTCCCCATCATCAACTGACGTGCTCTGTACAGCCTGTTGCACCATCAACGGCTACCTCTGTACTGCATGTTCCCATTGACTGAGCCTGGACACAAGAAGGAAAAGGGGCCCAACCTAAGATTCTGGCACTTCACATTCAGAAAATTCCCCTGGATGTATGCCATGTCCTCATTGGGTTAAATGGGTCACAGATTGTAAAGAATCTCACCCTATAATACCTGATGCCCTTCTGGGTTACAGTTAGTGAGGTTGAAAAAAGACGCCAATCCATCCAGTTCAACCTATGATGTGTGTGTGTGTTTGCTGTTAACCGTACATTGTATACCCCTGTATGTTGTACATTGTATACCCCTGTAATTTGTGGCATTAAGGTGCCCATCTAATAGTTTTTTGAAACTATCGATGCTCCCTGCTGATACCTGTCAGGGAATCAATACCCTGCGCAGGCGCACTGGCGCCGCTAACCGGCGAATGCCTATGCGCATGCACGTACGAAGAGGCACCTTGAATAGCTAGAGGCTACCTTACAATAGCTCCTTGCAGTAGTTCGAGGCTACCTTGCAGTAGTTCGAGGCTACCTTGAAATAGTTCGAGGCTACCTTGGAATAGTCAGAGGCTACCTTGGAATAGTCAGAGGCTACCTTGGAATAGTTAGAGGCTACCTTGGAATAAGTTCAAGGCTACCTTAGAATAGTTTGAGGCTACTAAAACAGCCTATTTAAACACAGCAGTCACTCCAGGAAGTTGCTGTGTTATCATCAGCTCTCCTGTATCCTGCGCCTGTTTATATTCTGCTGTTCCTGTTTACCTGACCCGGCTTGTCTTTGGATTCTGGTTACCTGCTGCCCGCCTTGACCTTGGCTTGTCCTGACTATTCTCCTGCCTGATCCTGATCTGTTTATCCGCTACCGGCTATTGGTCCTGGACCTGATCCTGGCTCCACCAGGGAACCCGGGGGACCGCGACCTGGTGTTAGCAAGCAGCCAAGTCCATCCCCACCATCTGGGGCCCTGGTGAAAACCGGCTAACACTTAGACTCTGCACCTCTGGTGAACCTGTGCCACGCCAGTTACCCGGTAAGCCACTCCTCTTACGTCAGGCTCTGCCACATTACCCCATGACAATACCACTGCTTGTGGAAGAGAACACTCTGACAGTAGAGAACCCCTTACACAATTTAAGGTTAAACCGCTTTTCCTCTAGTTTTAGTGAGTGGCCCCGTGTCTTATTGAATTCCCTTTCTCTGAAAAGTTTGTTCCCTATGCTAAGGTCACCAGTACGGTATTTGTAAATTGATATCATATCCCCTCTCAAGCATCTCTTCTCCAGAGAGAATAAGTTCAGTGCTTGTAGTCTTTCCTCATAGCTGATGTCCTCCATTCCCCTAATTATTTTTGTTGCCCTTCTCTGGACTCTCTCCAGTTCCAGCATATCCTTTCTGAGGACCAGTGCCCAAAACTGGACGGCATATTCAAGATGTGGCCGGACCAGAGTCTTGTAGAGTGGGAGAATAATCTCTTTATTTCTGGAGTGAATCCCCTTATTTTGTTGGCTTTGCTTGCAGCAGCTTGGCATTGCATGCCACTGTTGTCCACCAGTACCCCCAGGTCCTTTTCCATCTTAGATTCACCCAGAGGATCTTGGCCTAGTGAGTAACTTGCTTTCGTAATTCTGACACCCAAGTGCATTATCTTACATCTTTCAACATTAAACCTCATTTCATGTAGTTGCCCACCCCATTATTTTGTTGAGGTCTGCTTGTAGGGTTACCACATCCCGCATAGAAGATATTGGCTCGGTTAAGGGCAAAACTTCACTGAACTTTCGTCAAGACAAAGTGTGGAGGGAATGCAGGATCCCCATGTGAACAAGCTCAGGGACCAAAGAACCCCTTCACCAGTATGCCCAAGTACCAGGTCCATTAGGGATCATCAGCTTGTTTACACTGAGTGGAATAGTTCGGGTCGGTACAGTTTGGAAGGGTTAGAATGGTCCGGTCTATTCAGGTGAGCGTTTCCACTGCAAGTCGGGCCACCAGGGGCCATGCAGGGTTTACACCAAATTAAGTTTTTGTTTTGCACTTTCATTTGACGTGAGCATTGACGTTTTCTGTCCGCCAATCAGTGGAATCTATCGTGTGACGCCAGTAGCTCCGCCCTAACCGTACCGTACCATTTCCTATGGCCCTACATCTGAAGGAGGACCAGGAATGGTGTGGTTTGGTTTGGTTGTATGGGCCACTTTCATAATGGAAACACTCAAATTAGCGTACCGTACCGAACCGACCCGAACCGATCCGCTCAGTGGAAACGAGGCATTACATTCTTTCACCATGGCTAAACAGATACATTTTAACTGCTTTATTAGGAAAAGATCAAACACAATTCTAACTTTTGCACGTGACTTTAGTTGTTGAACATGACCCATTTACAGCAGATTTTTTTTTACCTTTAGATTTATCCATGTCGCTCTTCACACTTTTTATTTTTTACCATTTGCAGTACTGTTGCTAGATACAGTATTGACGTCACTCTTAATTTTTTATTGTTTATTTTTATCTTTTTTACGACTTGGGTAGTCTTCTCAGAAAGCCTTTCCACTCTAGACAGACCACATAATTTGATCTTCCTGAGTTGGCACATTAATGTCTTCTAGTGACACGAAGCAGCCTGTGAAACATAAAATGATGAACACACATTTAATCAATTGATGGAACTGCCCTTAATGAAGTGTGCATTTCGGGTTGCAATAGAATCCTCCAGGGATTGTTTGATGACTGGCGAGGAGTGTGTTGTTACTAAGTGGAAGAGGCTCTATTCGCTCTCCTCTTTAACTGGTGCAATCATCTTTCCTTTCTAATCCTCGGTATTTGCGGATGATACTAAACTAAGCATGCCAATATCTTCTATGCAGGATGTGGAAACCTTACAAGCGGACCTGAACAAAATAACGGGGTGGGCAACTACATGGCAGATGAGGTTTAATGTTGAAAAATGTAAAGTAATGCACTTGGGTGCCAGAAACCAGAAAGCAAGCTACTCACTAGGGGGGAACCTCTGGGTGAGTCTAGGATGGAAAAGGACCTGGGGGTACTGGTAGACAACAGGCTTGGCAGTGGCATGCAATGCCAAGCCGCTGCAAGCAAAGCCAACAAAATACTGGGATGTATAAAAAAGGGGATTCACTCCAGAAATAAAGAGATTATTCTCCCTCTCTACAAGACTCTGGTCCGGCCACATCTGGAGTATTCCGTCCAGTTCTGGGCACCGGTCCTCAGGAAGGATGTGCTGGAATTGGAGAGAGTCTAGAGAAGGGCAACACAAATAATTAGGGGAATGGAGGACATCAGCTATGAGGAAAGACTACAAGCACTGAACTTATTCTCTCTTGAGAAGAGACGATTGAGGGGGGATATGATATCAATGTACAAATACTGTACTGGCAACCCTAGCATAAGGAACAAACTATTCAGAGAAAGGAAATACAATAAGACACGTGGCCACTCACTAAGATTAGAGGAAAAATGGTTTAACCTTAACATACGCAGGGGGTTCTTCACTGTCAGAGCAGTAAGGATGTGGAATTCTCTTCCGCAAACAGTCGTATCCGCAGGGAGCATTGATAGTTTCAAAAAACTATTAGATGGGCACCTTAGAGACCACAACATACAGGGGTATACAATGTACGGTTAACAGCAAACACACACACACATCATAGGTTGAACTGGATGGACTGATGTCTTTTTTCAACCTCACTAACTATGTAACTATGTATCCTCAGTGCTCTGGAGGTGTTAGTGGCACATTGGTGGGGGATGGGGTTGGGATGGTTGTTGCATTGTAAGCTTCCTTCATTCTATCATTGACTGTTAAAGAGGACCTGTCAGGACAGATTCTACCGGTCACGGCATTTGGCTCTTAGAAGAGCTACATCTGGTATGATCTCTTCTGAAGCCAGGATGGTTCCCATGAGGCAACTGCAGCCATGGCAGATAATGGTTACCATGACCGGTTTTCTTTAAAACTGAATTCCAGGCAGATATCACATACAATTTTTGTCTTTTTTAATGTATTATTTGTGTGATCTCACTTTAAAATGTAAAAAAATGTTAAATATTGGACTCAATATGGGACTGTTTTTTTGGCTCAAGGACAGGCCCAGGATATTTAAAAGTATCACTGTATGAAATAATTGCGAAATTTGTCTGACGGGTATGATGAGTTCATGATGTGCTTTGTATTTGATAAATAAAGTCTAATGCAAGGAGTTGCCATAATTATCAGGAGCCATCTTTGGCCTGCTGTACCCTTTATGGCTGCAAGAAAAAGTTAGTGAATCCCAATCTCTACATACTGTATATGGCTCCTGTTGACCTTCAACCACATCAAAGGCCGGAAATGGTGTTGTAAAAGAAAAGAGATCTGAGTTTTCCAACCTGTTCGGTGAACCCCCCACCCCCTTTCCCCAATGACAAGCCTCAGCTGGTGTACCACAGAAATTAGATGGACTCCAAAACTGTGTGCCTTCTAAGCTGACTTCTAGCCTTCCCTTCTGTCTTCCACATTTGTACAGGTCCCTCTCTTGTCCTGAAATCGCTTACTCCTATTTCACTGCACACCAGTGGCGGCCCACCTATTGGGGGCGCAGGGGCGCCGTCCCCCCATCCATGCATCCGGCCTCCTAATCTACATGCAGGGTGCCGGATGCATGGATTCCAATGTTTTTTTGTTTTTTTCTTAAGTACGTGATTAGATCCAGAGGCTCTAATAGGCTTCAAAAAAGGGTGGGCTCGGGGCGCAGAGCACTGCGCCCTGAGCCCACCCAGTTGTGTGACAATAGCAAATGAATATTTGCTATTGCCACACTGATTCTACTCCTGGCTAATCAGGAAGCGGGTCCTGAGACCCATTTTCCGATTGGCCGAAAGGAAAAGCCATGCTTTTGGCCAAGGAGGAGGAAGGAGACGCAGGGGAAGCCTGACCCATGGAGGAGACTAAGGGGGAAGCCACCGCTGCCTGCCCTGGACATGTCAGCTCAGGGTGAGAGAGCTGGCGACTGGGGGGGGGGTATGGTGTGCGGGCTGGTGTGGTCTGTTTGCTGACCCCCCAGCCCATGGAGCACCACCTGCCACTGCTGTACACTGTGAGCTTCTGCAGCAAGTCAGATAGAACCCGCCCCAATTTCTGAATTGAGAACATTGAGCATTGTCTAGTCCCACTGTCTCCACTGGGTATATGTAAGGGTTTGCACCCAATTTCTATTTATTTCCCCTGCGGACATTTCACCAGAATGGCAACATTTCAGCAAAGTCTCCTGATTGTTGCTAAGATTTTGTGGAAATGAAAACATTTAATTTCAATTATCTGGGAGAAATGATGAAGTTATTACTGAAAAGGTCCACATGTTAAATGCATCAACTGGTCTAGTTCATTAGGGATATACAGTAGTCATGCTGGAACTCAGTGGTTTAAACAGGGAAAGTAGCTGAACAATATTATTAAAAGTGTTACTATTGAAATGTGGTTTCTTAGCAATTATTCTACAAGGAATGTTTGTGAAGGTTCATAATGAAAAATAAAGAAAGATGTTAATTAGTAATTATGTATTTTTTTTTTTCTTGATCGTAATGTTAAAGTTAATATTTTTTTGTAAATAACAATGTCCTTCTGTTCTTTTTTAGCATGGAAAAGAAACTGGAAAACTTCAATCGCCTCTGAAAGAATCAAACCTTGAGAATTGGATTCAACCACCGGTAATCATTATTTTTATTTGACCAATGTTTCTCGATGTTTTAAAATTATTTCAGGTTATCTTAGACATCTCTGACCAGTTTAATGAGCGGTGAAGGTCTTATCTCTATAGTATGCCTAGACTGGTGATCTGACAAAGGGCATTTATGGGAAAATTGCTGTTTGCTATTTTTTAGACCTGGCGTCAGTTTGTTTGGGCCAACAGCTTCAATAGTCCCTATAAGTGTACTATAGAAGACAGACACAATCTTCTCTTTGGCCCAGTAAGGATCTGTGTTGATGGACTTGATAGGCAAATGTTTCTAAGAGACACTTATGAGATATTTTGGAATTCAGCATGGGTGCAGTTGATCTGCATTTTTCAAATGTTTCTCAATGTTTCAGAATTATTTCAGGTCATCTTATGCCTCGTTTCCACTGAGCGGATCGGTTCGGGTCGGTTTGGTCCGGTACGCTAATTTGAGTGTTTCCATTATGAAAGCGGCCCATACAACCGAACCAAACCGCACCATTCCTGGTCTGCTTCAGATGTAGGGCCATAGGAGATGGTACGGTACGGTTAGGGCGGAGCTACTGGCGTCACACAATAGATTCCACTGATTGGGGGACAGGAAAACTTCAATGCTCACGTCAAATGAAAGAGCAAAACAAACGCCTCATTTGGTGTAAACCCCGCATGGTCCCTGGTGGCCCGACTTGCAGTGGAAACGCTCACCTGAATAGACCGGACCATTCTAATCCTTCCAAACTGTACCGACCCGAACCGTTCCGCTCAGTGGAAACGAGGCATTAGACATCTCTGGCCACCTTAATGTGTGGTAAAGCCATTATCTGTGCAGTATGCCTAGACTGGTCATCTGACAATTCGGGTATTTGTAGCAAGATTGGCGTTTGTTATATTTTAGAGCTGGTGTCAGTTTGTTTGGGCCAACAGCTTCAATAGCCCCTTTAAGTGTACTATTGACTATAGACACAATCTTCTCTTTGGCCCAGTAAAGACCTGTGTTGATGGACTTGATGATACTTCTGAGATCTTTCGGAAAGGTAGGTGCACTTGACCTGCATTTAAATTGTTTCAGCTGGTTTTGCATTCCCATTGACTTGCTAGAGGAAAAAAGAAGTTCTGAGTGAAAGAAAGCCTGGTTGACCCTGCCCCTAATGAGTCAATTTTAGGTTAGCGTACCTTTTGGATCTTTGGGTTGAGTTTGATATGAATTTACATTGACTTGCACTTTGATTTGTATTACTTTGTTCTGTTCTCCAGGGAAGAAAATACATGTAGTACTTTGTCCCAACTCCCTAGGTGCCATCTAATTCTTTTTTTTTTTTTTCCAATAAAACTTTTATTGAAATTAAGAAGATGACATACAGTATTGATAGATCCACATGTAAAGTATAAGTAACACACTTCCGGAAACAATAGGCATATCACATAAGAAATAAGTATTGCTTCTTGAAATATATCCAAGAGAAAAGAGGACAAGATGGTGATGGGAGAATCGGTGAAATACTATACAGCTATGCAAGAATATTGGTGTAAAAGTGCACTTGAGTTTCATAAATGGTCTGGAGATGTCTGCAGTTGAACAAGTGTAACAATCTAAAAAAAGGAGAAAAGGTAATATTGACAATAGATATCCCCATGCAACCCAGGTGTGTGTGTGTGTGTGTGGGGGGGGTGACCCAACATCAATGTCTGTGAGCGTTGAGAACTGAAAGATTAGTATTACTAAGATTTGTAAGAACTGATCCCTGGACTTAGTTATGTGTTATAATCGTCGGTCCTGGACATGAGATTCTAGTATTGGTCAGTAGTTCGGAAATGTATCCAGCATGCCCAAGAATTTGGTGGGGTTGTCTCAAGCTATATGTATAAGTTCCTCCCATCTAATTCTACCTGTGAGGCAGTGCTGTATTTTGGCCTAGGCCAACAAGGCCCAGGCCTAGGATGGCACTTTTCAGGGGGGCAGCAAAAAAGCCACCCCCCTCCACCTGAGACTCTATTGGTCACTGGTTGCTAGAGCCGCCTCTCTCACCCCCCTCTCTCTCTCACTCTCTTTCACATCCCTCTCTCTCTCTCGTCCCCCCTTTCTCTCTCTCCCCCTCTCTCACCCCTCCTCTCTCTCTCTTCCTCTCTCTCATCCCTCCTCTCTCTCATCCCCCCTCTCTCACACTCTCTCTCATCCTCCCCTCTTTCTCTCTCTCTCTCATCCTCCCTCTCTCTCACCCCCTCTCTCTTTCATCCCCCCCTCTCTCACCCACCCCCTCTCTCTCCCTCATCCACCCCCTCTCTCTCCCTCCCACTCCCTCTCACCCCCCCCCTCTCGAGAGATCTCAGGGGTTCATGCTGGGACTTGTAGTCCTTCAATTTTGGTGAGAGTCACATCCGTTAAAAAAGGAGTGGGGCAAATTTACATAGAAGGGGGGAGGGGGGGCACCCAAATTTAGTCTTGCCTAGGACAGCACAAAACCAAAATACACCACTGCTGTGTAGGTCAAACAGTGGGTCCCCCTTCCCTCACGGTTGTCTGACCAAGCAGCTAGAAAGGAGACAACTTCTTTGACAGATGCCACTTTTCTACATCTCCAAGAACTTGCTTGAGACAAGCTCCTCTCGAAGAATGCAGGGGGTAGCGGGGTATTGTCAGCTAAAATAATCAAGACAAACAGGCAAGTGCTTGAGATGAAGAAAAGAGCCCTCTTTCCAAGCAGCAGTCTCCTTGCTAGCTGCATGTTCAGACGGCTGCAATGGTGCTTGTCTGATCTCACAGTTAACCTTATACAGCACTTAGGGTAATGAGATGAGACCACTTCTGCATACTTTCTGTCACGTACCTGGAGGAGATCGAACTGTAGAAGGAGCTTCTCTTGCACCTCTTGTCCAACACCACTGGTAGTGATGACAGGAGGTGTGAAGACACAGAGGGGCACGAGGACCGGTATAACAGGCAGTGCCAGCTGAGGTTTGCAGGAAACAGATGACCATGGACCACCAGGCAAGAACCAGTAACTGAAACACGGTGAAGCTTGATCAGCAGGCAGGAGCGTAGCCGGGACACAAGCCGAAAGGTCATCAACAGCGGGGCAGCAAGGATACAGGAGTCAGAATACAGGCTGGAGTAGGTACACAGTCAGGCAGGAGGGCACAGAAGCACAAGACAGGAACGGAGTCAGAGTACAAGCCAAGGTCACAATAGGCAGGCGGGAATCCAGACAATGGTTTAGTGGTGAATTGGCGCAAGAAGAGGTCTCAATAAAGTCTGGTCCTGGGGACCCGGGGGAGGGGGGGGGGGGAGGGAAACACCAGGGGTAGGGGGACCCCCAAAAAGTTCAGGGGGTAGCTGTCTACTGTAGCGGCTGCCAGCGGAAGAGACAGAAGAGATCTCTGGGGGAGACAAAAGGGAAGACAGCGCAGCGCCTTCTAAGTGCAGCAAGCTATTTATTGCAGCATGTGCAGCAGTAATACACTCACATTTAGTCGGTGAATAAAAGATGCAGTAAGTCAAGTAATGTTGATCATCAGGGGCATCACTAGAGCGGGTGCTGGTGGTGGAGGCAGTGGATCCCGGTGAGAGCGGCAGGGGGGGGTTCCTCCGTGTGTGCAGGGACGGCCTCGGTGGTGTCCACGGGCTCCCCGTCAGCTGGTGGAACGCTGGCACTCGTGGGTCCTGGGATCCTGACGTCACTGACGTCACTCCTGGCGGTGATGCGGGACGCTACGGGAATTCAGAGACTGGTCAAGGGCAAGCTGGGTCAAACACGGTTAGGCAGGTATAACAAGGCACAAGGCACAGGTAAACAGGAACTATCTGAAGACCACCTAGCAATCTGTTCATGTAATAGTTCAGCTTAAATAGGCCGTTTGACCCCAGTACGAGTCACGTGCCTGTGCATATGCCTATTTCTTCTTGTTCACACGCTAATACGTTTGCACATGCGTGCCAATGCCCGTTCTGTATTGAGCATTTGCTCATAGTTATGAGCATGAACATGTAATGTCCCTCTGGTTCCAACTGAGCTTCTCTTACACTTTCATTCTTCATGCTTTACATTCTTTAGCTTATTCTTACTTTTTTAAATGTATTTTACTAAGTTTTTATTGAGTTTTAAAAGTAAAGAGTTCAATGACAATATTGCGAACAGAGCGGCAGATGCAGCTGCCTCAAATGTCAGTAACAGTGCGACATAAGAAAAAGTTACAATAGATAGCGAGAAACACAAAGTTATGACAAAAGAAGAAAATATGTGCACAACATTAGTTCAAGGCACAGGTTCATTCACATATTTTTAAGGAAAAGAAGAGAATTCCATTCAAGAGTATTTCATCAACAAAATAGCATATGTTATCAGCTATTTACGTGAGATACCAGGTAACCCAAGGCTGCCAAGATTTCTCAAAGGATAGAAACGAGTCTTATCTTAAAGCAAGTACTTTTTCATAAAGATAATGTTGCTTAGGTGCTATCTCTTTGTTTCTCATGATTAGTAATTTAGCGGAAAGCAGTATGTTAGGGACAATGTTATGGTATAGAGGTTGGAAGGTCTCTATCCCTAAATTCAAAGATGCTAAAGCAGGGTTAGGAAGCATGAAAATACCTAAGACATCTGAGAGAATTTAAAAGATTTTCTGCCAGGAGATGCGTATAATTTTACAGGACTAAAATTACGTTTTCCATATTACCATTGCCACGCCCTTGCCAGAATAAGGAGGACTTGGTGGAAGAAAATTGAGCTAAACAATGTGGCGTAAGAATGTAAAATACCATCTTGTTACTATTTTTTGGGAAAGATCCCAGTTATTTTTAACCAGAGCTTTTTTCCAGCTGGAATTGGTGGAACTCAGTTCCACTACCTCTGGTATACCTTCTGTATTTACAAGTGACAGCTTGTCTCCCAACAGCTCACACATATCTGATCTCATGAACAACTCCTACTGAGTGCAGGATGGGGACAAGGGAGATGCAGGTGCCCGGGGTGCAGTGCAGATGCCTACACCCCTACTGGATGATCTCCC
>NC_138774.1:12454574-12514574 GCF_965119305.1 Pelophylax lessonae
CAGATTGCCGCCATTACGCGTTAAAAAAAATAACAACAAAAATGACAAAAATCTTTCCCTTTGTTAGTAAACATGATAACTTTTGCGCAAACCAATCAAAATACACTTTTTGCGATTTTTTTTACCAAACATATGTAGCATAAAACAAATTGGCCGAAAATGTTAAAACATTTTGATTTTTACATTTTTTGGGGAATTTCATATAAAAAAATGTGAAAAATATTGTTATTTTTGCAAAATTGACGCTCTTATTTTTGTTTATAGCGCATGATCAAAAAATCGCACAGGTGATCAAATACCACCAAAAGAAAGTTCTGTTTGTGGGAAAAAAAGGACATCAAATTTGTTTAGGTACAGCGTTGCACGATCGCGCAATTGTCCGTTAAAGTCACGCAGTGCCGAATTGCAAAATACCCCCTGGTCTTTCAGCAGCCAAATCCTCCGGGGCTTAAGTGGTTAAAGAGGATTGGGTGACCGGCTTGGATGGACAAACCCAGAGTGCTTTTGGCATCAGTTTGAGAAGGTTCTGTGATCATTCAGAGTGTGCAACTGACCTGCTTTATCTATTTTTGCATTCTTATGGACTTGTATTGGGAAAGAAGAAGTCCCAAGTGAACAAAATCCTAGTCGACACAGGCCAAAGGGCTAGTGTACCTTTGACCTTTGAGATGTGCTTGCCATGGATCGAAGTGAAAGTACAAGCCCATTTCAAAAATCCCCTTAGAGCCCATCTCCGGGCTCCTTGATTTTGACAGTTTTTTTGAACCCCCAATCTCTTCTACCACAGTTGTTTGATAGGTAAGTGTTTTCTTTCTTAATTAGTTGTCTCCAATCTCCATTGAGCTGCTACTGGAAAGAAGATCGGAAACAGAACTACCAGCGACATCAGAGCCTGCATCAGAAAGGGCTCTGTGACAGATGCCAATTCCAGTGTTGTGCCTCTGTCCCATCCCTCTGCTTTGCTATTCCTCTGGTGATGCGGTATTTGTGCTTTGTGAATGGCAAGGCAGAGGGAGGGGGCAAAGGCACAGCACCGGAACAGATGTCTGTCATAGTCTTATGCAGCTGGGAACTGGAAGCATGCATGGCAGCAGCTCAATGGAGCTTAGGACAGCTATTAAAACGAGAAAATGTTTACAAATTAAACTACTATTAAATTAGTATGGGTTTAAAACTATAAAAAACAGGGGGCCCAGAGGTGGGCTTTAAGGGCCACTGCTGATTGGCAAATGTACACTGTTATTAGCTACACAAACCTGACATCATCGAGAGTAGTGCCTACCGACTCCTGATCATCAGTAGTTGACCATGAGCTGTCGGTGGCTGCACAGGAAGCTGTCACATGATAGCAGGCCACATAATATGGCCATATTAGGTCAATGATATCACCATTCTATGGATGGGCTTTGATTGGCAAATTATGATCATGTGTAGACTTGTAGCGCTGCTAAAAGCTGGAGGATAACAGGTGTCCTTACCGGCATTCAGAAAGTGGGAGCAGGCGTCAGGCACTAATTCAGAAGTGTGGCCAGAAGTTCACAGAGAGAAAGAGCCGCTCAGGTGTGTATAGTCCAATAATCAGCGGTTGGGTGCACGTCAGATCCGCAGTCCCAGTAGCAATATCCACATAGAAGATTAAAGACTGCACTTTGACTTGAAAATATTGATGATTTATTCATCGCCCCCTTGAAGACGTCGTAATGACGAAACACGTCGGGAGGAGCTAGCCAAGCGTCACCTGCGTCACACCCGGAAGTTTGGAGGTCGGCAGTTTTGTTGGTTATCTATTGAAGGAACACCGCTGCAAAATGCTCCTGATTTTTGCTACTACGTTGGCTTACAAGCTTGTACTGTGTTATCTGGGTGAGTGCATACCCTAGAAGTTTTAAATAAAGAATTTTATTAAAGATAATGCACTATGGGCTTTTTTCCTTCTTGATATCTCCCCACTTTATGAGGTGCATTGCTATCAAGTGAGGATCTGGCTGTTTATTACGTATTATCTCAGTGTCATGATTGTAGATAGAAGATTTTAAAGGCTGAAGTTCCTTGGAGGTGTTTGGTTCGAGAGGGTCTCAGCGGTCCCATAACCGCTTACTGCTGTACCCCCGCCATCCTCTGGTAAGAGTCAGTGTGTGGTGGCTGGGATCTCACATCTTTCTGTTGATACACACGTGGGTGAAAATATGCTGACCCTTCTGCACTCCTTGTGATACTCATCTGATATGGACTATATACATTATACATTATACCATATAGCACTTCATCTATTATCCTATAACACTAGCGCTGCTCTGTTTGTACCCATTTGTTTTAAACCTTCCAGTGTTTTTGAGCTTGCTGCTGTTGTTTTTTTATAAAGGGCGCGGGGTGTTTTTATATTTTATTTTATACATAAATGGTGACAGACAAAGACATCAGAGACAGGAGCCAAATAGTTGACGCGTTTCACTAAATTAAATTTGCCTAATCATAACTGATGATTAAGCGAATGTAATTTCGTGAAACGCGTCAACCATTTGGCTCCTGTCTCTGATGTCTTTGTCACCATTTATGAATAAATCATCAATATTTTCAAGTCAATGTGCAGTCTTTCCTCTTCTATGTGGATATTACAGAAGCATGGCGATATGTGCGCCGATTAAAACCGACCCAGTGCTTCAGATATGGATACGGCTGTGTATGGTCTCAGCCAGCGCTGCTCCGGCCACGCTTTCCGACATGTTTCCCCCCATCTACCTGGGCTTGGTCACAGAGGTCTCTGTGACCATGCCCCAGATTGTGAGGCATGGCTAGAGCAGCTCTGGTTGAGGCCATGCATTTCAAGCACTGGATCGGTTTTGAGTGGCATCTTACCCCACATTTGTTTGAGAAGCTTCTGAGATCTTTTAGAAATCATGGCAGGTGCAGTTGACCTACTTATGACCTACTTCATCCGCTTTTGCAATCCTGTGGACTTACATGAGGAGCAAAGCAGTTCTAATGCAAACAAAAGGCCACCAACATAGGCCTTAACACTAATCCGTGGAAAAAGAAAGCTTATGTAGAGTAGTTGAATGACCCCCATTGTCTACAAACACCAAATGCTCATCCAGAAGCAGATTTGCACCTTTATTTCCCGACACCAGCTTTGTTTTTCTTCCCTTGTTGCTGAGAGCTCTCCAGCCCCTTTGGATTCATGTAGCCGTCGCTCCGATTCTGTCAGACAGTGCCTCGAAAGTTCATTTTCTCTGAGAATGTTTGTTTGATTGAACAAGATATAATTTGCTGTATCGATGGACAGAGAAGAAATGTAATCAAGGAACAGCATAACTGATTAGACCATTCTGGCAATGGAGAGGGAAATTAGCTGCGCGTTGTTGTTTGACTTATGTTCTGCTATTGAGTATCTTTCATTAGGCGGGCTTTGGTCTGCGGAGGGGAGAGAGTGTGTTTTATGATCATTGTGTTGAAATTACAGTGCTAGGCATAGCAAATTACCTACCTCTTGGGCACAAGTTGTAACATTGTCTTGGGGATTTTATTGTGCCGTCAGCCGATTGCAGTGAAATATACCTGGATTTGTCTTCTCAATGTTTTTGGTTATTAAAGGCGTCCTACCAGAGAGAAGCTATTCTCCTCTTTTGTTTGTGGTGATTGTGACTTACCTGTGACCATTCTATGGATCTCTTCGTGGAGAGTTTGCAAGTATATTTAGGTATGTATTGATGTATTGCATATAGTGTACATATATTTGAAGTTTTTTTTTTTTTTTTTTTAGGGACACTGTGTTTTTATAATCAGAGCAACAGAATCATTTTACCCCTTTACGCTTTCTGGCGCCAGCCCTTTTAGTAGTCCATGATGCCCAGAGCCAGAAGGCGGGGCTCTCATTTTCGCCACACTGTGATTGGCTACATAGTAATAACATCATCAAGAGCTGTGCCTACAGGCTCCGGATCAGCAGTAGCTGACAAGGAGCTGTTGCTGATTGTGCAGGAAGCTGTCACATGATAGCAGGCCACCGGCCCAATCAGCTACACCCAAGGAATTCCCCTCCCTGCATCCCCGCATGCATTCCCCACCCTGCATCCTCACACCTGTTCCCCTCCCTGCCTCTCCACATGCATTCCCCTCCCTGCATCCCTACACGCGTTCCCCTCCCTGCATCCTCACACAAATTCCCCTCCCTGCATCCCCACATGCATTCCCCACCCTGCATCCTCACACCTGTTCCCCTCCCTGCATCCCCACACGCATTCCCCTCCCTGCATCTCCACACGCATTCCCCTCCCTGCATCCTCACACGAATTCCCCTCCCTGCATCTTCACATGCATTTCCCTCCCTGCATCCCCACATGCATTCACCACCCTGCATCCCCACATGGATTCCTCTCTCTGCATCCCCACATGCATTCCCCACCCTGCATCCCCACATGCATTTCCCTCTGTGCATCCCCACATGCATTTCCCTCCGTGCATCCCCACATGCATTTCCCTCCGTGCATCCCCACATGAATTCCCCTTCCTGTATCCCCACATGCATTCCCCTCCCTGCATCCCCACGTGCATTCCCTCCCTGTATCCCCACATGGATTCCCTCCCTGCATCCCCACATGCATTCCCTCCCTGCATTCCCTCCCTGCATCCCCACATGCATTTCCCTCCCTGCAACAACACATGCATTTCCCTCCCTGCATCCCCACATGCATTCCCTCCCTGAATCCCCACATGCATTTCCCTCCCTGCAACCCCACATGCATTCCCCACCTTGCCTCCCCACATGCATTCCCCTCTCTGCATCTCCACATACATTCCCCACCCTGCATCCCCACATGCATTCCCCTCCCTGCATCCCCACTTGCATTCCCCTCCCTGCGTCCTCACAGGAAGCTGTCACATGATAGCTGGCCTCTGGCCCAATCAGCTACACGCAGGTAATTCACTTCCCTGCATCCCCATATAACAAAGAGCCACATTATCGGGCCATATTAGGTCAATGATGTCACCGTTCCATGAATTTATTGATGAATAATTTGCTTGTATTTTATATGGTTTGACAAATTGGATATACAGTACATAGCTCCAGTTCAGTGACTTTGATAATAACCCCTAACAATGCCAGAATAAGGATGGCTCAATCCTTGTGGATGTGCAGCTACATGTGTAAGACTGTCAATTGCTGGCTATTAAACTGACTGCCGAGAGTTGCTGTGTATATACAGAAGTTCTAGAAGCTGCTGCAGTAACAAAATGACCTGCTGATACAGTGTTTATAAACAATGTTAAGACAGGAGATAGAGTGATGCAAAGTAATACTGTTTATAAACATTGATAACACCTAAGAAAGATACAAATCAACATTGTTTATAAATATTCTTCAGAAAAGATATAGAGCAATACAAAGTATCATTGTTTATAAACATTGTTCAGACAGGAGATAGATAGAAAATACCATTGTTTGCAAACATTGTTCAGGGAGGAGATAGAAAGATACAAATAATACCATTTATAAATACTGTTCACACCAGAGAGAGAGAGACAAAGTAACATTGTTTATAAACATTGTTCAGACAGGAGATAGATACAAAATACCATTGTTTGCAAACATTGTTCAGGGAGGAGATAGAAAGATAGAAATAATACTGTTTATAAAAACTGTTCACACCAGAGAGAGAGATACAAAGTAACATTGTTTATAAACATTTTTCAGACAGGAGATAGTGAGATACAAAGTAGCATTAGGGAAGATTTACTAAAACTGATGCACACAGAATCAGGTGCAGCTATGCATAGAAACCAATCAGCTTCTAACGTCAGCTTGTTCAGTTAAGCTTTGACAATAAAACCTGGAAGCTGGTTGGTTTCTATGCACAGCTGCACCAGATTCTGTCTTCACCAGTTTTAGTAAATCTCCCCCTTGTGGATAAAAATTGTTCAGAAGGGAGCTAGAGATATATAAAATAATACTGTATATAAACATTGATCAGATGGGAGATTGAGAGGTACAAAGTAACATTGTAAACATTGTTCAGGCAGGGAATCACGAGGTACAATGTTACACTGTTTATAAACATTGTTCAGGCAGGAGATAGATACAGAGTACCATTGTTTATAAACATTGTTTAGATGGGAGATAGAGAGATACAAAGTAACATTGTTTGCTAACACTGTTCAGGTGGGAAATGGAGAAATACAATGTAACATTATCTATTCACATTGCTCAGAGAGGAAATAGAGAGATACACATTAATACTGTTTATAAATACTGTTCACACCAGAGAGAGATACAAAGTAGCATTGTTTATATACATTGTTCAGACTAGAGATAGAGAGATACAAAGTAACCACGTTTATTAACATTGTTCAGGTGGGAAATAGAGAGATACAACCCTCGCTGCTGTTAGAAATTGCGGGGCCCCATACAGACTACCTGGCAGCCCCCCCCCCCCCCCCCAAGAAAATATTAAAGATATATTTAGCTAAAGTTACAACAAAATCACTATTATCAGACACAAATACAACATAACTCACACAATTCCTGCTAAATCAAAAAGAAAAACCCAATGAAAAAAATATACAGGCTGGGCAGTTGGAGCTCCAGGATCAGAGAGACAGAGGGAGAGAAACAAAGTTACAGATAAACTCAGGAGCAGAGCTAACATTAGAGCCAGTGCTGGGAGGGGGGCCCACACAGGGAGGGGGATTAGTGAGGGACAACTGTCTCTTTCTCAGCAGATAAAAGCTGATAGCAGGGAGAGGGACAGATCAGATTCAGGTGCTGGAGGAAGATTTCTGTATTTGTTGTCCATCACTAATCCCCCTCTCTGTGTGGGCCCCCCTGTGTGCCTCAGGCCCCCTACAAGAGGGCTGGTGCCCCCCCCCATCAACGGCCCTGGATACAAAATAACATTGTTTATAAACATTGTTCAAGTGGGAAACAGAGAGATATTGTTAGTTCTGCATCTATTCTGCTTCATTCATCTGCAGAATAAAGTGATGAGCTTCAATCTTGATATGAGGTCACTTACTTACCGCCAATCTACTGAGGACAGCAGGAGAAGGAAAAACAAAATAAAGCTTATACTTACAAAGTTGCTTGATTGAATCGATTAAAGGAGCTGAGGAGTGTGTAATGTACCCCTATATCTTGAAGGACTTAAATACCAATAAATCTAATGCACACAACTAAATTGAAATAAAAGACCCATGTATACCCTTCCTGACAATAAAGCAGCTTCAACTTTATCTCAGGGATTCATTAATTCCGCATATACTGTTGTCTCTCGCTGTCCATTATGTCACTACTATTTAGAAAGGCAGAATTCTCCCTCCACAGCTCAGCATTGTTGGTTCCCCCCAGGCCAATCAATTTATAAAACAGTGCTGGAGACGGTAGGGGGGCCGGGGCTGCAGGAATCCAGCATCTGTCTCCATTTCTGGGCTGCAGTTTGGCACTGACAGGCGTCTCTGCAAGGACACGGCTTCACGTCAGCTCTTTGGCAATGAGTATACGCTTTGTATACCGCAATATTAGCATGATTATTACTCTTTTGTACGGCGCCAGCATTTTCTGAAGTGTTTCACAATATGAAGAAATGAGCAAAATAAGAAAGGCAAAGATTAACACAATTTTAACACACAATAAAGCAAAGGTCAAAGGTCGGTGTCTGCAAAAGCTTACCGAAATTCAGGATTTAAAGCGCAATAAAGCTTTCAGTTGGAATCCGAAATAAACATTCCAGGTGCGTCAAAACATATAAAAAGGGTTCAACGTTTTACAGTTTGTTTCCTGTAGATAATAGCCACGGCCTGGGTAGAAAAACCTGTCCTCTGCCAGCATGCTGCCGCACCTCTTGCTCTCCATGTGGAAGCAGTGGTATCTCTGCAGTGGTCTGACACACCCCATGCTGAGTCACAGTGAGAGCTCTCCAATCAGCTGGGGGCATCTTTTCTGATTGCAGAGCTACAGGTCTGACTCAGAGGTTTGAGTGCTGAAATTCTGCAAAGAGAACATTGCTAACATGCAGAGAGCAAGGGTCATGCAGCATGCTGGCAGGGGACAGGCTCTTATACTCAGGCATTGGCTGTTTTCTAAAGAAGAGTTTACTAAAGAGAAATACGGGAGTAACATTGTTTATAAACATTGAACAGATGGAAGATAGAGAGATACAAAGTAACATTGTTTATAAACATTGATCAGACTGGAAATAGGGTGATACAAAGTAGCATTGTTTATAAACAATGATCAGACAGGAGATACAAAGTAACATTGTTTATAAACATTAATCAGGTAGGCGATAGCGAGATAACAAGTAACATTGTTTATAAACATTGATCAGGCAGGAGATAGAGAGATATAAAGTAATATTGTTTATAAACATTGATCAAACAGGAGACAGAGAGATACAAACTAACATAGTTTATAAACATTGTTTAGACAGGAGATAGAGAAACACAAAGTAACATTATTTATAAACATTGCTCAGACAGGAGATAGAGAGATATAAAGTAACATTGTTTATTGGTTACTATGCACAGCTGCACCAGATTCTGGGTACACCAGTTTTATTAAATCTTCCTACTTGTGTATAAAAATTGTTCAGAAGGGAGATAGAAAGTAATACTGTATTAAGACATTGATTATACAGGAGATAGAGATACAAAGTAACATTGTTTATAAACATTGATCAGACAGGCGATTGAGAGATACAAAGTAACATTGTTTATAAACATTGCTCATACAGGAGATAGAGAGATACAATGTAACATTGTTTATAAACATTGATCAGGCAGGAGATAGAGAGATACAAAGTAACATTGTTTCTAAACATTGCTCAGATGGGAGATAGAGAGATACAATGTAACATTGTTTCTAAACATTGATCAGGCAGGAGATAGAGAGATATAAAGTAACATTGTTTCTAAACATTGCTCAGATGGGAGATAGAGAGATACAATGTAACATTGTTTATAAACATTGATCAGGCAGGAGATAGAGAGATATAAAGTATCATTGTTTATTGGTTACTATGCACAGCTGCACCAGATTCTGTGTACACCAGTTTTATAAAGTCTTCCTACTTGTGTATAAAAATTGTTCAGAAGGGAGATAGAAAGTAATACTGTATACGAACAGTGATTAGACAGGAGAGAGAGACACAAAGTAACATTGTTTATAAACAATGTTTAGGCAGGAGATAAAGAGATACCAAGTGACATTGTTTATAAACATTGATCAGGCAAGAGATAGAGAGATACAAAGTAACATTGTTTATAAACGTTGATCAGACGGGAGATATATACAAATAAATATTGTTTATAAACATTGTTCAGACAGGAGATAGGATAGAGATATAAAGTAACATTGTTTATAAACATTGATCAGACAAGAGATAGTTTACACACCAAAGCATTTAGGTGATCTGAAGAAGATAGTTTGTTTATTCCTCAACAAAATCAAAATTTCTCCTTAAAGCTAAAGTCTCTTATATTTTGCCCTCGTTTGGTCCTCCTTTCTCCCTTTATCACCATTTTAATGATTTTTTTTTTTTTAACCACTTACCGCATATCGACGTACCCATACGTCGGTAAACTTTGCGGTAGTATATGGGGATGATGCCTCTAGCTAGGATTCACAAAAGCAAGGTATTGTCTGTGTGACTGTTCCAAGGCGGGCTGTATTTGTGAATAGACTGCCCTAGATTATGGCGAGCCTACATGATTGAAAGAACGGAAAGCCAATGGATGAACAGAGCAGGCCAGGGACAGTCGGGTTAGTCCACACAGGTGTCAAACTGGCGGCCCTCCAGCTGTTGCCGAACTACAAGTCCCACGAGGCATTGCAAGGTTGACAGATACAAGCATGACTCCCACAGGCAGAGGCATGATGGGACTTGTAGCTCCCCAACAGCTGAAGGGCCGCCAGTCTGGATGCCATCTAGCCAGGAATTGAGGCGGGGCTCTATCTGATTTGCTTCTGCTTCTAATGCACATAGTGAGAAGCAGAGGCGTAACTAGAACCTTCAGGGCCCCCGGTGCAAGAAACCATGAAGGGCCCCCCCGGACCTCTGTTTGGGGGCCTTTCCCTTCAAGCCTGGGGCTCTTCCCACTGATCCTGGGGCCCTTTACTCACGTCGTCCCGCAATGGAACCCTTTCACAAGTTCTGCAGTGGGCCCCCTTCCTGCCAACTCGGGGCCTCCCCCACGGTGGTGGAATTCCAGGGCTCGGTCGCAAGTGTGATCTTTGCGATCCTGGAAGTTCACCCACTGGTGTCAGTAGTTTTTATTTTTTGGTATTTTAATTGTATTATTTTTTATAATTTTAATTTATTTTTTTCCAATGTCACTGACTATGACTCTGCCCATTCAGAAAGGAAGGAGCTGGTAAATTACATATTTACCGACCCCCTTGCTGGTTCTCTATTGTGACACATCCCCTGCAGCAGCCGGCAGGAGAGGGGAGGGAGAACATGGGGGGGGGGCTGGACCTGGGGAGCACACAGGGGCCCAGAGACAGCAGAACACAAGTGAACTGGATAGGAGGAGTGGCGGGGGGCAGCATACAGAGGAACCAATCTCCTCCATTTTCCTCCTGCAGCTACGGGAGGAAAAAAGGAGGACAGTGATTTCTCTACATGCTGCCCCCACCGCCGCCTCCTATCCAGGTGTACAGGGGAGCCACACAGGCCCCCTGGAGCATGGGGCCCGGTTGCAATTGCAACCCCTGTAACCCCTCCAAAGCCCCCTCCTATACAGGTGTACAGGGGAGCCGCACAGGCCCCCCTGGACCATGGGGCCCTGTTGCAATTGCAACCCCTGCAACCCCTCCAAAGCCCCCACCCCCCCTGCTATACAGGTGTACAGGGGAGCCACACAGGCCCCCCTGGACCATGGGGCCCGGTTGCAATTGCAACCCCTGTAACCCCTTTCAAAGCCCCCTCCTATACAGGTGTACAGGGGAGCCGCACAGGCCCCCCTGTACCATGGGGCCTGGTTGCAATTTCAACCTCTGCAACCCCTCCAAAGCCCCCACCCCCCCTGCTATACAGGTGTACAGGGGAGCCACACAGGCCCCCCTGGAGCACGGGCCCTGTTGCAATTGCAACCCTGCAACCCCTCCAAAGCCCCCACCCCCCCTCCTATACAGGTGTACAGGGGAGCCGCACAGGCCCCCCTGGACAATGGGGCCCGGTTGCAATTGCAACCCCTGTAACCCCTCCAAAGCCCCCACCCCCCTCCTATACAGGTGTACAAGGGAGCCGCACAGGCCCCCCTGGACCATGGGGCCCGGTTGCAATTGCAATCCCTGCAACCCCTCCAAAGCCCCCGCCCCCCCTCCTATTCAGGTGTACAGGGGAGCCGCACAGGCCCCCCTGGAGCACGGGGCCCGGTTGCAATTGCAACCCCTGTAACCCCTCCAAAGCCCCGCCCCCCCTTCCTGTACAGGTGTACATGGGAGCCGCACAGGCCCCCCTGGACCATGGGGCCCGGTTGCAATTGCAACCCCTGCACTTATGCCCCTGATGAGAAGTTCACAGTGTGCAGTGCAATCAGAGGAAGCAATCTCAACACAGGAGAGGAGGCGGCACAACTGTGCAAGACTGAAGGAAAGGCCGGAGTTCAGCTTTAAATAAACATTTCATTCATCCGAAGTAATCCATCGTGTTTGATTGTTATGCAAATCGGTCCCTTTTCTTTCCGAGTCAATAAGCCCAAACAAAACATTCCCTTTTCAGCGGATTGCGATGGTAGATGAGATAGTCCGGGAAAGGGTTAACGCATTGTTCTACATACCATTATTGCTCTATAATTCCCTCATCATTCCCAAACAGAACTTCTCGCTGAGCCCTCGGTGATTTTATGGAAGAATAATTACTTACATCATCAAATAAAGAGAAGGCGTAAGTCAGTCTCCGGAGTCGGGATTAGCAGATCCGAAGACATTCCTAAGGAAAAAAAAAATCAGACTGCTCACCGCCTGCCGAGTTTCTGGTTCAAAGTCAGAAGTCAGATATATACCGAACCATTCGGAGAATTTTTTTTTTTTTTTTTTAGTTCTTCATTGGAAAAAAAAAATATATAGAAAATAAAGCGAACTGCCAAAAGCGAAGCCTTAAATGCTCTGGGATCTGTGAAGGTCATAAACATAGAGAAGAAATGAATTCCTAGCGAAAGGGAAAGAAGGAGATGGAGATGTAATTAGCACTTGTCCGGTATAAGGTTTGTTGGTCGGCATATAAAATAAGACGCCCCGGATCCGTCTGCTGCGTTCAGAAAAGTTCTGTAGGACGGAGAGGAGAACTTCTTCTTGAAGAGATGATAGGAGCTGCTAAAATCCCCTTCGGGCCCGTTTACAGAGATCAGCAAACTAAGAACATTTTGTTTTGCGTTCTTGTTGGCCTTAAATTATTTTCTGCACTTTTCACTAGTTTGCCTCAAGTTTTATTTCTTTTTTTTTCCAATTTATAAAAGTTTTAAGGCATAGTCCACCTTTCAAAAAAAAAAAGGATACAGTTGGATTGCGACTGTAATTTGTTCTGGAAACATGCTTCTAATCCAGGGCCACTGATGGGGGGGGGGGGCACGAGTCCTCCTGTAGGGGGCCTGGGCAAGCAGGGGAGCCACAACAGCATGGGAAAAGGGGGCGGTCGGGCAGATGGGGCAATTGCAGAAGGAAGCCCTGTGTGGCTCTCTGTAGGCAACAGGTGAAAGCCAGTTTCCCCCCTCCCTGTCGGCTTTCAGCTGCTGCAGGGAGAGACACAGACACAGGGCATCATTCCTGAAATTGCTTCTCCGACACCAATCCCCCTACCTGTTGTGCCTGCTTCTGATCCCCCCCCTCCTGTGTGCCCCCATTTACTGTGCCCCCCCCCCCCTTAGCGCTGCAGGCTTCCCTGTCCTGTAATAAAAACAACAACATTCAACTGATCCTTTGAATTTCCAGCCCTATACTCTGGAAACTACTTTCAGAGGCAGGTGGGAGCAACCAAACTCTCAGCTCAGGAAACCATAAGGCCCCTTTCACACAGGCGGACCGTTCAGATCCGCCTGTTCGTTTTTTTGGCGGATCTGAACGGTCCCCCCATGCATCCCTATGGGGCATCGGATGTCAAATCTGAACGGATTGAAACCCTATTTTCCATCCGTCCAGCGGATCGGATCGGACGGGATCGGATGAGAACGGACCGACGGTCTGTTCCCATCCAATTCCCCCATAGAGGTGTATGGGTCTGTGACAGCTGTGTCTCCGCACAAAGTGCGGAGACACAGCTGTCATTCTCCTGCTCAGCGGGGGATCGATCGAGAAAAACGGACTCCATCCGACGGACGGAGTGTGTGAAAGAGACCTAAACAGACCGACACAATCAATCACTACCCCACTCCAAAAACTATATTTAAAGGAGAAGTACAGCCAAAGCTTGAGAGCTTCATTCTGCACTCCTGTGACCCATTTTCAGCAAACAGCGGGCTGAAGCCTGCCGTCGGCTGACGTCACAGAGCCGGTGAAGGCTCGGGCAAGATCGCAACAATAAAGTCAGGATCTGCTCACAACCCTGGACTGTCACCTGGCTCAGCCTCTCAGCAAGCCACTGAGAGCCTGAGCCGGCCGCTCCCATCCCCTCCACAGCCCAACGCTCCAGTGAGTGCAAGGAAGGCAGAGCAGAGAGCCTGTAACTGACAGTCACCAAGTCTCTGCTCACCGAGCTCTGAGAACCGAGCGTTCAGCAGTCTTTGATTGCTTGGTTCTAGTCTTAAAGCCGGGGGACCGATGCTGCATCCACCTAAGTAAGTATGATTTTGAAAAAAAAAAATTGCAAAACCAAACTTCTCTTTTAATACTAGCCGCCTAACTGTAGGAGGGCGCTATATCAGCATCAGATAGATTTGCTACGGTAAATGCCAGCATAGTCAAAGGCTGGTCTGGGCTCCCCCATCCTGCCACTCCTGCCCTCTCCACAGCCCAGCACTCCAGTGAGTGTGGGGGGGGGGGGGCAGAGCAGTCAGCAGTGCCTGACAGTCACCAGCTCTCTGCTCACCGAGCTATGAGAACAGAGCGATCAGCTGTCTTTGATCGCTTGTTTCTCAGTCTTAAAACCAGCGGGGGACCAATGCTGCATCCACCTAGGTAAGTATGGTTTTGTAAAAAATAAAAACTATACTGAACTTCTCTTTTAATACTAACCGCCTAACTAAAGGAGGGCGCTATATCAGCACCACATAGATTTGCTATGGTAAATGCCAGCATAGCCAGAGGCTGGTCTGGGCTTCCCCATTCTTCCGCTCCTGCCCTCTCCACAGCCCAGAACTCCAGTGAGTAGGGGGGGGGGGGGCAGAGCAGTCAGCAGTGCCTGTCAGTTACCAGCTCTCTGCTCACCGAGCTCTTATAACCAAGTGATCAGCTGTCTTTGATCGCTCCGTTCTCAGTCTTAGAACCGGCAGGGGACCGATGCTGCAATCACCTAGGTAAGTATGATTTTGGGAAAAAAAAAAAAACTTCTCTTTTAATACTAACCGCCTAACTAGAGGAGGGTGCTATATTAGCAAGCAATAGATTTGCTATGGTAAATGCCAGCATAGCCAAAGGCTGGTCTGGGCCTCCCCATCCTGCCGCTCCCGCCCCCTCAACAGCCCAGCACTCCATTGAGGGGCGGGGGGCAGAGCAGTCAGCAGTGTCTGACAATTACCAGCTCTCTGCTCCCGAGCTCTGAGAACTGAGTGATCAGCTATCTTTGATCGCTCGGTTCTCAGTCTCAGTACTGGCAGGGGACCGATGCTGCACCCACCTAGGTAAGTATGATTTAAAAAAACAAAATACAAAACCGAACTTCTCTTTTAATACTAGCCACCTGACTAGAGGAGGGCGCTATATCAGCACCAGATAGATTTGCTATGGTAAATGCCAGCATAGCCAGAGGCTGGTCTGAGCTCCCCCATTCTGACTCGCTACATCTGTACATCACACAATCTGCATAACAAGTACATTCTTCATCTGACACACTGAAGGGATAACAATGCTGTCTGTTTCTCAATACCATTTAGCTGCCATTTTCATAAAATGTTACATGACTGTTAAAAAAAAAGAGGAAAACCTCACAAGTGGCTGTCAGATTGAAGACGTCTGACAAAGCCGCACGCTTCTAACAGCGTGTCTTGTTGCGGTGAGATTTTCTCCCTTTTACATGCATGATAGAACATCTCAGGATTAACGCAGAGGAGACATGCTGCAACACAAAGCGTATGTATTGCATCATTTCAAAGCGAAAGCAAATATCTATAAAGTGTATAGATGTAAAACAATAGGGGACGAATGACTCCGGTCTAAATGCAAAAAAAAATATATACATAAAAAGTAAGGCTTCCTATCACAGTTCCTCATTTTTACTCCATACAACGAGAGAAGAAAGTCTCAATGTAACAAAAGCAAAGAGGGAAGAAAATCATTCATATAAGTGACACTCAAGCATAGGTGTATGCACAGGGGCAGTGGCGGCTGGTGCTCAAAAATTTTGGGGGGGTGCAAAAAGAAAAATGTAATAGGTATTGCTTTGCGGCAGAAAACGCGGTAAAACATTGCGTGACTCCGAGGTCATGGTACAGGCATGGCACAGATGATGGTATAGGCATGGCACAGGTGATGGTATAGGCATGGCACAGGTCATGGTATAGGCATGACACAGGTCATGGTATAGGCATGGCACAGGTCATGGCACAGGTCATGGTACAGGCATGGCACAGGTGATGGTACAGGCATGGCACAGGTGATGGTACAGGCATGGCACAGGTGATGGTATAGGCATGGCACAGGTGATGGTATAGGCATAGCACAGGTCATGGCACAGGTCATGGCACAGGTCATGGTACAGGCACCCTAATCACCCTGTGCCTATCAGCATTATCACCAACTTCATGGGTCCCAATGGTGACCCCATCCATGCTTCAGAGGGCCTATGCGGCCTCCTAGCCACATTAGGTTTTTCATTGGGGGAGCAGGTACAAGAACTGATCCCCTATATGACTCTCTATGCAGTAGTTCCTTTCTCTCCTGCGGCATTCAGCCTCTACATGGAGAGCCATACAGGCGTTTGGTTCTTGTGTTTGCCCCCCCCCCCCCCCGCTGCACTGATCACCCCTCCTACACTGATCACCCTCTCCTCCACTGCCCCCCCCCCCCGGCTTCCCTCCTCTTCTCTCCTGCTGG
This sequence comes from Pelophylax lessonae, assembly GCF_965119305.1. Taxonomy (NCBI): domain Eukaryota; kingdom Metazoa; phylum Chordata; class Amphibia; order Anura; family Ranidae; genus Pelophylax; species Pelophylax lessonae. The sequence continues at coordinate 12,470,755 of NC_138774.1, forward strand.
CAGGATGGAGATTAGGAAAGGGGGCAGTAAATATGTCATTCATCAGCCCCTTCTATTTCTGAGTGAACACAGTGAGTGATCTGTACCTATCACTCACTGTGTTCATTCATGACTGAAGCATAGTTTTCTATGCTTTAGCTTATAAATAAACAGGAAGGGTGTGCAGAGCTTTTCCTGTTCATGAATTCTCTGCAAAAAAAAAAAAGCTAAAAAAAAAAAAAAAAAGAAAATTGCATCAAATACTATAAAAAAAAGTACAATAAATATAAATGTTTAAAAAAAAAAAAGTTCTGGGTTCATTCACGCGGGTTTATTGTGTATGTGTGTATATATATATATATATTTATTTATAGATATATATATATATATATATATATATATATACTTTATATATTTTTGTATATATATATATATATATATATATATATATATATATATATATATATATATATATATATAGATAGATAGATAGATAGATAGATAGATAGATAGATATACTGTGTGAGTGTATGTGTGTGTGTGTGTGTGTGTGTATATACACATATATATATATATATATATATATATATATATATATATATATACACACTATGTTGCCAAAAGCATTGGGACGCCTGCCCTTAAACACACATAAAGCAAGGTCCATAAAGACATGGATGAGCGAGTTTGGGGTGGAGGAACTTGACTGGCCTGCACAGAGTCCTGACCTCAACCGCATAGAACACCTTTGGGATAAATTCGAGTGGAGACTGCGAGGCCAGGGTTTCTCATCCGAGATCAGTGCCTGACCTCACAAATGCGCTTCTGGAAGAATGGTCAAACATTCCCATAGACACACTCCTAAACCTTGTGGACAGCCTTCCCAGGAGAGTTGAAGCTGTTATAGCTGCAAAGGGTTGGCCAACTCAATATTGAACCCTACAGACTAAGACTGGGATGCCATTAAAGCTCATGTGTGTGGAAAGGCAGGTGTCACAATACTTTTGGTAATATAGTGTGTATATATATATAAGCACAGAGTATTTTAACATGTTTTGTTTTGTTTTAATTCGATTTAATGAAGAATCGCTTTTATGATATTCAGTTTGCTTCTATATGGTCCATATAAAGTCCATGACTACCAATAGAATCTTGTTATTATTCTACAGAAGACTGACTGTGGACATACCACAGGGGATGGTCAGAGACGGCTCATATGCTGTGGGTGTGATTGGATACTGATAACGTGCTCAGGGCCACTGATAAGGTAGTACAGCCAACCCTCCTGTACCGGGCCCGGGCACCATCAGTTCAAAAGAGGGCCCAGGCACCTGCTGAGTAGAAGGGCCAGCTGTACTGTCTTATTGCAGACACTGATCCTCTTTTGCCTCCTCCTGCAGTGCTGCCAGCTTCTCTTTCTCCATCTGGCTGCACTGCAGGGGGATTGGTCCTAGCACATGTGTCCCTTCTATCTGCTGTCCAGGCCCCCCATTTGCCCCTTTTCCCTGCAGCACGTCTGGCTTCCCTCATCCCCTCTCCTCTCCTCTCCCACCAGTAGCTACTGCGGGCACAAAGGGAGATGTTTCAGGATAGAGAGTGGCGGAAGGGGGCCGGTGAATATGTAATTTACTGGTCCCTTCCTTTTCTGAATGAACACAGTGAACGATCAGTACCAATCACTCCTGTGTCCATTCATTCTTTCATTGTGAATGAGCAGGAAGCTTCAGAGTGTTTCCTATTCATTAATCTGTGCTGCTGAGGCTGCAAAGAAAGTGACTGATAAATCCTTGTCCTCAGTCACTTTCGGCCGAGAAGGGGGGCCCTGTCAGGTAGGCTGTATGGGGCCCCGTGATTTCTAACAGCAGCCCTGGACATGATACAGAGAGTAAGAACATATCACTGCTAGAGAACACTGCCAATGTTGTCTCAGGGCTTCCACTGCTGACTCCTGAGGCCCGGGGCCACACACATAGGAATGCTTGGGTGGCAGCTCTGGCACCAGAGCCTTGGCACCGCTTGGTGGAGAGGGGATGCCCATAAAAACTTTGGATTGCATGCTCATCAGCAACCAAGGAAGTATGAACACAACCAGAATTTTTTGGCATTAGTACAAAAACAGATTAGTGCTTTGCAGTTCATAGAAGTGATAGGCAGATTTCGACTCTTTCCTGCTGGGATTCTTGCTCAGTTCCTTTTCACCTCCGATGATTTGCTAACACACAATGTCAGATAAAGCGTCAACTTAAACTCATTTATTGTGCCTGAGCCAACCCCTTCAAGGCCCTGATTTGAATCAAAGAACACAGAAAACAAGAACAATAGCTCCCCAGCCTATTCATTCGTTCGGAAGCTCGAGTATTTTGGTTTCTTGTTTTGCCATTTAGCGAAAATGAAAAATAATCTCGTTCAGACGCAGACGCCATCCAAGTATAATTGTGCTGTGATTTGGGAAGTAAATTTGTTTGCGCTCGGTGATACTGAACAGCTGAGACGCCTTTCTTTTCTTATGATAAACGGCCTCTCTTGCAGCCGATTGTCTCAACATGGAGCGTGTTTTTTGGGGGAGTCGTTTATAAAAGTCGTCAGGACTGAAAATCGGCTAATTTTCGGGATTTAAAATGGAGGCAAACCCAACGTTCATTGTTCTGAATCTTTGGCACAGTCGTCTCAATTTATTCAGCCCTGGTGCCCAAACCTGCTTGGCCCTCAGACCCCATTGGACGTAAGTCGGCATTATCCATGCTTGGGTTATTACTCAATATTCATTACCTTGGATTGTACTAGTGAAATTTTTTCCATCTTCCTTGCCTGTTCTACAGTGGTGATCGAAAGTTTGGGCACCCCAGGTAAAAATTTGTATTAATGTGCATAAAGAAGCCAAGGAAAGATGGAAAAATCTCCAAAAGGCGTCAAATTACAGATTAGACATTCTTATAATATGTCAACAAAAGTTACATTTTATTTACATCATTGACACTTTCAAAATTACAGAAAACAAAAAAATGGCTTCTTTATGCACATTAACCACTTAAGCCCCGGAAGATTTTACCCCCTTCCTGACCAGGGCCTATTTTGCAATTCGGCACTGCGTGAATTTAACGGACAATTGCGCAGTCGTGCGACGCTGTACCTAAACGAATTTGACGTCCTTTTTTTCCCACAAACAGAGCTTTTTTTGGTGGTATTTGATCACGATTTTTTGATCATGCGCTATAAACAAAAAAAGAGCGTCAATTTTGCAAAAATAACAATATTTTTCACATTTTTTTATATGAAATTCCCCCAAAAAAATGTAAAAATACATTTTTTTTAACATTTTGGGCCAATTTTTTTTTTTTACCATATGTTTGGTAAAAAAAAAATCGCAAAAAGCATATTTTGATTGGTTTGCGCAAAAGTTATTGCGTTTACTAACTAAGGGAAAGATTTTTGTCATTTTTATTGTTTTTTTTTTTTAACGAGTAATGGCGGCAATCTGCAATTTTTTTTTGTGGGACTGCGACATTGCGGCGGACAGATCGGACCCTTGACTGACATTTTTGACACTTTTGGGGGTACCAGTGACATTACTACAGTAATCAGTGCTATACATATGCACTGTTACTGTAAAAATGACACTGGCAGGGAAGGGATTAACTTTATTTGAGAAGAAGGGGTTAAGTGTGCCCCTAGGGGCGTGCTTCTAACTGTGATTGGATGTGGCTTGTGATGTAACAGCAGAGATCTACGGTCCTACATAGCAGGACCGTATGATCTCTGCTGTTACACAGGGGAGAATGACAGGCGGCTTTGTTTAAATTAGCCGCCTGCCTTTCTCCCGGTGTAACCCGACAATCGCGAGTGGTCATCGGGTCCGCCGGTCGCGTCCATGAGCGAGCGGGAGCGCGCCTCCAGCGGCATGCGCTCGCTGCCTAGAGCCTCACAGGCTAGCGACGTAGACCTACGTCACTTTGCCTGTGAGGGGCTGACTTACAACGTAAATCTTCGTTAGGGAGTCGGCAAGTGGTTAATGGATGCTACTGAGAGGAATACCAAATATGGCAGTGATGGCGAACCCATGGCACGCCTGTCACAGCAGGCACGCAGAGCCCTCTCTGTGGGCATGCGAGGAAGTAGAGCGCGCACCACTGGCCGGCTAATCTTTACTAGGTTAGCAGCTTTGTGGGGGTGCAATAGTGAGCAGAGGAGGGCATGTAGAAGTAAACAAAGAGGGGGGCTTTGGGATGCAGAGGTGAGTAGCTGGGTTGGGGGCATTTACATATACAGCATCCCTTGCTGCTCTTCTGAGAAGCAATCCATGGTGGATCAATTTTTCAGAAGGAAGTTGACAGCTGGCTGGGAGGCGATATACCTTCCCACCCCCGGTATTAACCCGCTGGCACTTTGAAAAAGATAAGTTGGTTTTGTGTTGCAGTTTGGGCACTTGAGCTCGAAAAGGTTCGCCATTACTGAAATATGGCATCAGTACATGGGGGCTGTAGGGAGTGTTGACTGTAACAGCAGTGATCTCTAGCATTCTCTTGTTCCAGTCCCCTAGAGCAGTGTTTCTCAACCTTTTTTCAGTCAAGCCACCCCTTAAAAATGATGGACAGTCTCGAGGCACCCAATTCTAAAATTTCAAAGCTGTTCTTATAGTTTTACATAAGGCAGCAACATCCACAAGACCAAATAGGACACCCAACGTTAGAGGTGATGTATTCTTACAAAGCACATACACTTTTGCGAACTGTTTCTGACTAGTATTCCAATGTTTCTCTTCTCCCTCAGTTTTTTCTCCATCACTCAGCTAATGTGATTCCAGTGCTGATGGAGAGGGGCAGGGGGAGGGTCAAACAAGGATGCTATTCCGGCGACTGACATCCTTTTTATCAACAGATGATGTCATTGATTGTTAGGACGATGGCAGCTAGAAGGTTGCAATGGTGCACAATGAACACCTGTGACTAAGTGTAACTAAAAAGGCAATCTTCATCCACAAATCAGCTTATATACAATTTTTGGGCAAATTTTAGGCATTTTGCCAAGGCACCTCTGAAGAAACCTCAAGAAGAACCTATAGAGTACCTGTCTCTTCTCTCCCAATTTTTCTCCATCACTTAGCTAATGAGACCCCAAAGCTGATGGAGAGAGGCAAGGGAGGGTCAAACAAGGGTAATATGCAGGCAACTAACATCCTCTTTATTAACTGTCATTGGTCATTAGGAGTTTGACAGCTAGAATGTTGTAATGGTGTACAATAAAAAAAAAACCTGTGGCTTTGTGGAACTAAAAGGCTGGTTTTATCAACCCACTGGCTTGTATACAATTTTGGGTCAATTTTTTGGCATTTCGCCAAGGCACCCCTGAAGAAAGCTCAAGGCACCCCAGGGTGCCTGGACATCATGGTTGAAAAGGTCAGCAGAGAATGGCTGGTGTAGCAGGCAGGCAATCGGCAGTGAAGGGCTTTGGCAGTAGGAAGGTGGTCAGTAGAGACTGACTTGGCAGCGGCAGGTGATCAGTACAGACTGACTTGGCAGCAGGCAGGTGCTCAGTAAAGACTGACTCAGCAGCAGCAGCAGGTGCTTAGTAGAGACTGGCTGGGCAGCAGGCAGGTGCTCAGTAGTCGGACTTGGCAGCAGGCAGGTGCTAAGTAGAGACTGGATTGGCAGCAGGCAGGTGCTCAGTAGAGACTGACTCTGCAGCAGGCAGGTGCTAAGTAGAGACTGGATGGGCAGCAGGCAGGTGCTCAGTAGAGACTGACTCTGCAGCAGGCAGGTGCTAAGTAGAGACTGGCTGGGAAGCAGGCAGGTGACCAGAAGAGACTGGCTGGGCAGCAGGCAGGTGCTCAGCAGAGACTGGTTTGGCAGCAGGCAGCTCAGTAGAGTCTGGCTGGGAAGCAGGCAGGTGCTCAGCAGAAACTGGTTCAGCAGCAGGCAGCTCAGTAGAAACTGACTGGGAAGCAGGCAGATGATCAGTAGGGACTGGCTGGGCAGCAGGCAGATGATCAGCAGAGACTGGCTGGGCAGCAGGCAGATGATCAGCAGAGACTGGCTGGGCAGCAGGCAGATGATCAGCAGTGACTGGCCAGGCAGTAGGCAGATAATCAGCAGTAACTGGCTAGGCAGTAGGCAGATTATCAGCAGAGACTGGCTGGAGAGCAGATGGATAATCAGCAGAGACATGCTGGGTAGCAGGCTGATGATCAATAGGGACTGGCTGGGCAGCAGGCAGCTGATCAGCAGATACTGGCTGGGCAGGAGACAGATGATCAGCATAGGCTGGCTGAGCAGCAGGTGGATGATCATTAGTGACTGGCTGGGCAGTAGGCAGATGATCAACAGAGACTGGATGGGTAGCAGGTAGGTGATCAATGAAGTCTGGCAAGCTCAGTCGGTAACTGATGGTCAAATCGAGTACAATGTAGGTAGAAGCGTAGTTGGAATTCAGGCCAGAGTCAATAATGGATGAGCAGGTCAGGAACAGAAGTAACAGGCAGAAGCATAATCCAAGTGCAAGCCAAGGTCAGTACAGGTGCATAACAGGAGTAGTCAAGGCATTTTGGGTCGATAACGGATAGTCAAATACAGAGTTGTAGGTAGCAGGTTACACAAGAACACTGCAGACAAGGCAGCACTGGTCATGTGCAGCATATCAGTTTAAATAACCCAATTCAGTCAGCATAAGTGACAGACATGCACACACATTCTTGCACACGCGTGCGCCCACCTCCAAGTGCAACCCCACAAGCCAGAGGAACAGCAGGAGAGCAGGCCAAGCTTCCAAACAGTGCAAATCCATAAGGTGTGTAATTTAATGGTGGCACATCTGGCCAACACTGGTATCTTGTATTCCTTAATAGAGAAAGCAGTCCACGATGACCCACCGAACGGAAAAGAGTTCCCCATCCCCTGCCTTCTTGAGCTTATAAGTGGGGTGCACAGCACATGACCGGACAGGCAGTTGACCCTTACCTAAATTTTCTGCAAGGGCTAGAAGAACCAAGAATGCAGAGCCACATCCCCAAATGAGAGTCATTTGCAGGGAGCATTGATCGTTTCAAAAAACTATTAGATGGGCACCTTAAAGAGCGCAACATACAGGGGTATACAATGTCCAACATACAGGGGTATACAATGTACAACATACAGGGGTATACAATGTACAACATACAGGGGGTATACAATGTACAACATACAGGGGTATACAATGTACAACATACAGGGGTATACAATGTACAACATACAGGGTTATACAATGTACAACATAGAGGGGTATGCAATGTACAACATACAGGGGTATGCAATGTACAACATACAGGGGTATACAATGTACAACATACAGGGGTATACAATGTACAACATGCAGGGGTATACAATGTACAACATACAGGGGTATACAATGTACGGTTAACAGCAAACACACACACACACATCATAGGTTGAACTGGATGGACTGGTGCCTTTTTTCAACCTCACTAACTATGTAACTATGAGTCCATTACAGTTCAAAATAGCTGCTACATCCAGCTGCTGAGAGGCATACTCATTTGCACCATGACCCCTAATGAAAGCGGCAATTTCTGACCCCTAAAAAGTGTTGGATAATCATATGCAACATATCATACTGTTTTAATAAATAGCATTTTTTATTCAGACTCTCAATTTGGAGTTTTGTGCTACATCTGTGTTTCTTCTTCCCCCAGGTATAGGGGTGCCAAATATCCAGTCCAAATTAATCCAATGAGAATATTTTTTTTCTCTCTAGAAAGATTGTTCAGCAGCTGGAGTTGGGTGACTGCGGTGAGCTTAACAGAAAGATGTAGGCAATATTTTGTTTTAACTTCTTTTCTACAGGTCATCTGAACACAATCAGATCTTCAACATGAGTTACAGTTTGGATCTGTTATCTGACAACCAACATTTAATATAGATTGTGAGAGACTGGAATATAATCACATCCTATACTCTCTCCCCCTCTCTCTATTTTTATTTTATTTATTTTTTTTTTAGAATCGCAAAATTCTAATCTCAGAACATTGCCTAACAAGATTACTCGTCCAATACTTTAACGGTAAATACATTTGACAAAGGGAATTGCTCGCTAATCTCATATCCTTCCATAGCACAGTTTGGAAATTCACAGGGGTTTTTCTCCTAATCATTTTTTCCTCAAAATAAATTAACTCTTATCATTTGTGTGCACACTGAAAGGCCCGTTAATGCAGAACTAAGCAGCCCAAATGTTTCCAGTTCTACTTTTTTCCTGCAAAAAATAAATAAAAAATTAGAAAACACATTTTATACACACATATATATATATATATATATATATATATATATATATATATATATATATATGGGGAAAAATGTATTGATCCCCTGCAGATTTTGGAAGTTTGCCCACTTACAAAGGAACAAAGGTTCTATAATTTTTAACAAATGTGTGTTTTTAAATGATGAAGACAAAATATCAACCAAAAATCCAGAAAAGACAAATGATACAAATGTTATAAATTTAGTTGCAGTTCAGTGAATAAAAAAATAATTATTTGATCCCAAGCAAACCATGACTTAGTACTTGGTGGAGAAACCCTTGTTGGCAAGCACAGAGGTAAGATGTTTCTTGTAGTTGGTGACCAAGTTGGCACACATCTCAGGAGGGATTTTGGTGCACTCTTCTTCACAGATCTTCTCTAAATCCTTAAGATTTCTTGGCTGTCTTTTGGCAACTCGAAGTTTCAGCTCCCTTCATAAATTTTCTATAGGATTAAGGTATGGATACTGACTAGGCCACTCCATGACCTTGAGGTGCTTCTTCTTGAGCCACTACTTTGTTGCCTTGGCGGTATGTTTTGGGTCATTTTCATGCTGAAAGACCCATCCATGACCTATCTCCAGTGTTCTAGCTGAGGGAAGAAGGTTCTCATCCAAGATTTTATAATACATGGCCCCATCCATTGACCCCTCAATGTGGCAAAGTAGGTCTGTGCCTTTATCAAAGAAACAGCCCCAAAGCATAATGTTTCCACCTCCATGCTTGACCGTAGGGATGGTGTTCTTACGGTCATAGTCAGCATTTTTCTTTCTCCAAACACAGCGAGTCCCCCTTCTCAAGAAGGCACATGTACAGTCATGCCAATAAACATCTAAATGAGTCAGAGAAGGATTGGAAGAAAGTACTGTGGTCAGATAGGACCAAAATTGAGCTCTTTGTCATAAATTTGTCTAGCCGTGTTTGGAGGAAAAAAAATGCTGACTATGACCCTAAGAACACCATCGCTACAGTCAAGCGTGGAGGTGGAAACATGATGCTTTGGGGCTGTTTTTCTGTTAAAGGTACAGGCTGAATTTACTGCATTGAGGGGCCAATGGACTGGGCGATATATTTTAAAATCTTGGATGAGAACCTTCTTCAGAAAACTGAAGATGGGTCGTGGATGGGTCTTCCAGCATGAAAATGACCCAAAACATACTGTCAAGGCAACAAAGGAGTGTCTCAAGAAGAAGCACATTAGGGTCATGGAGTGGCCTAGTCAGTCTCCAAACCTTAATCCTATAGAAAATTTATGGAGGAAGTTGAACCTTTGAGTTGCCAAGCGACAGCCAAGAAACCTTAAGGATTTAGAGAAGATCTGTAAAGAAGAGTGGACCAAAATCCCTCCTGAGATGTGTGCAAACCTGGTAACCAACTATAGGAACTGCAACTTATAGCATTTGTTTAATTGTGTTTTTATTTTTTTCTGGATTTTTGGTTGATATTCTGTCTCTATCATTTTAAAATACACACATTTAAAATATGTAAATATAAAGATATAAGGGCGCCGATAAAAATGAAATATATCACCTGATACATGAATAAACTAAAATGTGTATAAATGGATGTGATGTGACACAATAAAATCAGCTCAAATATACATAAATACAGCTGTATGTGGCATACAAAATAATCACAATAAACACATTAAAAATATGTGCAGTGGTAAAACAATTACTGAAAGTGCAGTGCTTTCCAGGCATAGATGTATACATAGATCAAAAACGAAGGGATTTCCAGTCACTACTTACCAACCAGCCAGCAACCAGCCAAATTAACCTGTCTAACAGTATGTGTTAAAAACAGGGGTTTAGTTGCACACATTTGCAAATACATGCGTAAGCTGCAGGCCGCGCCAAGGCACCCTGATATCTGCAGTCCCTAACTCTACCTTTAAAGAGTCTCCACAATGGGAGCACATGCATTCTGATGAGATAGATGGAGGACAGGTGACTGGAGGGAGCCCACCCCTTCTTAAAGGCGCAGGGTCACACTGAACACCCAGCACATCGCACAATGGCAGCGAAGGTGTCAGTGCGTTGCCTGACCAATATAAACATTATGCGATATTGCAAAAAGTGGTCATATACACATTATATATATATATATTATATTATATATATATTTTTTTTTTTTATTTTATATATATATATATGTTTTTTTTTATTTTTTGTAATATATATATATATTTTTTTTTTATTTTTTTTTATTATTCATTTTTGCACTAAAGTAAAACTGGAATCATATGGAAAAAATTGGCATGCTTAGTTCTGCAATAAATTGCTTTTCAGAGTACACACAAATGGGGAAAAATGACATAGTTTATATGTATTATATATGTTACTTTTTATATTCAGTGTGTTTTTAATGTAACATCTTTGCGATGTTTTGGGGAAATGTCAAAGCAATCAAAGCATTTTAAAACTTCTACTACTAAGGCAAAGGAAAACAAAATAAAAATAACATATTGAAGGTGAAATAGCCCTTGCTTGCTCCTTGAAGGTATTATTACAGTTGTCAGATTATTTGGTTGGTCATAATGGACTTTTGTAACAACTTACAATGTGTGCAAGGCTAGAATTAAATTGTACTTTTTTTTTTAATGTTTAATAATCGCACCTGTTACGAAATGGCGTTTTTGTACAGGTGCCATAAACAGCTTGTCGTAACATCATAGAGGGGAAAAAAAAAAAACTGACAATAGCAATTATATTTGTCAAAGCAAGATGTATTACAGACGCGAGGTAAAGAGCGCTCATTCAACGAACTGTAAAAATGATATTAAAATAGCGAGTGTCTCACTTTTCTGAACACCGCAGTACCACAGTGTGAGGGTAAGTTGGAGAGACTAGAAGAGGGCAGGCTATCAGTGGTGTATTTTGGTTTTGTGCTGCCCTAGGCAAGTCTAAAATTTCCCCCCCCCCCCATGTACATTTGCCCACTCCTTTTTTAATGGATGTGACTCCCTCCAAAATTGAAGGACTACAAGTCCCAGCATGAACCCCTGACATCTCATGAGAGGAGGTGGGTGAGAGAGAGAGGGGGGGATCAAAGAGTGAGAGAGAGAGGGGAGATGATATAGAAAGGGGGGGGGTGAGAGAGAGAGAGGGGGGATGGAGAGAGGGGGATGACAGAGGAAGAGAGAGGGGGGATGAGAGAGAAAGAGAGAGGGGGTGAGTGAGAGGGGGTGAGAGAGGCGGCTCTAGCATCCAGTGGCCAATAGAGTCTCAGGTGGAGGGGGGCGGCTTTTTTGCTGCCCCCCTGCAAAGTGCCGCCCTAGGCCTGGGCCTTGTTGGCCTAGGCCAAAATACAGCACTGCAGGCTATCTGTGGTTATTGGGAATATTCAATAAAAGGGTGCTCCACGTTAAAAGTTTATTAGAAATCAGTCGGGGTCCATTTTGAACTGCTTTGGTTTAGGAAAATTGAATTTGAAATGGTTACTGGAGTTATTGGACTTTATCTGTTTGCCCTTTATCTGTTTATTTAATAGGGATGTACAGTATGTCGGAATAGATGATATAAAATGATATCACCTGATTCAATGTACCACCCAAGAGATGGATTTCCTTCTATGCCTTCATTGGGGTCTGCTGTATGTAGATTTTTGTCTACACTGTGGCCCACAAAGATTTTCGTCAGCAATGAGGTCTTCATAGATTCTCATCTACACTAGGGTCTACGTGCATTTTGGGATATGCTGCAGTAGATTTTCAGCTTTACTGGGGTCTACATTGTTTTTCATCTATGCTGGGGTCTTTGCAGTTTGTTGCCTACACTGCGGTCTATGTAGATTTTTATCTACACTCATGTCTATGTAAATTTTTGCCTACGAAAGGGTCTTCGTAGATTCTTATCTACATCGGGGTCTACATAGATTTTCATCAACAATAGGGTCTACATAGATTTTCATCAACAATGGGGTCTACATAGATTTTTGTCTAAACTGGGGTCAATGTAGATTTTTGTCAACACTGGGGTCTACATAGATTTTCGTGTATGCTGGAGTCTAGATTTCCATCTATGTTGTGGTCTTTGTAGATTTTAGACCACACTGAGGTCTATTTAGATTTTCGTGTATATGCTGGAGTCTATGTAGATTTTCATCTGTGCTGGGGTCTTTGTAGATTTTAGACCACACTAAGGTCTACATAGATTTTCATCTACACTGGGGTCTATGTGGATTTTCATCAATACTGGGGGGTCTATGTAGATTTTCATGTATGCTGAAGTAGATTTTCAGCTTTTCTGGGGTCTACGTTGTTTTCCATCTATGCTTGGGTCTTTGTAGATTTTTGCCTACACTGGTGTCTAAATAGATTTTCTTGTATGCTGGAGTCTATGTGCATTTTCATTCACACTGGAGTCTGCATAGTTTTTCATTAACTCCAGGGTCTACGTAGATTTTCATCTACTCTGGGGTCTAGATAGATTTCCATTTACACTGGGGTCCATGTAGATTTTCATTTACATAAGGGTTTATGTAGACTTCCATCTAACCTAGGGACTTTGTAGATTTAATGCTGGGATTTACATAGATTTTCATCTACACCGGGGTCTATATTTCTGTCTACACTAGGATATATGTAGATTTTTTTTTCTATGCTCGGGTCTATGTAGATTTTCATCTAGAATGGGGTCTATGTATATTTCTGTCTATGCTGGGATATATGTAGATTTTTTTTCTATGCCCGGTCTACGAAGATTTTTATCTACACTGGGGGCAAGGGGGGGGGGAGTGCCTACCCACCCTGGAATCAGGGATCGGCAAGGTGTCCACACACGGACACTGGTGTTCATGAGCGGTCCTTGCAGGGTCCGCCATGGCCACTGCAACCTTTTTTCTGAGTCTGCAGCTTCATCCCTCCCTCACCCCCAATGCAATGGCTTGGGCCTTGGCTCGGCCGCTCAGCTCCAGTCCCTCCTGTGTACTATCTGGAGAGAGATGTAGATCTGGCCGGCACTGCCCACTTAAGTGGAGTGGTGGTGGAGTCCTGCCTGCATGCAGAGTGATCTGTGGGACTGTCTGGGGAAGGGACTGTACTTGCCACCCAGCATGGGAGAGAGAACCAGAAAACAGGCAGGCAGCCTGAGCCGAGGAGGAGAAGGAAGCAAGAGGACTCGTGGAGTGAAATATATATATTTTGCGGGGGAGGCTGGAGAGCCTGGCGTGTGGTGCTGCAGGAAAACCTGGGGATTCTATTCTATATACAATTGGAAAAAAGGTAAGTGTAAGAAGACCAAGTAAAGGGGGAATCAATTCTATGGGGTACCTGCCCTGGCCTGGACTGCTCTAAAGGGGATCTATGGGGACCTGCCCTGGCCTGCTTTAAAGGGGGATCTATATGGGTGACCCTGGCCTGGCCTGCTCTAAAGGGAGATCTATGGAGGACCCTGGTCTGGCCTGCTCTAAAGGGGATCTATGGGGACCCTGCTCTAAAGGGGATTTATGGGGGACCCTGGCCTGGTCTGATCTAAAGGGGGGGATCTTTGGGGACCCTGGCCTGCTCTAAAGGGGAATCTATGGGGACCCTGGCCTGCTCTAAAGGGGGTTTTGTTGGCTAAATACATTCTTTGCAGGGAGTGCCTGGAGTACCTGGTGGCACAGGAAAACTTGGTAACAAGGGAAATATAGGTGAAAAAGTAAGACTAAAGGGGGATTTATGGGGACCCTGGCCTGCTCTAAAGGGGGATCTATGGGAGATCCTAGCCTGGCCTGCTCTGAAGGGGATCTATGGGGGTCTAGTCTGCTGTAAAAGGGAATCTATGGGGGTGAAAATGGGAAGAGCATGGGTGACCTTAAAATGATGCCCTCCCCTGAAAAAAGTTCTGCGGATACCCATGACTGGGGTCTATGTAAATTGCGGTCTACACTGGGGTCTACATAGATTTTAGCCTATGCTGGGGTCTACATAAATTTTCATCTATGATGGGTTTATAGACTGTACATTTCCATCTACCCTGGGATTTACCGTATGTATATTTTTTATCTACAATGGGGTCTACGTAGATCTTTGCCTATGCTTGGGTCTGTTTAGGTTCTCATCCACACTGGGGTATATGTAAATTTTCATTTACATAAAGGTCTATGTAGACTTCTGTCTACCCTGGGGTCTATGCTGGGGTTTATGTAAGTTTTCATCTACTCTCAGGTCTGTGTAGATTTTCATCAACACTGGGATCCACATAGACTTTTAGCTACACTGGGGTCTTTGTAGATTTTTAATTCCATAAGGGTCTACATAGACTTCCATCTACCCTGGGGTCTATGTAGATTTTCCTCTTTACTAGGGTCTATGTAGATCTTTTTCTATGCTTGGTTCTATGTAGATTTTCATCTACACTGGGGTCTACATAGATTTCCATCTATGCTGGGGTCTACATACATTTTCATCTACGCTGGGATTTACTATATGTAGATTATCATCTGGAATAAGGTCTATGTGGATTTTCATCATCACTGGGGTCTACATAGATTTTTGCCTATGTTGGGGTCTGTTAAGGTTCTCATCTACACTGGGGTCTATGCTGGGGTTTATGTAGATTTTCATCTACATCCGGATCTATGTAGGTTTCTGCCTAAACTGGGGTGTATACAGATTTTCATCTATGCTGAGGTCTACATACATTTTCATCTATGCTGGGGTTTACATAGATTTCCATCTACGCTGGGATTTACTGTATGTAGATTATCATCTGGAATAGGGTCTATGTGGATTTTCATCATCACTGGGGTCTACATAGATTTTTACCTATGCTGGGGTCTGTTTAGGTTCTCATCTACACTGGGGTCTTTGCTGGGGTTTATGTAGATTTTCATCTACACCCAAATCCATGTAGGTTTCTGCCTACACTGGGGTCTACATAGGTTTTCATCTATTCTGAGGTCTACATACATTTTCATCTATGCTGGGATTTACTGTATGTAGATTATCATCTGCAATGGGGTCTATGTGGATTTTCATCATCACTGGGGTCTACATAGATTTTTTGCCTATGTTGGGGGTCTGTTTTAGGTTCTCATCTACACTAGGGTCTATGTAGATTTTCATCTACACCCGGATCTATGTAGGATTCTGCCTACACTGGGGTCTACATAGATTTTCATCTATGCTGAGTTCTACATAAATTTCCATCTATACTGGGGTTTACATAGATTTCCATCTATGGTGGGATTTACTGTATGTAGATTATCCTCTGCAATGGGGTCTATGTGGATTTTCATCATCACTGGGGTCTACATAGATTATTGCCTATGTTGGGGTCTGTGTAGGTTCTCATCTACACTGTGGTCTATGCTGGGGTTTATGTAGATTTTCATCTACACTGGGGTCTATGTAGGTTTCTGCCTACACTGGGGTCTACATAGATTTTCATCTATGCTGAGGTCTACATAAATTTCCATCTATACTGGGGTTTACATAGATTTCCATCTATGCTGGGATTTACTGTATGTAGATTATCATCTGCAATGGGGTCTATGTGGATTTTCATCATTACTGGGGTCTACATAGATGTTTGCCTATGTTGGTGTCTGTTTAGGTTCTCATCTACACTGGGGTCTATGTAGATTTTCATCTATATCCGGATCTATGTAGGTTTCTGCCTACACTGGGGTCTACATAGATTTTCATCTATGCTGGGATTTACTGTATGTAGATTATCATCTGCAACGGGGGGTCTATGTGGATTTTCATTATCACTGGGGTCTTCATAGATTATTGCCTATGTTGGGGTCTGTTTAGGTTTTCATCTACACTGGGGGTCTATGCGGGGGTTTATATAGATTTTCATCTACACCCAGATCTATGTAGGTTTCTGCCTACACTGTGGTCTATGCTGGGGTTTATGTAGAATTTCATCTACACTGGGGTCTATTGTAGGTTTCTGCCTACACTGGGGTCTATGTAGGTTTCTGCCTACACTGGGGTCTATGTAGGTTTCTGCCTACACTGGGGTCTATGTAGGTTTCTGCCTACACTGGGGTCTACATAGATTTTCATCTATGTTGAGGTCTACATACATTTTCATCTATGCTGGGGTTTACATAGATTTCCATCTACACTGGGATTTACTGTATGTAGATTATCATCTGCAATGGGGGTCTATGTGGATTTTCATCATTCCTGGGGTCTACATAGATTTTTGCCTATGCTGGGGTCTGTTTTAGGTTCTCATCTACACTGGGGTCTATGCTGGGGTTTATGTTGATTTTCATCTACACCCAAATCCATGTAGGTTTCTGCCTACACTGGGGTCTACATAGATTTCAATCTACGCTGGGATTTACTGTACGTAGATTATGATTTGCAATAGGCATCTACACCCGGGTCTATGTAGATTTCCACCTATGCTGGGGTCTACATAGATTTTTGTCTATGCTCTACCAATGCAGCTATTCACTAAAAGGTACAATTATGAATTTGACAAGGATCGGTATTTAACTTGAAAATTATTGGCACCAAGAGGTCTCCATTCTCATCTTTAGAAGCAACTGCGAATGATTCTGTGTTACTCCACATAATGATTATACTCTGCCATTCCCATGCAGATACCAGTTACTACGTTCCAGAAATTCTCAGCCAGGCGCTTCCTCCATAAATAACATAAAAGTGTAATATCGGGTGCAGATTGATATATAGCAAAGCAGCGTAATCCAGGAGGCAATAAATGGCAATAAACGGTGGACTATTAGAGGGTAACTGCCTAGATAATCTATTTGCCGTTATATGCACTAAACTCTTCATTGATCTGATGCTGGAGCGGTAACTGATTTTGTGTTTGTATCAAACAAGTCATTCATTCGGGAGGCGTACGGGTTTTCCTGATAGCCATTCGCTGATTCCTCCGACTTTCCTGTACATAAAATAGGCGGCAATGTTAAGCAATGTGTAGGGATTACCGAACTGCACAGTTGTGGTGTTTGTGAGGTATTAGGATCTGTTCACACATGTTATTCTGTGCGGTAATTTACTTTATTGGTGCTGAAGGATAATGATAATGCTATAGTCTCTGGCCATCTCCTATAACATACAGTCTCTGGCCATCTCCTGTAACTTAACCACAGTCTCTGACCATCTCCTGTAACATACCCACAGTCTCTGATCATCTCCTGTAACATACCCACAGTCTCTGACCATCTCCTGTAACTTAACCACAGTCTCTGACCATCTCATGTAACATACCCACAGTCTCCTACCACCTCCTGTAACATACCCAGAGTCTCTGACAATCTCTTGTAACATACCCGGAGTCTCTGACAATCTCCTGTAACATACCCACAGTCTCTGACCATCTCCTGTAACATTCACAGTCTCTGATCATCACCTGTAACATACCCATAGTCTCTGACCATCTCCTGTAACATACCCACAGTCTCTGATCATCTCCTGTAACATACCCACAGTCTCTGACCATCTCCTGTAACATACCCACAGTCTCTGATCATCTCCTGTAACATACCCACAGTCTCTGACCATCTCCTGTAACATACCCACAGTCTCTGATCATCTCCTGTAACATACCCACAGTCTCTGATCATCACCTGTAACATACCCATAGTCTCTGACCATCTCCTGTAACATACCCACAGTCTCTGATCATCTCCTGTAACATACCCACAGTCTCTGACCATCTCCTGTAACATACTCACAGTCTCTGACCATCTCCTGTAACATACTCACAGTCTCTGACCATCTCCTGTAACATACTCACAGTCTCTGATCATCACCTGTAACATACCCATAGTCTCTGATCATCTCCTGTAACATACCCACAGTCTCTGACCATCTCCTGTAACATACTCACAGTCTCTGATCATCACCTGTAACATACCCACAGTCTCTGACCATCTCCTGTAACATACCCACAGTCTCTGACCATCTCCTGTAACATAACAACAATCTCTGACCACCTCCTGTAACATAACAGTCTCTGACCATCTCCTGTAACATAACAACAGTCTCTGACCAACCCCTGTAATATAACCACAGTCTCTGACCATCTCCTGTAACATACCCACAGTCTCTGACCATCTCCTGTAACATAACAACAATCTCTGACCACCTCCTGTAACATAACAACAGTTTCTGACCATCTCCTGTAACATAACAACAGTCTCTGACCATCTCCTGTAACATAACAACAATCTCTGACCATCTCCTGTAACATATCCACAGTCTCTGACATCTCCTGTAACATACCCACAGTCCCTGACATCTCCTGTAACATACCCACAGTCCCTGACCATCTCCTGTAACATACCCACAGTCCCTGACCATCTCCTGTAACATACCCGCAGTCTCTGACCATCTCCTGTAACATAACAACAGTCTCTGACCATCTCCTGTAACATAACAACAATCTCTGACCACCTCCTATAACATAAAAACAGTCTCTGACCATCTCCTATAACATAACAACAATCTCCGACCATCTCCTGTAACATACCCACAGTCTCTGACTATCTCCTGTAACATACCCACAATCTCTGACCATCTCTTGTAGTATACCCATAGTCCCTGACCATCTCCTGTAACATTCCCATTATCCCTGACCATCTCCTGTAACATAACCACAGTCTCTGACCATCTCCTGTAACATAACCATAGTCTCTGACCATCTCCTGTAACATACCCACAGTCTCTGACCATCTCCTGTAACATACCCACAATCTCTGACCACCTCCTGTAACATACCCACAGTCTCTGACCATCTCCTGTAACATACCCACAGTCTCTGACCATCTCCTGTAACATTCCCATTGTCCCTGACCATCTCCTGTAACATACCCACAGTCTCTGACCATCTCCTGTAACATACACACAGTCTCTGATCATCACCTGTAACATACCCACAGTCTCTGACCATCAACTGTAACATACCCACAGTCTATGACCACCTCCTGTAACATACCCACAGTCTCTGACCATCTCCTGTAACATACCCACAGTCTCTGTCCATCTCCTGTAACATTCCCATTGTCCCTGACCATCTCCTGTAACATAACCACAGTCTCTGACCATCTCCTGTAACATAACCATAGTCCCTGACCATCTCCTGTAACATAACCACAGTCTCTGACCATCTCCTGTAACATAACCACAGTCTCTGACCATCTCCTGCAACATACCCATAGTCCCTGACCATCTCCTGTAACATGCAGTCTCTGACCATTTCCCGTAACACACAGTCTCTGACCATCTCCTGTAACATACTCACAGTCTCTTATCATCTCATGTAACATACCCACAGTCCCGGACCATCTCCTGTAACATACCCACAGTCTCTGACCATCTCCTGTAACATACCCACAGTCTCTGACCATCTCCTGTAACATACCCACAGTCTCTGACCATCTCCTGTAACATACCCACAGTCTCTGACCATCTCCTGTAACATACTCACAGTCTCTTATCATCTCATGTAAAATGTCCACTTGCTTTAAATACGCTGAATAGCCTGTATGGCCATTGGCTGATGTCAGTCACTGCACTTGAGACCCCTTCATCAAGTAGGTTGACCACGTCTGGCCCAGGTCTTTGGATATAAGGGCCATCTTTTTTTTTTTTTTGGGGGGGGGGGGGGGGGGCAGTTATATTTGCACCTCATTTAACGTAAAATCCAGTTTTGCTGAGAAAGACCCCAGACCTCTTCCTGTCCATTGCTGGGATTTTTAGCAAACTCCCCTCTTACTCATTCCAGCTCTGCGGATACCAACACTCCTTCCTGAGTGTGCAATGGGGGGGGGTCTTCCTGCCCCCATCACGTGTCCCTCTTCAGGGTTGGAACCAATGAAAAACCACAAGAAAAGCAGCAAGCCAATCAAAAGTCAGAACTGACTTTTTCATGGTGTTCTGCACCCCCATATCAGACAGACATCACTTCTTTGTGAGTGACATGGCTGGGTGCAATCCGAACTTCTTGGAAGTTTTAGAAAAAACAGACGGCTGCCGATGGAAAGGAAGATGTAATATTTAATATTAGCAAATTGGCTTCCAGGGCAATCATAAATGTTTTATGATTTTTTTTTTTTTTTTTTTGCGAAAAATTAAGTTATTAATTTAGTCATGGATTAAAATTCATTTTATAATTTAAAATAGAGAACAGATCTAATAATATTCTCTTACTTTTATTCGGGGGAAATGCAAAAATCTGCTTTGCATGAAAAAGAAAAAAAGTCTATAAAGTTTGATCTGTCACCCTAAGATCGGCCACCAACCCACCTGCAACCCCGTCCACATTCACTTCTATTCACAAGTTTTTTTTTTTTTTGTTTTTTTTACCCACTTAAGAACCGGAAGGTTTTACCCCCCTTAACCACTTGCCGACCGCCGCACGACTATTTACTGAGGCAGTCAGCCCCTCACAGGCAGAGCGACGTAGGTCTACGTCGCTAGCCTGTGAGGGTCTAGGGAGCGAGCGTCGGGGGAGAGGGAGAAAGTCAGGTGGCTAATGTAAACAAGCCGCCTGTCATTCTCCCCGGTGTTTGAATGATGATCATACGGTTCTACTATGTAGGACCGTTGATCACTGTTCATACATCTGAAGCCACAGCCAATCACAGTTAGAAAGCACGCCCCTAGGGACACACACAGCCCCTCCCTCTCAAAAAAAGTTAACCCCTTCACTGCCAGTGTAATTTTACACTAACAGTGCATATGTATAGCACTGATTACTGTAGTAATGTCACTGGTAACCCCAAAAGTGTCAAAAATGTCAGTCAAGGGCCCGATCTGTCCGCTGCAATGTCGCAGTACCACAAAAAAAATCGCAGATCGCCGCCATTACCGCACGACCGCGCAATTGTCCGTTAAAGTCACACAGTGCCGAATCGCAAAATACCCCCTGGTCAGGAAGGGGGTAAAATCTTCCGGGGCTTAAGTGGTTAATGACCAGGCCACATTTTGCGATACGGCACTGGGTTACTTTAACCACTTCCCGCCCGCCCTATAGGCGATTGACGGCGGGAAAGTGGTTGCATTATACTGACCGGACGTCATATGACGGCAGCAGGATAATGCGCTCTGCGCGCCCCCGTGTCACACTGACACACCGCATCTCCGATCTCGGTAAAGAGCCTACTGACATAGGCTCTTTACCATGTGTCCAATCACGGCTGGTCACATAATAAATAGGAAGTGCCGTTGATCGGCTTTCCTCAGTACATGCCTGACAGGCACGAGTAAAGGAGAGCCGATCTGCGGCTCTCCTGACAGGGGGGGTCTGCACTGGTAATCAGATCATTGATTACCAGTGCAGACCCCTGGGGGGGTGCCACTAGAACCACCAGGGATGCCCACCCATGACCCCAGGGATGCCCACTATGGCCACCAGGGATGGCAATCAGGGCTCAGGGAGCCCACCAGTGCCATCCCCATTAGTGCTGCCCGCCAGTGCCCTCCCCATTAGTGCTGCCCGCCAGTGCCCTCCCCATCAGTGCTGCCCGCCAGTGCCCTCCCCATCAGTGCTGCCCACCAGTGCCCATCATTGCCATCTATCAGTGCCGCCCACCAGTGCCCATTATTGCCCACCAGTGCCGCCTATCAGTGCCGCACGTCAGTGCTGCCTATCAGTGCCGCCTATCAGTGCCCATTAGTGCCCATAAGTGCTGCCTATCAGTACCCATCTGTGCCACCTATCAGTGCCCATCAATGCCGCCTATCAGTGCCCACCAATGCTGCATATCAGTACTACCTATCAGTGCCACCTATCAGTGCTGCATATCAGTGCCTCCTCATCAGTGCCTGTCAGTGCAGGACAAAACTTATCTATTTACAAAATTGTATAACAAACAAAAAAACTTTTTTTTTTTTTCAAACTTTTCGGTCTTTTTTTTATTTGTTTAGCAAAAAAGAAAAAAACCTTGCGGTGATGAAATACCACCAAAAGAAATCTCTATTTGTGGGGGGAGAAATTACATAAATTTGGTGTAGGTACAGTGTTGCATGACTGCGCAATTGTCATTCAAAATGCAACAGCGCTAAAAGCTGAAAATTGGCCTGGGCAGGAAGGGGGTGAAAGTGCCCCGTATTGAAGTGGTAAGTGACAATCGCGCGGTTGTGCGACGCCGTACCCAAATAAAATTGATGTACTTTTTTCCCCAGAAATAGAGCTTTCTTTTGGTGGTATTTGATCACCTGTGCAAATTTTTTTTTTTGGCGCTATTAACAAAAAAAGAGCGACAATTCTGAAAAAAAAGAAACAATATTTTTTCTGCAATAAAACATATCCAATAAAAAAAAAAAAAATGTAAAAAAAAAAAAAAATATGATTTTTTTTTTCATCAAGTAGGCAGATATGTATTCTGCCACGTTTTTATGGTAAAAAAAAAAAAAAATCCCAATAAGTGTATATGTACTGGCTTGCGCAAAAGTTATCGCGTCTACAAACTAGGGGAAAGATTTATGTCATTTTAATTTACTTTTTACTAGTAATGGCCGCGATCTGAGATTTTTAGCGGGACTGCGACATTGCGGCGGACAGATCGGACCCCTAACTGACACTTTTGGGGAGACCAGTGACAATACTACAGTAATCAGTGCTAAAAATATGCACTGTTACTGTACTAATGACACTGGCAGCGAAGGGGTTAACACCAGGGGCGAACAAAGGGTTAAATGTGCTCCTAGGGAGTGCTTTCCAACTGTGTGGGGGATGGACTCAATAGATGAACACAGAGGCCTGTGTTCCTAAATCGTAGGAACACAGGATCCATGTGTTCCCCTGTAATAGAACGGCGGTCTGCCTTGTGTAGATAGGCAGACCGCCGTTCTGTCTCCATAGGGAGCAATCGCGGGTGGGCCGGTGGACATCGCATCCGTTAGACCCGCTGATTGGCTCCCCCTCTGGCCAATCAGCGCAGGCACTACCACTGTCTACTACACAAAGTGACGCACAGGTACGTCGTTTCGCGTAATAGAGCCAACCTGCCGCAGTAAAACTACCATGGCTGGTCGGCAAGTGGTTAACATCTTATGCATTATTGTCACAAAAAATGTCTTATTTCTTCTGCAGGTAAATGTTTTCAAATTATAATTGACTCCCTCTAGTGGACATTTGTATATCAACAAATGCAATTAGCATGCCTGCTTAACTTGTTGCCATTTGCGCTATAGCCGAAGTACGGCTGCAGCGCGGACTCACATTTTCGGGAGGCCGTCTTTAAACGGCCTTCCAGAGACAGGCTCACCGCGCGCTCCCGCGAGCGCGCATCGGGGAAAATCTGTGTTGGCCGTGTCCCTTGGACACAGCCAATCACAGATCGTGGTAAATGACCAATCACAGCGGCCATTTACCACGTGATCGGCCCATGCAATGAGAGATGATCTCATATGTAAACATATGAGATCATCTCTCATCGCCAGCGCTCCTTCCTCACACAGAGACTGCAGTGTGAGGAAGGAGGAGAGCCGATAAGCCGTCGGGGACACAGTGGAATGTAATCAGGGCACTGATCACCAGTGCCCTGCTTACACAAGGTACATTAAACACACTAACTGCCCACCATCAGTGCCCACAGTGCCCGCCATCAGTGCCCCCCATCAGTGCCCATAGTGCTGCCAGTCAGTGCCCATCAGTACCTGCTCATCTAGGCACTGATGGGCACTGACTGGCAGCACTATGGACACTGAGTGTGGGCACTGATGGTGCTGCTCATCCGTGCCACCCATCAGTGCTCATCAGTGCCACCCGTCAGTGTCCATCAGTGCCACCCGCCAGTGCCCATCAGTGCCGCCTATCAGTGCCGCCCGTCAGTGCCGCCTCTCAGTGCCCAGCAGTGCCACTTCTGTGCCCAGCAGTGCCACCTCTGTGCCCAGCAGTGCCACATCTCAGTGCCCAGCAGTGCCACCTATCAGTGCTCATCAGTCCCGCCTATCAGTGCTCATCAGTGCCGCCTATCAGTGCGGCATATTAGTACCTCCTCATCAGTGCCACCTCATCAGTGCCCATAAGTGCCACCTCATCAGTGCCCATCAGTTCAGCTTATCAGTGTCCATCAGTGACGCCTCATCAGCGCACATCAGTGAAGGAGAAAAATGTATTTATTTTCAAAATTTACTCGCAGAAAGTAAGAAAAACTTTTTTTTTTTTTTCAAAATTTTCTGCCTTTTTTCTTTTTGTTTGTAAAAAAATAAAAAACCCAGAGATGATTAAATGCCAGCAAAAGAAAGCTCTATTTGTGTGAAAAAAATGATAAAAATTTCATATGGGTACAGTGTAGCATGACCGCGCAATTGTCATTCAAAGCGTGAGAGCGCTGAAAGCTGAAAATTGGCCTGGATGGGAAGGGGGTGAAAGTGCCCGGTAGGCAAGTGGTTAAAATGGTCTGCTTGGTAACTTTGCAAGTCAGCATACTGTAGTCTGTGTCTGTGAGGGGACATTAGAGTGTAAGCTCTTCTGGTGCAGAGATGTGACTGGCTCAGTGATCTCTGTACAGCACTGCGGTATATGTCAGAGCTATATACATGTATAATAATAATAATAGTGTGTGACTGTAGGGTGGGGGGGAGGGGGGTATTAGAGTGCTAGCTCCTCTGGTACAGAGACTGATGTGACTGGCTCAGTGCTCTCTGTACAGCACTCTGGTGTATGTCCCTGCTATATGAATGAATACAATACACCTGGAGTTGTAGCACGGGTGGTCTTCTGGAAATATGTTGGCACTTAGAGTCCTTATACTTTTCCTTTCCCAGTAAATTTGGAGTTGCACACTCTGTGCACATGGGCCGTAGCTCTGCGGGCTTATCGCGCTCTTATTAATGGAAAGCCGTTCTTGTGGCTCAGTCATGTCTGCACGGTCCGCTAGCTCTGCATCGCCGAGAAGAGAATGGGGTGGCCACAAAACAGAACATCTGTCATTTTACTCAATGCCTGGTTTATGTTCTAAATCTCCACGTAGAGTTCTTGGAAAATCCCACCGTCCGTGTTAGACAATCGCCTTCTGCACAGGAAATGTCACACAGATCGCTGGTCTCCCTGAAAAGGCTTCACACCTTGCGTTTTTTGGCAGCCGTCGTCGAGCAAACAGCAGGCCTGTCATTCGCTGGGTTTTGTTTCCTCGAAGGACAGTCACACTTACATGCATTCAATGTCAGATTGTTTCATTTAATTTCACCGTTGGCGTGTTAGCGGCTCCCTGCTCCCCTTTATGCACCATTAAGGATCTGGTGTCACTTCTCCTCCGGGAAACCCTGTTTTCCTCTTTTCCTTGCCTGTCATATTTTACACTCTAATGGCCTCCACACTTGGCACCCCGGGTTCTGGTTTGCTGGCTTTTCCTTGCTTCTCTTTTTCCTCTGTGGATCAAACCAACAAATATGTAAAAGCAGACTTTGTTCTGTGCTATCACAGATACATTATAAAGCATCCTTCCAGATAGGCTGCGAGTAAGGTTAGGTGAAAGTACTTTTTGTGGCTCTCCTGTAATCCTGTTGAGCAGCTTGTGATTTTTTGGGCTGTTCATGGCTCTGTGGGCTGCAGGTTTGATTGCTTCCCCTTGTTTTCTGGAGGATTCCCGTATATAGTGGGCTGGGAAAGTCAAACAAGCCATCGGAATATTTGTGATTTCAGCCATAGGCATGTGCACAGGGTGTGCCGGGTGTGCCTGGGCATCCCCTAATAACCCCCTGCTGCCTATGGCCCCCTAGTCCCTTCCAACCCTCACAACACTGTCAGTGTCCCATCGTCTCCTCTCCGGCTGCTGTGGGCACACAGGGGGATGTTTCAGGATAGAGATAGGGGGAAGGGGCTGGTAAATATGTAATTTACTGGCCCCTTCCTTTTCTGAATGAACACAGTGAACAATCAGTATGGCTCCACTGACCTGTTCTCTGCTCTACTGACACTGTCCTACTGACACCGTCCACTGCCCTACTGACATCGTCCACTGCTCTACTGACACCAACCTCTGCCCTACTGACACCGTCCCCTGCCCTACTGACATCGTCCACTGCTCTACTGACACCAACCTCTGCCCTACTGACACCGTCCACTGCCCTACTGACATCGTCCACTGATTTACTGACACCAACCTCTGCCCTACTGACACCGTCCACTGCCCTACTGACATCGTCCACTGCTTTACTGACACCAACCTCTGCCCTACTGACATCGTCCACTGCTCTACTGACACCAACCTCTGCCCTACTGACACCGTCCACTTCCCTACTGACACCGTCCACTGCCCTACTGACACCGTCCACTGCTCTACTGACTCCACCCACTGCCCTACTGACACCGTCCACTGCTCTACTGACACCAACCTCTGCCCTACTGACACCGTCCACTGCCCTACTGACACCGTCCACTGCTCTACTGACACCGTCCACTGCCCTACTGACACCGTCCACTGCCCTACTGACACCGTACACTGCTCTACTGACTCCACCCACTGCCCTACTGACACCGTCCACTGCCCTACTGACACCGTCCACTGCTCTACTGACACCATCCACTGCCCTTTTGACAGCGTCCTCTGCTCTACTGACACTGTCCACCAGTAATGGAAGTAACTGCGTTTAAGTAAACTGTGTTACTTAACTCAGTTACTTTTGAGGGTAACGAGTAATCTAACTGAATACTCGTGCCCTCCCTGTAATTCAATTGCCGTTAGATTCGGCTGCGTTACGGCAATTACATCTACCGCCACTAGATGGCAGTAGTGTAATTCCCCCTCTCCTCTATGACGCTGTCCACGGAACTGGAGACAGTGAAGAGAGAGAGGAGGAGGAGACTTGAGGAGAGGCGAGCAGCAGAGTACAGCGCGCCAGGCCCAGGAGGGCAGAGCATGGGACCAGTTGACCATGGAAAAGAAAGTGTTTGTTTGCACTGTGTTTTAGTTGTGTTCTCCAACTAAAACACAATTCTGACTAGCCAGCAACTGACCAAAAAGAAGGCACAGATGCAAGTCAAAAACATATATCCCAATCTAAATGAGTAATTCAGTAAAGCTGGCCATAGATGGGTTGAAATTCGGACTGTTCAGACCTCTGTACAACCAGCTTGATCAGCACAGAATGGTACAGCCAGCAGCACTGATCAGTGTATTCTTATAGAGGGAAAGTCTCCCTGCCATCAGTAAACAATATCTCTGCAGGGAAGATTCCCTATCCACATCGACTGTGTGGAGGGGAGAAATTAGTCATTTCCTTTTTCAATCAACCTGTTGGCTGGAAAAAAATTTAAAAAATAAAGACTAAAGCATGATTTTTTGTTTTGTATATGGCAATGCTATTTAGAACTGAAAGAAACAAAAGCCAATCTAAACCCAAGAAAAAAAATGTAATATATTGCCGCCTATCAATCAGATGTGGCGGCTGCATTTGTTTTCTTTTTTACAGGACTTTTCCCTTTATGTTCACCTGGTGATCCTAAAAGCAATCCCCAATTATACTATATCTAAGGAGGAGCGACATTGTCATCCTAAGAGGGAACACCTTTCCTTCTTCTCTTTTCCATAATAAGGGGGCTGTTCTGTATTCCTTAGAGAGAACAGCTTGGAAAAGTAACTACTAAAAGTGCAGCGCAGGTTGAGTGAAAACAAGTTAATCAGCTCACGTGTTTTCTAGTAGGATCAGTGTGCCACACCGCCACCACCACCAGTGTGCCACACCGCAACCACCACCAGTGTGCCACACCGCAACCACCACCAGTGTGCCACACCGCCACCACCACGTGTGCCACACCGCCACCAGCACCACCAGTGTGCCACACCGCAACCACCACCAGTGTGCCACACCGCAAACACCACCAGTGTGCCACACCGCCACCACCACCAGTGTGCCACACCACCACCACCAGTGTGCCACACCGCCACCACCACGTGTGCCACACCGCCACCAGCACCACCAGTGTGCCACACCGCCACCACCACCAGTGTGCCACACCGCAACCACCACCAGTGTGCCACACCGCCACCACCACCAGTGTGCCACACCGCCACCAGCACCACCAGTGTGCCACACCGCCACCACCACGTGTGCCACACCGCCACCAGCACCACCAGTGTGCCACACCGCAACCACCACCAGAGAGAACAGCTTGGAAAAGTAACTACTAAAAGTGCAGCGCAGGTTGAGTGAAAACAAGTTAATCAGCTCACGTGTTTTCTTGTAGGATCAGTGTGCCACACCGCCACCACCACCAGTGTGCCACACCGCAACCACCACCAGTGTGCCACACCGCAACCACCACCAGTGTGCCACACCGCCACCACCACGTGTGCCACACCGCCACCAGCACCACCAGTGTGCCACACCGCAACCACCACCAGTGTGCCACACCGCAAACACCACCAGTGTGCCACACCGCCACCACCACCAGTGTGCCACACCGCCACCACCAGTGTGCCACACCGCCACCACCACGTGTGCCACACCGCCACCAGCACCACCAGTGTGCCACACCGCCACCACCACGTGTGCCACACCGCCACCAGCACCACCAGTGGGCCACACCACCAGCCAGCCACTCCAGGCAGCAGGTACCAAAAAAAACAAAAAGAAAATACAGTTACTCACACAGTCAGGAGGACTCAGACCCCCACAGTGTGCTACACCGCCACCACTATTAAAGATCTTATAGAATGTAATTGCATTATAGAATAGTAAAAAAAAAAGTCGCAGTTACTTTGCTGAGTAACTAATTACTTTTTCAATGTGGTAACTGAGTCACTAACTCAATTACTTTTTGGGAGAAGTAATTTGTAACTGTAACTAATTACTTTTTTAAAGTAAGATGACCAACACTGCTGTCCACTGCCCTACTGACACCATCCTCTGCCCTCCTCTGCCCTACTAACACCGTCTATTGCACTACTGGCACCATCCTCTGCACTACTGACACCGTCCACTGCTCTACTGACACCATCCACTGCTCTACTGACCCCGTCTATTGCACTACTGACACCATCCTCTGCACTACTGACACCGTCCACTCCTCTGCTGACACCATCCACTGCTCTACTGACACCATCCTCTGCCCTACTGACACCGTCCTCTGCTCTACTGACACCGTCCTCTGCTCTACTGACACCGTCCACTGCTCTACTGACCCGGTCCACTGCTCTACTGATCCGGTCCACTGCTATACTGACACCGTCCACTGCTCTACTGACACCGTCCACTGCTCTACTGACACCATCTCCTGCCCTACTGACACCGTACACTACTCTACTGACACCGTCCACTGCCCTACTGACACCGTCCACTGCTCTACTGACACCATCTCCTGCCCTACTGACACGGTACACTGCTCTACTGACACCGTCTCCTGCCCTACTGACACCGTCCTCTGCTCTGCTGACACCGTCCTCTGCTCTACTGACACCATTCACTGCTCTACTGACCCGGTCCACTGCTATACTGACACTGTCCACTGCTCTACTGACACCATACACTGCCCTACTGACACCGTCCTCTGCTCTACTGACACCGTCCACTGCCCTACTGACACCATCTCCTGCCCTACTGACACGGTACACTGCTCCACTGACACCGTCTCCTGCCTTACTGACACCGTCCTCTGCTCTGCTGACACTGTCCTCTGCTCTACTGATACCGTCCACTGCCCTACTGACACCGTCCACTGCCCTACTGACACCATACACTGCTCTACTGACCCGGTCCACTGCTATACTGACACCATCCACTGCTCTACTGACACCGTCCACTGCTCTACTGACACCGTCCACTGCTCTACTGACACCATCTCCTGCCCTACTGACACTGTACACTACTCTACTGACACCATCCACTGCCCTACTGACACCGTCCACTGCTCTACTGACACCATCTCCTGCCCTACTGACACGGTACACTGCTCTACTGACACCGTCTCCTGCCCTACTGACACCGTCCTCTGCTCTGCTGACACCGTCCTCTGCTCTACTGACACCATTCACTGCTCTACTGACCCGGTCCACTGCTATACTGACACTGTCCACTGCTCTACTGACACCATACACTGCCCTACTGACACCGTCCTCTGCTCTACTGACACCGTCCACTGCCCTACTGACACCATCTCCTGCCCTACTGACACGGTACACTGCTCCACTGACACCGTCTCCTGCCTTACTGACACCGTCCTCTGCTCTGCTGACACTGTCCTCTGCTCTACTGATACCGTCCACTGCCCTACTGACACCGTCCACTGCCCTACTGACACCGTCCACTGCCCTACTGACACCTTCCACTGCCCTACTGACACCATCCACTGCTTGACTGACACCGTTAGTAGTAGCAGGTGGACATCATAGACCTGGATGTTATGTCTGGCACGAATGTCTAGTATACATACATACATACATACATACATACATACATATATATACTGTATATACACACACACACACAGATAAGTCATAACATTGGCACCACCCACCTAATATTGCCAAAGCAGCCCTGACCCATTGAGACATGGATTCTTCTAGGAAAAATAATCACACTTCCTCTGCCGGCTTATTTTCCCTCCCATAGTGCATCCTAGTGCAATCTCTTCCCCAGGTAAGTGATGCACACACACCCAGCCATCCACATGATATACCAGAAAATGTGATTCATCAGACCAGGCCACCTTCTTCCATTGCTCAGTGATCCAGTGCTGATGCTCATGTTCCCATTGCAGGTGCTTTTGGCTGTGGACACGGGTCAGCATGGGCACCCTGACCAATCTGCGGGTACACAGCCCCATTCACTACAAACTGCGATGCTCTGTGTGTTCTGACATCTTTCTATCAGAACCAGCATTCACTTTTTTCAGCAATTTGAGCCTTAGTAGTTCTTCTTTTGAACTGGACAACACATGCCAGTCTTCACCTCCTTCATTGAGCCCTGGCCTGCTATGATCCTGTCACCGGATAACCAGTTTTCCTTCCTTGGACCACTTTTGGTAGATTCTGACCACTGCCGACCAGGAACATCCCACAAGAGCTGCAATTTTGGAGTTTCTCTGACCCAGTTGTCTAGCCATTACAATGTGGCTCTTGTCAAAGTCACTCAAATCCTTACAGTTGCCCATTTTTCCTGCTTTTAACACATAAACTTCAGGGACACTGGCTGCCTTATATATCCCAGAAGCCATGGTAACAATATTATCCATGTTTTTCACTTTACCTGTTAAGTGGTCACAATGTTATGTCTAATGTTTTGGCTTTAGGGCTCATGGGGAGGTTGTTTTCCTGCATTTAATGTATGCTTAAAATGCAGCTAAGCAGATTCCCATGGACTTAAGTGGAGTAGTGTATATGACAGTCTTAGGTGTCCACATGGGGGGGGGGGGGGGGGGCGGCAAGTGCCCCCCCCCCCTGGAATCTCAACTAAACCACTTTATACTATCCTGTCTGGTTTGTTTAATAATCTTGTGTGCCCTTGTGTCTGTGTATTTGTTTTACAAAAAATAAGTCGATCTTTACCAGTTTTCAGAGCTCCGATCGCCGCTCACGTGACCCTCCAGCTCTCTCCTCTCCCTGCCTGACAGCTGCCTGTAGCAGGCGGGGCTGAGGATTCCCTGCTGACATCAGTCGGGAGGGGAGGAGGAGAGGCCGAGAGGAGGAGAGAGGCAGCGGGTTATGTGAACGGCGATCAGCGCTCTGAAAACTGGCTTATTTTTCCCCTTTAAAAAGAAATATTCGCGAGCCGCAGCTCGCGCAAGGACTGACATCAGCAGCTGCGCGGACCACTGTCCTCAGCCCCAGGCCTAGGTGCTATCATTCTAGGATAGGGG
This sequence comes from Pelophylax lessonae, assembly GCF_965119305.1. Lineage (NCBI taxonomy): Eukaryota > Metazoa > Chordata > Amphibia > Anura > Ranidae > Pelophylax > Pelophylax lessonae. Next base: position 12,502,749 of record NC_138774.1, read on the forward strand.
GAGCCCGGGGCAAGGAAATTGAGGAGATGTGTAGCCTTGTGAACAGAGGCACGGCACGTGACGTCACAGCAGGTACTGATATCACGTGCATGCATGCACCGCCTGCACGGACCCAAAACAAAGAGGATCAGCTTTGCTTTTACATTAGGTTTCTCAAACCTTTGAATGCCTGCACTTTATGTCATAATGACTAGCCCCGCCCCCCCCCTCTCATGACATTGTTAAAAAGGGGCGGAGCATGCCTGACCTTAAAATGATGTCCCCTGGAAAAAGTTCTGCGGACGCCAATGATGACAGTCCAGGGGCTGTGTTGGACCTGCTTTCCATTGTATTATGTTTCCGGTGACTCAGCAGGTCCTATTGAGCAGTGGAGGCTGGTGCTCCATTGACCTGGGGTAAGGGGGGGGGGGGCGGCAGATGGACCACACCTTCCCCCCCCCCAGACCACACCAGCTAGCACACCATACTACCCCCCCCCCCCCCATCGCCAGCATACTCACCTTTAACTGACGTGGAGGGCAGGTAGTGGCGGCGGCGGCTTCCCCGGCGGCGGCTTCCCCTGCGGCGGCTTCCCCTGCGTCTCCTCCCTCCTCCTTGGCCAATAGCATGGCCTCTCCTTTCGGCCAATCGGGAAACTGGTCTCAGGACCTGCTTCCTGATTGGCTGGGAGGAGGATCAGTGTGATAATAGCGAATATTCATTCGCTATTGTCACAGAACTGGGTGGGGCCAGGGCGCAGTGCTCTGCGCCCCGAGCCCACCCTTTTTTGAAGCCTATTAGAGCCTTTGGCTCTAATCATATGCTTAAAAAAAAAAAACATTGGAATCCATGCATCCGGCGCCCTCCATGTAGATTAGGGGGCCGAACGCATGGATGGGGGGGGGGGCGGCGCCCCTGCGCCCCCAATGGATGGTCCACCACTGCTCAGCAGGTCCTATTGAGGTCACACATAACCTTTTCTTGACAAATGTTGCATTTTGCATTTAATTCCAAGCGTTTGAGCAGCGCTGTGTTCCAATAGAAAAGGATGCCTTCGACCAGAACACCCACCATCATATGCCCTTAAAGAAATGATTGCAGTCTTGCACTGAACACAGCGGACTAATGGAAGCAAAGATTATCAGGACGGAAAAAAAGGAACAATAACTGAATGCAGCAATTTGCATTTTGTTCCTCATAAATCCCATTTTAATTCTTTCCTCTTTATACGTTTTTTTTTTTTTTTTGTTTATGCCTAACGCAAAATCGTGACATTTGCCATTGAAAACGGGTGGCCTTGCTGTTATTGTTGATAATGATTTCTCTCGCCTTGACCTCTTTTTACAGAGCTTTACAGAGCGACGGCCTGCAGGGGCTGTAGAATAACAATATGTACAGATCCATGAAACAACAGAACACAGCTTCAACGTGTCTTACAGCTGAAAGGAAGAAAAAGACAGATGAGCGAGTTATAGCAAACCTATACTGAGAAAGGAATACGAGGCTGACCCTCTTCTGAAAATGCTAGTTACCTGTCTTTGTCAACCTTAAATACGTATGTGCCTCTTTATATATAAAAAAAAAAAAAAACATTTCTGTGTGAAAGCCTCAAGGTTTTGCACAGCTGCCCCCCCCCCCCCCCGAAAAAAAAAAAAGAAATTGGTACAATTTGTCTAATATGCTTATTTTCTATAATCGTTACCTCCACCTAGTGGCCATAAGGTGGTATTTTTCCTGAAATACCTCAGTCAGGAAAAAACACAATATGACTACTAGATGGAACTGATGATCATAGCAAAGACAGACTGGGGATGTCCTCCTCTGATTGGTCCAGGCTGGAGTCTGGACCAATCACAGCCAGGAGTCCAGTAAAGTGGGGAGTGTCGGGTCGCATTGCTCTGCGCCCCAACACTCCCCCAGAAGGCCGCCAATTGGAGCCGCACATGGGGTCAAAACCCCCCCCCCCATACCCACCACTAGGTGTGGCGCCCCTAGTGGGCTGAAAATGGACAATTTTTTTTTTAAATCTTTTTTCCTGCTTCTTTTTTTTTTGGGGGGGCGGCGCCCCTGTGCCCTCTATCGGCCAGCCACCACTGCTTGGGAGGAAAGGATTAGATGATCCTTAACATTCTCCAGCCAGGAAATGAGGCAGCTCTATCTGACTTGCTGATAAAAGAGCAGCGCCAATATAAGTGTAGATTATAAAGGTTAACAGTACACTTTATGGTACACTGGACATCCATCAGCAGCGTCGGTGGATTCCAGTGCTTCTGGTCCCTGAGCGGGGAGAGGAGCCAGATGTTGTCAAGGAAATGGATTGCTAGTGCAGGGCGGGTGGACAAAAGGGCGTGCGCTCCTCTCCACGCTCACGGACCCGAACCACTGGAATCCACTGGCGCTGCCGGCTACGTGAAACTCGGAGGACGCCATGCTGCTTCCCATACCGACCTGCAGGATGTTACCCTCTACATGCTCCTTAACCTCCCTAGCAGTAATCCCGAATGTGGCTAATATAGAGTACCAAAAGCGGTAACCCCAAGCCACACTTCCCTCACATTGTAAAGCACTGCGCAAACTGTTGGCGCTATATAAATCCTGTATAATAATAATAATAACACTCGGGATTACCCCAGAATCACACTCACCTTCCCTGCGATCCCCCGCCATCCTCCTGCTGTCCTCCCGCTGTGTGCTCGGCCGATGCCGACACCTGCCTTCCGGTTCCCTTCCCTGCAACCGTTGCGACGCAGGGGGGTGGAACCGGCGGCAAATTCAAAAATGTAAATACACCAAATGAGATGATACAAAGTTGCGATCCTAGCGAATTAAACTGTATCATCCCATTTCACCACAGGATTTCACCTGGTGACTTTTCCAGTGCCCTGCCTGTGCTTTTCTCCTTCTTTGTGCCTGGATAATAGAGAACGACCATGGCGTCCAAAAAGCGTTCTTTTTATGCAAAAGCGCTTTTAGACAAACTGGAAAACAGCGACAGCGAAACTGAGTTACTTGAAGAACTGAGCGATAGCGATTGGTGGGAAAATTGGTCATCGGGTACGAAAAGTGACGACAGCGACGATTCTGATGTCTCTTTCTGGCACATCGCTCCGTTGGAAATTCTGAAGAATCATTTGATATACTTCCCAATTTTTTTCGTTTTTGTGCAGAATGAGTAGTTTGAATATAATGAAGAATTTGATGAAACTACTCATTCTGCACCAAAACTAAAAAAAATTTGTGAAGTATATCAAATGATTCTTCTGAATTTCCAACGGAGCGATGTGCCAGAAAGAGACATCAGAATCCTCGCTGTCCTCACTTTCCGTACCTGATGGCGAATTGTCCCACAAATCGCTATTGCTCAGTTCTTCAAGTAACTCCGTTTCTCTGTCACTGTTTTCCAGTTTGTCTAAAAGCGATTTTGTTAAAAAAAAAAAACGCTTTTTGGACGCTATGGTCTCTTGGGTCCTCGGCAGAGCTCAAGAAGTGACTCCTTCACTCTCTCAAAGACATTCCAAATCTGGGACCCTTACAGATCTTATAAGGTGACTTCTTGTTCCCCTGTATCATAAAGCAACTTGGACCACTAAGTGTCTATCTCTTGGATCCCCTACAGATCTCATGAAGTGACTCCTTGGTTCCCCTGCACCATGAAGTGACTTTGACTACTGAGTTTCCATTCTGCCAGTAACACACTTCCTGTCCTAGGGTGACAATGCTTACTCACTCTACTATATCTATGGAGGGCAATATTGTGACTCTAGGGCATACCTGTAGCACACCTCCCCCCTCCTCTTCTCCATAACATACAGTAGAAGAGTTCTGTAGTTCACATTGATAGCTGGGCACATTGTAACTGATAACAGTGCAGCACAGTCAACGGAAACACAAACTTATCAACTTACAAGTTTTTTGGCAGGATCAACAAAAACACAAACACACATTTTTGTAAATATTTTATTATATCTTTTCATGTGACAACACTGAAGAAATGACACTTTGCTACAATGTAAAGTAGTGAGTGTACAGCTTGTATAACAGTGTAAATTTGCTGTCCCCTCAAAATAACTCAACACACAGCCAATAATGTCTAAACCGCTGGCAACAAAAGTGAGTACACCCCTAAGTTAAAATGTCCAAATTGGGCCCAAAAGTGTCAATATTTTGTGTGGCCGCCATTATTTTCCAGCACTGCCTTAACCCTCTTGGGCATGGAGTTCCCCAGAGCTTCACAGGTTGCCACTGGAGTCCTCTTCTACTCCTCCATGATGACATCACAGAGCTGGTGGATGTTAGAGACCTTGCGCTCCTCTCCCTTCTGTTTGAGGATGCCCCACAGATGCTCAATAGGGATTAGCTCTGGAGACATGCTTGGCCAGTCCATCACTTTTACCCTCATCTTCTTTAGCAAGGCAGTGGTTATCATGGAGGTGTGTTTGGGGTTGTTATCGTGTATAAATACTACCCTGTGGCCCAGTCTTCGAAGGGAGGGGATCATGCTCTGCTTCAGTATGTCACAGTACATGTTGGCATTCATGGTTCCCTCAATGAACTGTAGCTCCCCAGTGCCGGCAGCACTCATGCAGCCCCAGACCATGACACTCCCACCACCATGCTTGACTGTAGGCAAGACACACTTGTCTTTGTACTACCTTGACACCCTCTGAACCAAATAAGTTTATCTTGGACTCATCAGACCACAGGAGATGGTTCCAGTAATCCATGTCCTTAGTCTGCTTGTCTTCAGCAAAACTGTTTTTGGGCTTTCTTGTGCATCATCTTTAGAAGAGGCTTCCTTCTGGGACAACAGCCATTCAGACCAATTTGATGCAGTGAGCGGCGTATGGTCTGAGCACTGACAGGCTGACCCCCCACCCCTTCAACCTCTGCAGCAATGCTGGCAGCACTCATATGTCTATTTCCCAAAGACAACCTCTGGATATGACGCTGAGCACATGCACTCAACTTCTTTGGTCGACCATGGTGAGGCCTGTTCTGAGTGGAACCTGTCCTGTTAAACTGCTGTATGGTCTTGGCCACCGTGCTGCAGCTCAGTTTCAGGGTCTTGGCAATCTTCTTATAGCCTAGGCCATCTTTATGTAGAGCAACAATGTATGGCAACAATGTGATGGCATCCTCATATTAGAGAAGTGGGGAGGGACTGGAAAGGGTAGATGACAAACTGATGGACTCATCTATAGATGGTTGGAAAATCTCTTAATCTCCAATGAATAGTTATCAATGAATGAAGATGGTAACCTTGGTAAGTTCCTGGATGATGAAATATATCACATCCTTGGTAAAGGAAGAGTATGTATGTGGTCCAGAGGAGGCATAAAGTTCACCAAACAGGAATGTCATAAGTTCCTAATGTGTACGTTTCGGTGAGCTATGTGAGCAGAAAAAGCCTCCCTCGCACATCACGGATATATTAATCCATTGTTTGTCCTCCAAATGAACAGGAACAAAACCAAAAAAGATGACCGTAAATGATGGATTAAATAAGTGAGGTGGATGAGTATAGTTCACTTATTTAATCCATGTGATGAGATGTGAATCCATGTGATGAGCGAGGGAGGCTTTTTTTTTGCTCACACAGCTCACCGAAACGTACACATTAGGGACTTATGACATTGCTGTTTGGTGAACATTATGCCTCCTCTGGACCACATACCTTTACCACGGATGTGATATATTTCATGTGTTTTCAGGTGTTGGCAATCTTCTTATAGCCTAGGCCATCTTTATGTAGAGCAACAATTTTTTTTTTCAGATCCTCAGAGAGTTCTTTGCCATGAGGTGCCATGTTGAACTTCCAGTGACCAGTATGAGAGAGTGAGAGCGATAACACCAAATTTAACACACCTGCTCCCCATTCACACCTGAGACCTTGTAACACTAATGAGTCACATGACACCAGGGAGGGAAAATGACTGATTGGGCCCAATTTAGACATTGTCACTTAGGGTGTACTCACTTTTGTTGCCAGCGGTTTAGACATTAATGGCTGTGTGTTGAGTTATTTTGAGGGGACAGCAAATTTACACTGTTATACAAGCTGTACACTCACTACTGTACATTGTAGCAAAGTGTCATTTCTTCAGTGTTGTCACATGAAAAGATAGAATAAAATATTTACAAAAATGTGAGGGGTGTACTCCCCTTTGTGAGATACTGTGTGTATATATAGATATACAAACCCGATTCCAAAAAAGGTGGGACACTGTACAAATTGTGAATAAAAACAGAATGTAATGATGGGGAAATTTCAAATTTCAAAATTGTATTCAGAATACAACATAGATGACATATCAAATGTTTAAACTGAGAAAATGTATCATTTTAAGGGAAAAATAAGTTGATTTTAAATTTCATGGCATCAACACATCTCAAAAAAGTTGGGACAAGGCCATGTTTACCACTGTGTGGCCCCCCCCCCTCTTCTTTTTATAACAGTCTGCAAACGTCTGGGGACTGAGGAGAAGATGCTGAAGTTTAGGAATAGGAATGTTGTCCCATTCTTGTCTAATACAGGCTTCTAGTTGCTCAACTGTCTTAGGTCTTCTTTGTCGCATCTTCCTCTTTATGATGCACCAAATGTTTTCTATGGGTGAAAGATCTGGACTGCAGGCTGGCCATTTCAGTACCCGGATCCTTCTTCTACGCAGCCATGATGTTGTAATTGATGCAGTATGTGGTCTGGCATTGTCATGTTGGAAATGCAAGGTCTTCCCTGAAAGAGACGACGTCTGGATGGGAGCATATGTTGTTCTAGAACTTGGATATACCTTTCAGCATTGATGGTGCCTTTCCAGATGTGTAAGCTGCCCATGCCACACGCACTCATGCAACCCCATACCATCAGAGATGAAGTCTTCTGAACTGAGCGCTGATAACAACTTGGGTTGTCCTTGTCCTCTTTAGTCCGGATGACATGGCGTCCCAGTTTTCCACAAAGAACTTAAAAATTTGATTGGTCTGACCACAGAACAGTTTTCCACTTTGCCACAGTCCATTATAAATGAGCCTTGGCCCAGAGAAAACGCCTGCGCTTCTGGATCATGTTTAGATATGGCTTCTTTTTTGGCCTATAGAGTTTTAGACGGCAACGGCGAATGGCACGGTGGATTGTGTTCACCGACAATGTTTTCTGGAAGTATTCCTGAGCCCATGTTGTGATTTCCATTACAGTAGCATTCCTGTATGTGATGCAGTGCCGTATAAGGGCCCGAAGATCACCGCCATCCAGTATGGTTTTCTGGCCTTGACCCTTACACACAGAGATTGTTCCAGATTCTCTGAATCTTTGGATGATATTATGCACTGTAGATGATGATAACTTCAAACTCTTTGCAATTTTTCTCTGAGAAACTCCTTTCTGATATTGCTCCACTATTTTTCGCCGCAGCATTGGGGGAATTGGTGATCCTCGGCCCATCTTGACTTCTGAGAGACACTGCCACCCTGAGAGGCTCTTTTTATACCCAATCATGTTTCCAATTGACCTAATAAGTTACAATCGGTCCTCCGGCTGTTCCTTACATGTACATTTAACTTTTCCGGCCTCTTATTGCTACCTGTCCCAACTTTTTTGGAATGTGTAGCTCTCATGAAATCCAAAATAAGCCAATATTTGGCATGACATTTCAAAATATCTAACTTTCAACATTTGAAATGTTATCTATATTATATTGTGAATAAAATATAAGATTATGAGATTTGTAAAATAGTCGTTCCTTTTTTACTCACAATTTGTACAGTGTCCCAACTTTTTTGGATTTGGGTTTGTATATATATTATAACAAAACTGCAGCTTCTTTTTCTTCTCCCCGCACGCATGCACACACACTGTTTTCTTATATAGTTTTAGTTAGTTTTGTATTTATTTGTTTTCCTGGCGGTGGCATTGATCCATTGTCGTAGGCTGGCAGTAATTCTTTCCCCATAGCGTTCACTTGGCAAGCCCTTGGGTGTCAGGATCTATAAACTTAGCACTAACTGTTGTAAATTTAAGTCATTTGAACACACAAAACATCACCTTTTTTGTCCAGCAGTTCCCTCTGGATGGTAATGCGACACATCGTTTGGCCAGCTGTATCCTCTTCGCTACTGCTAAGTTTCACTGTAATGACATTTATTTTTGCGAAACCAGCAATTTGCTTAGTTGGTCTGTTTAAATAAAAATCCATGATAATTACCCTTCAAAGCTGCTCCTGATTTTCATCTTCTAAGTCGCTGAATCTAAATCTTTTTTTTTTCTCCTTTCTTTAAAAGGCCAAAATAAAATGTAGTACATTAGGTGAAAGAAAAGGTTGGACAGTGAATTACGGAACATAATGGGGCTGAATTGCTAACTAATATGCGGAACAGTGAACATTGAGCATAGTGAGATACAAAGTAACATTGTTTATAAACATCGTTCAGATAGGACCCGTTCTAGACCGTTCCCCTCTTGGTTGAGACTACTATGGTTACTATACATGGATGTTTTGTATACTGTATTATGAGAATTATTCTCTTTTAACCATCTTTTTTATCACTTCAATAAACTTATATACCTTTTTTTCAACATGTTGTTTATTATTTGAATCTGTGCTCACCGATCAGGAGCCCTCCTCAACAATCCATTTCCTTTTATTTTAGGGGAACCAGTGTTCTGCTACCTTTGGTGTCTGAACCTGTATCCTCTGATATAACTTTTATTCATTGTTCAGATAGGAGATAGAGAGATACAAAGTACCGTATATACTCGAGTATAAGCCGAGTTTTTCAGCACTTTTTTTGTGCTGAAAACGTCCCCCTCGGCTTATACTCGAGTCAAGGAAAAAAGAAAAAAATTTCCTGTCCGCTCCGACGGGTTTAAGGTTTAAAAATGGCGCCGCCCGTCGCATACATGTCACCGCGCACGCGCCGCCGCCGCTCGTGTAATTTCGGCTATTCCCCGCGCCGCTCGGGGGAGGCCGGGAATAGCCGAAAGTATACGAGCGGCGGCGGCGCGTGCGCAATGACGTGTCGGCGCCGGGCGGCGCCATTTTTAAAATGAAGGCGCCTCTGGAACAGGTAAGTGAAACAGCTTCACTACCTGCCATGGGCTGCGGGTACACTACGAGGGATGCAGTGCTGCGGGCATGGTCCACATGTACCATGCCCACAGCACTGCATCTCCTGTAGTATGCCCACAACCCCAGATCCTCTTGTACCATGCCAGTACCCTGCAATCTCCTGCACCATGCCAGTGCCCTGCATTCTCCTGCACCATGCCAGTACCCTGCATTCTCCTGCACCATGCCAGTACCCTGCAATCTCCTGCACCATGCCACTACCCTGCAATCTCCTGCACCATGCCAGTACCCTGCATTCTCCTGCACCATGCCAGTCACCCTGCATTCTCCTGCACCATGCCAGTCACCCTGCATTCTCCTGCACCATGCCAGTACCCTGCATTCTCCTGCACCATGCCAGTACCCTGCATTCTCCTGCACCATGCCAGGCACCCTGCATTCTCCTGCACCATGCCAGTACCCTGCATTCTCCTGCACCATGCCAGTACCCTGCATTCTCCTGCACCATGCCAGTACCCTGCATTCTCCTGCACCATGCCAGTACCCTGCATTCTCCTGCACCATGCCAGTACCCTGCATTCTCCTGCACCATGCCAGTCACCCTGCATTCTCCTGTACCATGCCAGTACACTGCATTCTCCTGCACCATGCCAGTACCCTGCATTCTCCTGCACCATGCCAGTCACCCTGCATTCTCCTGCACCATGCCAGTACCCTGCATTCTCCTGCACCATGCCAGTCACCCTGCATTCTCCTGCACCATGCCAGTCACCCTGCATTCTCCTGCACCATGCCAGTACCCTGCATTCTCCTGCACCATGCCAGTCACCCTGCATTCTCCTGTACCATGCCAGTACCCTGCATTCTCCTGCACCATGCCAGTCACCCTGAATTCTCCTGTACCATGCCCGCCGCCCTGCATTCTCACCCTAGGCTTATACTCGAGTCAATGATTTTTCCCATCTTTTTGTGGTAAAAGTAGGGGTCTCGGCTTATACTCGGGTCGGCTTATACTCGAGTATATACGGTAACATTGTTTATAAACATCATTCAGACAGAAGATAGAGAGATACAAAGTAACATTGTTTATAAACATCATTCAGAGAGGAGACAGAGAGATACAAAGTTACATTGTTTATAAACATCATTCAGACAGAAGATAGAGAGATACAAAGTAACTATGGGGTTTATCTAATAAAAGAAAATCCACTCTGCACTACAAGTGCACTGTAATTGAACTTGGAAGTGAACCTGGAAGTGCACTCGGATGTGCAGTTGCTGTAGATCTAAAGGGGACATGCAAGGAAAATCAAAAAGAGCATTTTTGCTTGCACATAATTACCCTGTTTCCATGAAAATAAGCCCTACCCCGAAAATAAGACCTAGCATGATTTTCAGGGATGGCTGCAATATAAGCCCTACCCCAAAAATAAGCCCTAGTAAAATCCTTGATCTCAGCCCCTCCCTCTGCAGTATTCGGAGAGGGAAAGTAGAGCTCCGGAGGGTCACGTGAGTACCCAGCGGCGCTGTAAATATGGTATTTTCCACAATAAAGTTACAAAAAGAGACACTGCACATTACAAAATCTTTTTACAAAATCCATTACATATTTTTACAATGACTTTATCCAAGGTTTATTTTTGGGATTACAGAATGTCATAATGCTGACTCCTGAGCTGACAGGGAGAGAACTTTTTTAACATTGTATTATTTTATTTCAGGTTTTTTGGAACATAAAGAGGGCTAAATGACACAACACAAGCACTGTGCTGTCTACCATGCTTTAAAGGATCAGGATATTTATTTAAGGGTTACAATCCCTTTAAGTTCGCCTTTTTACATACCATAAATAAATAAGACATCCCCTGAAAATAAGCCCCAGTGCGTTTTTTGTAGCCAAAATTAATATAAGACCCGGTCTTATTTTCGGGGAAACACGGTAGATGATAGAAATCAGCAGAGCTTCCCCTCAGTTCAGATCTTCCCCTTAGATCTACAGCGACTGCACTTCCAAGTGCACTTGCAGTGCATAGTGGATTTTCCTTTAGTAAATCAACCCCATTGTTTATAAATATTGTTCAGACAGGAGATAGAGATATAAAAAGTAACAGTATTCATAAACATCATTCAGACATGAGATAGAGAGATACAACATAAAATAGTTTATACACAATGGAGTTGATTTACTAAAGGCAAATCCACTGTGCACTTGGAAGTTCAGTTACTGTAGATCTGTGGGGAAGCTCTGCTGATTTCTATCATCCTATCACGTGCAAGCAAAAAATGCTGTTTTTATTATCCTTGCATGTCCCTCTCAGATCGACAGCAACTGCACTCCCAAGTGCACTTGCAGTGCCAAGTGGATTTGCCTTTAGAAAATAAAATCCATTTTTTAGACAAGAGATAGAGAGATACAAACTAATATTATTTATAAACATTGTTCAGACAAGTGATAAAGAGATACAAGGTAAAATTGTTTATAAACATTGATCAGACACAAAATAGAGAGATACAAAGTAAGATTGTTCATAAACATTAATTAGACAGGATATAGAGAGATACAAATAACATTGTTTATAAGCATTGTTCAGACCGGAGATGGAGAGATACAAAATAAGATTGTTACTTTTGTATTGAGATGGGCTTCTATCTGCATATGATACCAGTTAACCACTTGCCGACCCAATCACAGTAGTGTTACTGCGAGTGGTCGGCAGCTGCAGGCACCATGACATACCAGTACATCGCAGCGCGCACTGGCGCGCTCAATCCTGTGACCGTTTTG
>NC_138774.1:12519574-12572074 GCF_965119305.1 Pelophylax lessonae
GGGGGGTAAAGGGGAAAATTCGGGACTTTGAATGAGGTGTGTGGTAACGATTGGTACATACATAGGTAAAATACACAGGTAGGTCTCATATGATGATAAAAAACATTTTATTGGCGATGTCATCGACAGACATAAGAACATCATAGTATAAATATAATTGATACGGCAGGTAAATGGTAATAATTAAACCAAATCATATACATAAGAGCTGATTGGTTGTAGACTGGAGTAGAACACTAATTGTCGAGCGATATTGAAGGATCCAAAAAATAAAAATAAGGAATGCATCATAAACAAGCCCTACGCGTTTCATGGAATGTAATCCACTTCCTCAGGAGCAGATGCATCATATATTACTGTAGAAAAAAGAGAATCCTTTTTACAGATAGCATAAAAAATGATAAAGGACTAATAAATAATGATAGGAAAGGGATATAATATCTCTAGCCTATATGTTCTCCAGCCAGTGTACTTACAATCCAGCAATGACATCAACACCTAAGTATTGTGGGGGGCAGACCACTAGGGGAACGTCTCTACCGGGAACTGAGAGAGCTTGATCCAAGGTCATCCGGGCACAATAAGAAGATTCCACAAAGAAATGTGTATTCAATATTGTGATGAACAGATCCATATAGATAATGGTCACCAGAGGGTTCTAAAAGTAAATAGTTGTAAATATGAAAAAACTTGTGTAGTACATATAAATAAATAGACTAAAATAGACTGGGTAGTATAAACTACCCAGCAGAACCCATAATCAGAAAACCATGTTGTGTGAAATTGATTAAATAAACCAAGAATGTGCTAATCAGAATAGATAGTGTAAAGGATAAACCAAAAAGGAAGTGCCTGTGAAACAGATAGGAGGTGCCTAGGAACCAGGGAGGGAGTGTGATGAACAGATCCACATAAATAATGGTCACCTGAGGGTTCTGAAAGTAAATTCTTGTAAATATAGAAACAGGTGTAGTACGTATAAATGAATTAATAAACTTAAATAAACTGAGTGGTATGAGCCACCCAGCAGAACCCATAATCAGGGAGCCATGTTATGTGAAAAAGATAGAATAAACCAAAGCTGTGCTAATCAGAATGGATAGTGTGAAAGATGGACAAGATGAAAAGTGCCAGAAAGTGATGCAATCAAAGCATTGCCAAAAAGAAAAGGATATCACGGAGCAAAAATGGCCTTGGAAAAGTGAGGGTGGAAGTGAAGATAGCCTAAAAGGATGGTGAAGTGTACCCGTTATTGGCCTTGGTCAGCTCCCAACGCCACGCCAACGCTCAACAAAGAGGAAGAAGAGCCGCACCATGGGTGACCGGTGGTCATCCGAGACTGCGGCATCCAAACCTCACTGTATATGAGCGCGGATGAATCTCCACGTGTCGACGTGATGGCGCCAAAATGATGACGTCACAGATGCGACCGGGATTGCGTGACGCCGATGCAGAGCGGATGGACCCGCCCCAGCCCCCCGTGGGGGAGAGGGGAGGACCCCCGAAGTGCATCGCAGTCCCCGAACTAGACAGCAACCCAGAGGATCCGGATGACCACAATGGTAAAGGAAATGAACATAGTCATAACAAAGTAACTAGCTATGGAAAAAATTGCAAAGCTAAACAATGCTGACACAGAGAGACACTGCCTGCATGTAAATATGGATAACATACATGATATAAAAATTCAACTGTGAACACACACCTCCATCCCTATTCATTATGAAAAAATAAATTAACCGATAATTAAACCAATTAATTTGAAAAAATTTGGGACTTTATATGAGGTACTGCCAATTCCGGGCAGATTGCCTCCATCCCTGTTGCATTAGCAAAGAAAGGGGGGAAGGGGAAGTAAAAAAGGGGTGGGAGATATAATTTCATAACAACTAGCATGTTAATAAATAACAAGGGTAAAAAATATATAGCCATAAATATTAACCAATACTATAAAGCCAGTTGTTGGATGAAAAATATATATGGGGGGGGGGGTAAAGGGGAAAATTCGGGACTTTGAATGAGGTGTGTGGTAACGATTGGTACATACATAGGTAAAATACACAGGTAGGTCTCATATGATGATAAAAAACATTTTATTGGCGATGTCATCGACAGACATAAGAACATCATAGTATAAATATAATTGATACGGCAGGTAAATGGTAATAATTAAACCAAATCATATACATAAGAGCTGATTGGTTGTAGACTGGAGTAGAACACTAATTGTCGAGCGATATTGAAGGATCCAAAAAATAAAAATAAGGAATGCATCATAAACAAGCCCTACGCGTTTCATGGAATGTAATCCACTTCCTCAGGAGCAGATGCATCATATATTACTGTAGAAAAAAGAGAATCCTTTTTACAGATAGCATAAATAATGATAAAGGACTAATAAATAATGATAGGAAAGGGATATAATATCTCTAGCCTATATGTTCTCCAGCCAGTGTACTTACAATCCAGCAATGACATCAACACCTAAGTATTGTGGGGGGCAGACCACTAGGGGAACGTCTCTACCGGGAACTGAGAGAGCTTGATCCAAGGTCATCCGGGCACAATAAGAAGATTCCACAAAGAAATGTGTATTCAATATTGTGATGAACAGATCCATATAGATAATGGTCACCAGAGGGTTCTAAAAGTAAATAGTTGTAAATATGAAAAAACTTGTGTAGTACATATAAATAAATAGACTAAAATAGACTGGGTAGTATAAACTACCCAGCAGAACCCATAATCAGAAAACCATGTTGTGTGAAATTGGTTAAATAAACCAAGAATGTGCTAATCAGAATAGATAGTGTAAAGGATAAACCAAAAAGGAAGTGCCTGTGAAACAGATAGGAGGTGCCTAGGAACCAGGGAGGGAGTGTGATGAACAGATCCACATAAATAATGGTCACCTGAGGGTTCTGAAAGTAAATTCTTGTAAATATAGAAACAGGTGTAGTACGTATAAATGAATTAATAAACTTAAATAAACTGAGTGGTATGAGCCACCCAGCAGAACCCATAATCAGGGAGCCATGTTATGTGAAAAAGATAGAATAAACCAAAGCTGTGCTAATCAGAATGGATAGTGTGAAAGATGGACAAGATGAAAAGTGCCAGAAAGTGATGCAATCAAAGCATTGCCAAAAAGAAAAGGATATCACGGAGCAAAAATGGCCTTGGAAAAGTGAGGGTGGAAGGTGGAAGTGAAGATAGCCTAAAAGGATGGTGAAGTGTACCCGTTATTGGCCTTGGTCAGCTCCCAACGCCACGCCAACGCTCAACAAAGAGGAAGAAGAGCCGCACCATGGGTGACCGGTGGTCATCCGAGACTGCGGCATCCAAACCTCACTGTATATGAGCGCGGATGAATCTCCACGTGTCGACGTGATGGCGCCAAAATGATGACGTCACAGATGCGACCGGGATTGCGTGACGCCGATGCAGAGCGGATGGACCCGCCCCAGCCCCCCGTGGGGGAGAGGGGAGGACCCCCGAAGTGCATCGCAGTCCCCGAACTAGACAGCAACCCAGAGGATCCGGATGACCACAATGGTAAAGGAAATGAACATAGTCATAACAAAGTAACTAGCTATGGAAAAAATTGCAAAGCTAAACAATGCTGACACAGAGAGACACTGCCTGCATGTAAATATGGATAACATACATGATATAAAAATTCAACTGTGAACACACACCTCCATCCCTATTCATTATGAAAAAATAAATTAACCGATAATTAAACCAATTAATTTGAAAAAATTTGGGACTTTATATGAGGTACTGCCAATTCCGGGCAGATTGCCTCCATCCCTGTTGCATTAGCAAAGAAAGGGGGGAAGGGGAAGTAAAAAAGGGGTGGGAGATATAATTTCATAACAACTAGCATGTTAATAAATAACAAGGGTAAAAAATATATAGCCATAAATATTAACCAATACTATAAAGCCAGTTGTTGGATGAAAAATATATATGGGGGGGGGGGGTAAAGGGGAAAATTCGGGACTTTGAATGAGGTGTGTGGTAACGATTGGTACATACATAGGTAAAATACACAGGTAGGTCTCATATGATGATAAAAAACATTTTATTGGCGATGTCATCGACAGACATAAGAACATCATAGTATAAATATAATTGATACGGCAGGTAAATGGTAATAATTAAACCAAATCATATACATAAGAGCTGATTGGTTGTAGACTGGAGTAGAACACTAATTGTCGAGCGATATTGAAGGATCCAAAAAATAAAAATAAGGAATGCATCATAAACAAGCCCTACGCGTTTCATGGAATGTAATCCACTTCCTCAGGAGCAGATGCATCATATATTACTGTAGAAAAAAGAGAATCCTTTTTACAGATAGCATAAAAAATGATAAAGGACTAATAAATAATGATAGGAAAGGGATATAATATCTCTAGCCTATATGTTCTCCAGCCAGTGTACTTACAATCCAGCAATGACATCAACACCTAAGTATTGTGGGGGGCAGACCACTAGGGGAACGTCTCTACCGGGAACTGAGAGAGCTTGATCCAAGGTCATCCGGGCACAATAAGAAGATTCCACAAAGAAATGTGTATTCAATATTGTGATGAACAGATCCATATAGATAATGGTCACCAGAGGGTTCTAAAAGTAAATAGTTGTAAATATGAAAAAACTTGTGTAGTACATATAAATAAATAGACTAAAATAGACTGGGTAGTATAAACTACCCAGCAGAACCCATAATCAGAAAACCATGTTGTGTGAAATTGATTAAATAAACCAAGAATGTGCTAATCAGAATAGATAGTGTAAAGGATAAACCAAAAAGGAAGTGCCTGTGAAACAGATAGGAGGTGCCTAGGAACCAGGGAGGGAGTGTGATGAACAGATCCACATAAATAATGGTCACCTGAGGGTTCTGAAAGTAAATTCTTGTAAATATAGAAACAGGTGTAGTACGTATAAATGAATTAATAAACTTAAATAAACTGAGTGGTATGAGCCACCCAGCAGAACCCATAATCAGGGAGCCATGTTATGTGAAAAAGATAGAATAAACCAAAGCTGTGCTAATCAGAATGGATAGTGTGAAAGATGGACAAGATGAAAAGTGCCAGAAAGTGATGCAATCAAAGCATTGCCAAAAAGAAAAGGATATCACGGAGCAAAAATGGCCTTGGAAAAGTGAGGGTGGAAGGTGGAAGTGAAGATAGCCTAAAAGGATGGTGAAGTGTACCCGTTATTGGCCTTGGTCAGCTCCCAACGCCACGCCAACGCTCAACAAAGAGGAAGAAGAGCCGCACCATGGGTGACCGGTGGTCATCCGAGACTGCGGCATCCAAACCTCACTGTATATGAGCGCGGATGAATCTCCACGTGTCGACGTGATGGCGCCAAAATGATGACGTCACAGATGCGACCGGGATTGCGTGACGCCGATGCAGAGCGGATGGACCCGCCCCAGCCCCCCGTGGGGGAGAGGGGAGGACCCCCGAAGTGCATCGCAGTCCCCGAACTAGACAGCAACCCAGAGGATCCGGATGACCACAATGGTAAAGGAAATGAACATAGTCATAACAAAGTAACTAGCTATGGAAAAAATTGCAAAGCTAAACAATGCTGACACAGAGAGACACTGCCTGCATGTAAATATGGATAACATACATGATATAAAAATTCAACTGTGAACACACACCTCCATCCCTATTCATTATGAAAAAATAAATTAACCGATAATTAAACCAATTAATTTGAAAAAATTTGGGACTTTATATGAGGTACTGCCAATTCCGGGCAGATTGCCTCCATCCCTGTTGCATTAGCAAAGAAAGGGGGGAAGGGGAAGTAAAAAAGGGGTGGGAGATATAATTTCATAACAACTAGCATGTTAATAAATAACAAGGGTAAAAAATATATAGCCATAAATATTAACCAATACTATAAAGCCAGTTGTTGGATGAAAAATATATATGGGGGGGGGGGTAAAGGGGAAAATTCGGGACTTTGAATGAGGTGTGTGGTAACGATTGGTACATACATAGGTAAAATACACAGGTAGGTCTCATATGATGATAAAAAACATTTTATTGGCGATGTCATCGACAGACATAAGAACATCATAGTATAAATATAATTGATACGGCAGGTAAATGGTAATAATTAAACCAAATCATATACATAAGAGCTGATTGGTTGTAGACTGGAGTAGAACACTAATTGTCGAGCGATATTG
The DNA here is from genome assembly GCF_965119305.1 of Pelophylax lessonae. Taxonomy (NCBI): domain Eukaryota; kingdom Metazoa; phylum Chordata; class Amphibia; order Anura; family Ranidae; genus Pelophylax; species Pelophylax lessonae. The sequence continues at coordinate 12,525,804 of NC_138774.1, forward strand.
AAGGATCCAAAAAATAAAAATAAGGAATGCATCATAAACAAGCCCTACGCGTTTCATGGAATGTAATCCACTTCCTCAGGAGCAGATGCATCATATATTACTGTAGAAAAAAGAGAATCCTTTTTACAGATAGCATAAAAAATGATAAAGGACTAATAAATAATGATAGGAAAGGGATATAATATCTCTAGCCTATATGTTCTCCAGCCAGTGTACTTACAATCCAGCAATGACATCAACACCTAAGTATTGTGGGGGGCAGACCACTAGGGGAACGTCTCTACCGGGAACTGAGAGAGCTTGATCCAAGGTCATCCGGGCACAATAAGAAGATTCCACAAAGAAATGTGTATTCAATATTGTGATGAACAGATCCATATAGATAATGGTCACCAGAGGGTTCTAAAAGTAAATAGTTGTAAATATGAAAAAACTTGTGTAGTACATATAAATAAATAGACTAAAATAGACTGGGTAGTATAAACTACCCAGCAGAACCCATAATCAGAAAACCATGTTGTGTGAAATTGATTAAATAAACCAAGAATGTGCTAATCAGAATAGATAGTGTAAAGGATAAACCAAAAAGGAAGTGCCTGTGAAACAGATAGGAGGTGCCTAGGAACCAGGGAGGGAGTGTGATGAACAGATCCACATAAATAATGGTCACCTGAGGGTTCTGAAAGTAAATTCTTGTAAATATAGAAACAGGTGTAGTACGTATAAATGAATTAATAAACTTAAATAAACTGAGTGGTATGAGCCACCCAGCAGAACCCATAATCAGGGAGCCATGTTATGTGAAAAAGATAGAATAAACCAAAGCTGTGCTAATCAGAATGGATAGTGTGAAAGATGGACAAGATGAAAAGTGCCAGAAAGTGATGCAATCAAAGCATTGCCAAAAAGAAAAGGATATCACGGAGCAAAAATGGCCTTGGAAAAGTGAGGGTGGAAGGTGGAAGTGAAGATAGCCTAAAAGGATGGTGAAGTGTACCCGTTATTGGCCTTGGTCAGCTCCCAACGCCACGCCAACGCTCAACAAAGAGGAAGAAGAGCCGCACCATGGGTGACCGGTGGTCATCCGAGACTGCGGCATCCAAACCTCACTGTATATGAGCGCGGATGAATCTCCACGTGTCGACGTGATGGCGCCAAAATGATGACGTCACAGATGCGACCGGGATTGCGTGACGCCGATGCAGAGCGGATGGACCCGCCCCAGCCCCCCGTGGGGGAGAGGGGAGGACCCCCGAAGTGCATCGCAGTCCCCGAACTAGACAGCAACCCAGAGGATCCGGATGACCACAATGGTAAAGGAAATGAACATAGTCATAACAAAGTAACTAGCTATGGAAAAAATTGCAAAGCTAAACAATGCTGACACAGAGAGACACTGCCTGCATGTAAATATGGATAACATACATGATATAAAAATTCAACTGTGAACACACACCTCCATCCCTATTCATTATGAAAAAATAAATTAACCGATAATTAAACCAATTAATTTGAAAAAATTTGGGACTTTATATGAGGTACTGCCAATTCCGGGCAGATTGCCTCCATCCCTGTTGCATTAGCAAAGAAAGGGGGGAAGGGGAAGTAAAAAAGGGGTGGGAGATATAATTTCATAACAACTAGCATGTTAATAAATAACAAGGGTAAAAAATATATAGCCATAAATATTAACCAATACTATAAAGCCAGTTGTTGGATGAAAAATATATATGGGGGGGGGGGTAAAGGGGAAAATTCGGGACTTTGAATGAGGTGTGTGGTAACGATTGGTACATACATAGGTAAAATACACAGGTAGGTCTCATATGATGATAAAAAACATTTTATTGGCGATGTCATCGACAGACATAAGAACATCATAGTATAAATATAATTGATACGGCAGGTAAATGGTAATAATTAAACCAAATCATATACATAAGAGCTGATTGGTTGTAGACTGGAGTAGAACACTAATTGTCGAGCGATATTGAAGGATCCAAAAAATAAAAATAAGGAATGCATCATAAACAAGCCCTACGCGTTTCATGGAATGTAATCCACTTCCTCAGGAGCAGATGCATCATATATTACTGTAGAAAAAAGAGAATCCTTTTTACAGATAGCATAAATAATGATAAAGGACTAATAAATAATGATAGGAAAGGGATATAATATCTCTAGCCTATATGTTCTCCAGCCAGTGTACTTACAATCCAGCAATGACATCAACACCTAAGTATTGTGGGGGGCAGACCACTAGGGGAACGTCTCTACCGGGAACTGAGAGAGCTTGATCCAAGGTCATCCGGGCACAATAAGAAGATTCCACAAAGAAATGTGTATTCAATATTGTGATGAACAGATCCATATAGATAATGGTCACCAGAGGGTTCTAAAAGTAAATAGTTGTAAATATGAAAAAACTTGTGTAGTACATATAAATAAATAGACTAAAATAGACTGGGTAGTATAAACTACCCAGCAGAACCCATAATCAGAAAACCATGTTGTGTGAAATTGGTTAAATAAACCAAGAATGTGCTAATCAGAATAGATAGTGTAAAGGATAAACCAAAAAGGAAGTGCCTGTGAAACAGATAGGAGGTGCCTAGGAACCAGGGAGGGAGTGTGATGAACAGATCCACATAAATAATGGTCACCTGAGGGTTCTGAAAGTAAATTCTTGTAAATATAGAAACAGGTGTAGTACGTATAAATGAATTAATAAACTTAAATAAACTGAGTGGTATGAGCCACCCAGCAGAACCCATAATCAGGGAGCCATGTTATGTGAAAAAGATAGAATAAACCAAAGCTGTGCTAATCAGAATGGATAGTGTGAAAGATGGACAAGATGAAAAGTGCCAGAAAGTGATGCAATCAAAGCATTGCCAAAAAGAAAAGGATATCACGGAGCAAAAATGGCCTTGGAAAAGTGAGGGTGGAAGGTGGAAGTGAAGATAGCCTAAAAGGATGGTGAAGTGTACCCGTTATTGGCCTTGGTCAGCTCCCAACGCCACGCCAACGCTCAACAAAGAGGAAGAAGAGCCGCACCATGGGTGACCGGTGGTCATCCGAGACTGCGGCATCCAAACCTCACTGTATATGAGCGCGGATGAATCTCCACGTGTCGACGTGATGGCGCCAAAATGATGACGTCACAGATGCGACCGGGATTGCGTGACGCCGATGCAGAGCGGATGGACCCGCCCCAGCCCCCCGTGGGGGAGAGGGGAGGACCCCCGAAGTGCATCGCAGTCCCCGAACTAGACAGCAACCCAGAGGATCCGGATGACCACAATGGTAAAGGAAATGAACATAGTCATAACAAAGTAACTAGCTATGGAAAAAATTGCAAAGCTAAACAATGCTGACACAGAGAGACACTGCCTGCATGTAAATATGGATAACATACATGATATAAAAATTCAACTGTGAACACACACCTCCATCCCTATTCATTATGAAAAAATAAATTAACCGATAATTAAACCAATTAATTTGAAAAAATTTGGGACTTTATATGAGGTACTGCCAATTCCGGGCAGATTGCCTCCATCCCTGTTGCATTAGCAAAGAAAGGGGGGAAGGGGAAGTAAAAAAGGGGTGGGAGATATAATTTCATAACAACTAGCATGTTAATAAATAACAAGGGTAAAAAATATATAGCCATAAATATTAACCAATACTATAAAGCCAGTTGTTGGATGAAAAATATATATGGGGGGGGGGGGGTAAAGGGGAAAATTCGGGACTTTGAATGAGGTGTGTGGTAACGATTGGTACATACATAGGTAAAATACACAGGTAGGTCTCATATGATGATAAAAAACATTTTATTGGCGATGTCATCGACAGACATAAGAACATCATAGTATAAATATAATTGATACGGCAGGTAAATGGTAATAATTAAACCAAATCATATACATAAGAGCTGATTGGTTGTAGACTGGAGTAGAACACTAATTGTCGAGCGATATTGAAGGATCCAAAAAATAAAAATAAGGAATGCATCATAAACAAGCCCTACGCGTTTCATGGAATGTAATCCACTTCCTCAGGAGCAGATGCATCATATATTACTGTAGAAAAAAGAGAATCCTTTTTACAGATAGCATAAAAAATGATAAAGGACTAATAAATAATGATAGGAAAGGGATATAATATCTCTAGCCTATATGTTCTCCAGCCAGTGTACTTACAATCCAGCAATGACATCAACACCTAAGTATTGTGGGGGGCAGACCACTAGGGGAACGTCTCTACCGGGAACTGAGAGAGCTTGATCCAAGGTCATCCGGGCACAATAAGAAGATTCCACAAAGAAATGTGTATTCAATATTGTGATGAACAGATCCATATAGATAATGGTCACCAGAGGGTTCTAAAAGTAAATAGTTGTAAATATGAAAAAACTTGTGTAGTACATATAAATAAATAGACTAAAATAGACTGGGTAGTATAAACTACCCAGCAGAACCCATAATCAGAAAACCATGTTGTGTGAAATTGATTAAATAAACCAAGAATGTGCTAATCAGAATAGATAGTGTAAAGGATAAACCAAAAAGGAAGTGCCTGTGAAACAGATAGGAGGTGCCTAGGAACCAGGGAGGGAGTGTGATGAACAGATCCACATAAATAATGGTCACCTGAGGGTTCTGAAAGTAAATTCTTGTAAATATAGAAACAGGTGTAGTACGTATAAATGAATTAATAAACTTAAATAAACTGAGTGGTATGAGCCACCCAGCAGAACCCATAATCAGGGAGCCATGTTATGTGAAAAAGATAGAATAAACCAAAGCTGTGCTAATCAGAATGGATAGTGTGAAAGATGGACAAGATGAAAAGTGCCAGAAAGTGATGCAATCAAAGCATTGCCAAAAAGAAAAGGATATCACGGAGCAAAAATGGCCTTGGAAAAGTGAGGGTGGAAGGTGGAAGTGAAGATAGCCTAAAAGGATGGTGAAGTGTACCCGTTATTGGCCTTGGTCAGCTCCCAACGCCACGCCAACGCTCAACAAAGAGGAAGAAGAGCCGCACCATGGGTGACCGGTGGTCATCCGAGACTGCGGCATCCAAACCTCACTGTATATGAGCGCGGATGAATCTCCACGTGTCGACGTGATGGCGCCAAAATGATGACGTCACAGATGCGACCGGGATTGCGTGACGCCGATGCAGAGCGGATGGACCCGCCCCAGCCCCCCGTGGGGGAGAGGGGAGGACCCCCGAAGTGCATCGCAGTCCCCGAACTAGACAGCAACCCAGAGGATCCGGATGACCACAATGGTAAAGGAAATGAACATAGTCATAACAAAGTAACTAGCTATGGAAAAAATTGCAAAGCTAAACAATGCTGACACAGAGAGACACTGCCTGCATGTAAATATGGATAACATACATGATATAAAAATTCAACTGTGAACACACACCTCCATCCCTATTCATTATGAAAAAATAAATTAACCGATAATTAAACCAATTAATTTGAAAAAATTTGGGACTTTATATGAGGTACTGCCAATTCCGGGCAGATTGCCTCCATCCCTGTTGCATTAGCAAAGAAAGGGGGGAAGGGGAAGTAAAAAAGGGGTGGGAGATATAATTTCATAACAACTAGCATGTTAATAAATAACAAGGGTAAAAAATATATAGCCATAAATATTAACCAATACTATAAAGCCAGTTGTTGGATGAAAAATATATATGGGGGGGGGGGTAAAGGGGAAAATTCGGGACTTTGAATGAGGTGTGTGGTAACGATTGGTACATACATAGGTAAAATACACAGGTAGGTCTCATATGATGATAAAAAACATTTTATTGGCGATGTCATCGACAGACATAAGAACATCATAGTATAAATATAATTGATACGGCAGGTAAATGGTAATAATTAAACCAAATCATATACATAAGAGCTGATTGGTTGTAGACTGGAGTAGAACACTAATTGTCGAGCGATATTGAAGGATCCAAAAAATAAAAATAAGGAATGCATCATAAACAAGCCCTACGCGTTTCATGGAATGTAATCCACTTCCTCAGGAGCAGATGCATCATATATTACTGTAGAAAAAAGAGAATCCTTTTTACAGATAGCATAAATAATGATAAAGGACTAATAAATAATGATAGGAAAGGGATATAATATCTCTAGCCTATATGTTCTCCAGCCAGTGTACTTACAATCCAGCAATGACATCAACACCTAAGTATTGTGGGGGGCAGACCACTAGGGGAACGTCTCTACCGGGAACTGAGAGAGCTTGATCCAAGGTCATCCGGGCACAATAAGAAGATTCCACAAAGAAATGTGTATTCAATATTGTGATGAACAGATCCATATAGATAATGGTCACCAGAGGGTTCTAAAAGTAAATAGTTGTAAATATGAAAAAACTTGTGTAGTACATATAAATAAATAGACTAAAATAGACTGGGTAGTATAAACTACCCAGCAGAACCCATAATCAGAAAACCATGTTGTGTGAAATTGGTTAAATAAACCAAGAATGTGCTAATCAGAATAGATAGTGTAAAGGATAAACCAAAAAGGAAGTGCCTGTGAAACAGATAGGAGGTGCCTAGGAACCAGGGAGGGAGTGTGATGAACAGATCCACATAAATAATGGTCACCTGAGGGTTCTGAAAGTAAATTCTTGTAAATATAGAAACAGGTGTAGTACGTATAAATGAATTAATAAACTTAAATAAACTGAGTGGTATGAGCCACCCAGCAGAACCCATAATCAGGGAGCCATGTTATGTGAAAAAGATAGAATAAACCAAAGCTGTGCTAATCAGAATGGATAGTGTGAAAGATGGACAAGATGAAAAGTGCCAGAAAGTGATGCAATCAAAGCATTGCCAAAAAGAAAAGGATATCACGGAGCAAAAATGGCCTTGGAAAAGTGAGGGTGGAAGGTGGAAGTGAAGATAGCCTAAAAGGATGGTGAAGTGTACCCGTTATTGGCCTTGGTCAGCTCCCAACGCCACGCCAACGCTCAACAAAGAGGAAGAAGAGCCGCACCATGGGTGACCGGTGGTCATCCGAGACTGCGGCATCCAAACCTCACTGTATATGAGCGCGGATGAATCTCCACGTGTCGACGTGATGGCGCCAAAATGATGACGTCACAGATGCGACCGGGATTGCGTGACGCCGATGCAGAGCGGATGGACCCGCCCCAGCCCCCCGTGGGGGAGAGGGGAGGACCCCCGAAGTGCATCGCAGTCCCCGAACTAGACAGCAACCCAGAGGATCCGGATGACCACAATGGTAAAGGAAATGAACATAGTCATAACAAAGTAACTAGCTATGGAAAAAATTGCAAAGCTAAACAATGCTGACACAGAGAGACACTGCCTGCATGTAAATATGGATAACATACATGATATAAAAATTCAACTGTGAACACACACCTCCATCCCTATTCATTATGAAAAAATAAATTAACCGATAATTAAACCAATTAATTTGAAAAAATTTGGGACTTTATATGAGGTACTGCCAATTCCGGGCAGATTGCCTCCATCCCTGTTGCATTAGCAAAGAAAGGGGGGAAGGGGAAGTAAAAAAGGGGTGGGAGATATAATTTCATAACAACTAGCATGTTAATAAATAACAAGGGTAAAAAATATATAGCCATAAATATTAACCAATACTATAAAGCCAGTTGTTGGATGAAAAATATATATGGGGGGGGGGGGTAAAGGGGAAAATTCGGGACTTTGAATGAGGTGTGTGGTAACGATTGGTACATACATAGGTAAAATACACAGGTAGGTCTCATATGATGATAAAAAACATTTTATTGGCGATGTCATCGACAGACATAAGAACATCATAGTATAAATATAATTGATACGGCAGGTAAATGGTAATAATTAAACCAAATCATATACATAAGAGCTGATTGGTTGTAGACTGGAGTAGAACACTAATTGTCGAGCGATATTGAAGGATCCAAAAAATAAAAATAAGGAATGCATCATAAACAAGCCCTACGCGTTTCATGGAATGTAATCCACTTCCTCAGGAGCAGATGCATCATATATTACTGTAGAAAAAAGAGAATCCTTTTTACAGATAGCATAAAAAATGATAAAGGACTAATAAATAATGATAGGAAAGGGATATAATATCTCTAGCCTATATGTTCTCCAGCCAGTGTACTTACAATCCAGCAATGACATCAACACCTAAGTATTGTGGGGGGCAGACCACTAGGGGAACGTCTCTACCGGGAACTGAGAGAGCTTGATCCAAGGTCATCCGGGCACAATAAGAAGATTCCACAAAGAAATGTGTATTCAATATTGTGATGAACAGATCCATATAGATAATGGTCACCAGAGGGTTCTAAAAGTAAATAGTTGTAAATATGAAAAAACTTGTGTAGTACATATAAATAAATAGACTAAAATAGACTGGGTAGTATAAACTACCCAGCAGAACCCATAATCAGAAAACCATGTTGTGTGAAATTGATTAAATAAACCAAGAATGTGCTAATCAGAATAGATAGTGTAAAGGATAAACCAAAAAGGAAGTGCCTGTGAAACAGATAGGAGGTGCCTAGGAACCAGGGAGGGAGTGTGATGAACAGATCCACATAAATAATGGTCACCTGAGGGTTCTGAAAGTAAATTCTTGTAAATATAGAAACAGGTGTAGTACGTATAAATGAATTAATAAACTTAAATAAACTGAGTGGTATGAGCCACCCAGCAGAACCCATAATCAGGGAGCCATGTTATGTGAAAAAGATAGAATAAACCAAAGCTGTGCTAATCAGAATGGATAGTGTGAAAGATGGACAAGATGAAAAGTGCCAGAAAGTGATGCAATCAAAGCATTGCCAAAAAGAAAAGGATATCACGGAGCAAAAATGGCCTTGGAAAAGTGAGGGTGGAAGGTGGAAGTGAAGATAGCCTAAAAGGATGGTGAAGTGTACCCGTTATTGGCCTTGGTCAGCTCCCAACGCCACGCCAACGCTCAACAAAGAGGAAGAAGAGCCGCACCATGGGTGACCGGTGGTCATCCGAGACTGCGGCATCCAAACCTCACTGTATATGAGCGCGGATGAATCTCCACGTGTCGACGTGATGGCGCCAAAATGATGACGTCACAGATGCGACCGGGATTGCGTGACGCCGATGCAGAGCGGATGGACCCGCCCCAGCCCCCCGTGGGGGAGAGGGGAGGACCCCCGAAGTGCATCGCAGTCCCCGAACTAGACAGCAACCCAGAGGATCCGGATGACCACAATGGTAAAGGAAATGAACATAGTCATAACAAAGTAACTAGCTATGGAAAAAATTGCAAAGCTAAACAATGCTGACACAGAGAGACACTGCCTGCATGTAAATATGGATAACATACATGATATAAAAATTCAACTGTGAACACACACCTCCATCCCTATTCATTATGAAAAAATAAATTAACCGATAATTAAACCAATTAATTTGAAAAAATTTGGGACTTTATATGAGGTACTGCCAATTCCGGGCAGATTGCCTCCATCCCTGTTGCATTAGCAAAGAAAGGGGGGAAGGGGAAGTAAAAAAGGGGTGGGAGATATAATTTCATAACAACTAGCATGTTAATAAATAACAAGGGTAAAAAATATATAGCCATAAATATTAACCAATACTATAAAGCCAGTTGTTGGATGAAAAATATATATGGGGGGGGGGGTAAAGGGGAAAATTCGGGACTTTGAATGAGGTGTGTGGTAACGATTGGTACATACATAGGTAAAATACACAGGTAGGTCTCATATGATGATAAAAAACATTTTATTGGCGATGTCATCGACAGACATAAGAACATCATAGTATAAATATAATTGATACGGCAGGTAAATGGTAATAATTAAACCAAATCATATACATAAGAGCTGATTGGTTGTAGACTGGAGTAGAACACTAATTGTCGAGCGATATTGAAGGATCCAAAAAATAAAAATAAGGAATGCATCATAAACAAGCCCTACGCGTTTCATGGAATGTAATCCACTTCCTCAGGAGCAGATGCATCATATATTACTGTAGAAAAAAGAGAATCCTTTTTACAGATAGCATAAATAATGATAAAGGACTAATAAATAATGATAGGAAAGGGATATAATATCTCTAGCCTATATGTTCTCCAGCCAGTGTACTTACAATCCAGCAATGACATCAACACCTAAGTATTGTGGGGGGCAGACCACTAGGGGAACGTCTCTACCGGGAACTGAGAGAGCTTGATCCAAGGTCATCCGGGCACAATAAGAAGATTCCACAAAGAAATGTGTATTCAATATTGTGATGAACAGATCCATATAGATAATGGTCACCAGAGGGTTCTAAAAGTAAATAGTTGTAAATATGAAAAAACTTGTGTAGTACATATAAATAAATAGACTAAAATAGACTGGGTAGTATAAACTACCCAGCAGAACCCATAATCAGAAAACCATGTTGTGTGAAATTGGTTAAATAAACCAAGAATGTGCTAATCAGAATAGATAGTGTAAAGGATAAACCAAAAAGGAAGTGCCTGTGAAACAGATAGGAGGTGCCTAGGAACCAGGGAGGGAGTGTGATGAACAGATCCACATAAATAATGGTCACCTGAGGGTTCTGAAAGTAAATTCTTGTAAATATAGAAACAGGTGTAGTACGTATAAATGAATTAATAAACTTAAATAAACTGAGTGGTATGAGCCACCCAGCAGAACCCATAATCAGGGAGCCATGTTATGTGAAAAAGATAGAATAAACCAAAGCTGTGCTAATCAGAATGGATAGTGTGAAAGATGGACAAGATGAAAAGTGCCAGAAAGTGATGCAATCAAAGCATTGCCAAAAAGAAAAGGATATCACGGAGCAAAAATGGCCTTGGAAAAGTGAGGGTGGAAGGTGGAAGTGAAGATAGCCTAAAAGGATGGTGAAGTGTACCCGTTATTGGCCTTGGTCAGCTCCCAACGCCACGCCAACGCTCAACAAAGAGGAAGAAGAGCCGCACCATGGGTGACCGGTGGTCATCCGAGACTGCGGCATCCAAACCTCACTGTATATGAGCGCGGATGAATCTCCACGTGTCGACGTGATGGCGCCAAAATGATGACGTCACAGATGCGACCGGGATTGCGTGACGCCGATGCAGAGCGGATGGACCCGCCCCAGCCCCCCGTGGGGGAGAGGGGAGGACCCCCGAAGTGCATCGCAGTCCCCGAACTAGACAGCAACCCAGAGGATCCGGATGACCACAATGGTAAAGGAAATGAACATAGTCATAACAAAGTAACTAGCTATGGAAAAAATTGCAAAGCTAAACAATGCTGACACAGAGAGACACTGCCTGCATGTAAATATGGATAACATACATGATATAAAAATTCAACTGTGAACACACACCTCCATCCCTATTCATTATGAAAAAATAAATTAACCGATAATTAAACCAATTAATTTGAAAAAATTTGGGACTTTATATGAGGTACTGCCAATTCCGGGCAGATTGCCTCCATCCCTGTTGCATTAGCAAAGAAAGGGGGGAAGGGGAAGTAAAAAAGGGGTGGGAGATATAATTTCATAACAACTAGCATGTTAATAAATAACAAGGGTAAAAAATATATAGCCATAAATATTAACCAATACTATAAAGCCAGTTGTTGGATGAAAAATATATATGGGGGGGGGGGGTAAAGGGGAAAATTCGGGACTTTGAATGAGGTGTGTGGTAACGATTGGTACATACATAGGTAAAATACACAGGTAGGTCTCATATGATGATAAAAAACATTTTATTGGCGATGTCATCGACAGACATAAGAACATCATAGTATAAATATAATTGATACGGCAGGTAAATGGTAATAATTAAACCAAATCATATACATAAGAGCTGATTGGTTGTAGACTGGAGTAGAACACTAATTGTCGAGCGATATTGAAGGATCCAAAAAATAAAAATAAGGAATGCATCATAAACAAGCCCTACGCGTTTCATGGAATGTAATCCACTTCCTCAGGAGCAGATGCATCATATATTACTGTAGAAAAAAGAGAATCCTTTTTACAGATAGCATAAAAAATGATAAAGGACTAATAAATAATGATAGGAAAGGGATATAATATCTCTAGCCTATATGTTCTCCAGCCAGTGTACTTACAATCCAGCAATGACATCAACACCTAAGTATTGTGGGGGGCAGACCACTAGGGGAACGTCTCTACCGGGAACTGAGAGAGCTTGATCCAAGGTCATCCGGGCACAATAAGAAGATTCCACAAAGAAATGTGTATTCAATATTGTGATGAACAGATCCATATAGATAATGGTCACCAGAGGGTTCTAAAAGTAAATAGTTGTAAATATGAAAAAACTTGTGTAGTACATATAAATAAATAGACTAAAATAGACTGGGTAGTATAAACTACCCAGCAGAACCCATAATCAGAAAACCATGTTGTGTGAAATTGATTAAATAAACCAAGAATGTGCTAATCAGAATAGATAGTGTAAAGGATAAACCAAAAAGGAAGTGCCTGTGAAACAGATAGGAGGTGCCTAGGAACCAGGGAGGGAGTGTGATGAACAGATCCACATAAATAATGGTCACCTGAGGGTTCTGAAAGTAAATTCTTGTAAATATAGAAACAGGTGTAGTACGTATAAATGAATGAATAAACTTAAATAAACTGAGTGGTATGAGCCACCCAGCAGAACCCATAATCAGGGAGCCATGTTATGTGTATTTTACCTATGTATGTACCAATCGTTACCACACACCTCATTCAAAGTCCCGAATTTTCCCCTTTACCCCCCCCCCCATATATATTTTTCATCCAACAACTGGCTTTATAGTATTGGTTAATATTTATGGCTATATATTTTTTACCCTTGTTATTTATTAACATGCTAGTTGTTATGAAATTATATCTCCCACCCCTTTTTTACTTCCCCTTCCCCCCTTTCTTTGCTAATATATATATATATATATTAAAAAAATACTCAAATACCAGCCCTCAAAGGGGCTTTTGGGGACAATATATATATATATATATATATATATATATATATATATATATATCACAGAACAAAAAAAATTACACAAATACCAGCCCTCAAAAGGGCTTTTGGGGACAATAGATATATATATATATATATATATATATATATATATATATATCCAAAAAAAACCTCAAATACCAGCCCTAGGAAGGGCTTTTTGGGGTGCTGTCCTTACAGCAGGAGTGTACCAAGAACACTGGCTAACAAGACCGGGAACTGTCCCCAGCTATAACAACAGCAGCAGCACTTTCCCTGCTCTCAGTAACACAGAAATGATCTAAGATGGATGCTGCCCTTGCTTATTTATAGGAGGTGGGAGGGTGTGGGAGGGAGGTATGCTGATTGGCCTGGAATGTGTCTGCTGACTGTGATGTTCAGGGTCAAAGTTTGCCTCAATGATGATGTATAGGAGGCGGACCGAACATCGCATATGTTCGCCCGCAGCGGCGAACGCGAACGTTCGAAATTCGCCGGGAACCGTTCGCCAGCGAACCGTTCGGTACATCTCTATACAGGAGATGGTTCAGGCATGGTACAAGAGATGGTTCAGGCATGGTACATGAGATGGTACAGGCTTGGCACAGGAGATGGTACAGGCATAGCACAGGAGATGGTACAGGCATGGCACAGGAGATGGTACAGGCATGGTACAGGAGATGGTACAGGCATAGCACAGGAGATGGTACAGGCATGGCACAGGAGATGGTTCAGGCATGGTACAAGAGATGATACAGTCATGGCACAGGAGATGGTACAGGCATGGCACAAGAGATGGTACAGGCATGGTGCAGGAGATGGTACAGGAGATGCAGTGCTGCAGGCATGGTACAGAAGATTCTCCAGTACCATACCCACAGCACTGCATCTCCTGAGGAGATGCAAGGGCTGAGGAGGAGTCTCACTTACCTTTTGGTGAGGTGCCTTACATTTAAAAATGGCGCCGCCCAGCGCCAACACGTCACCGCGCATGCGCCGTCTACCTGGTAATAGCCGAACATGTAGGGGCTTTCCCGAGCAGCGGCAGCACATGCACAGTGACCGGAGAACAGGTAAGTGAGACCGTGACTCGAGTATAAGCCGAGGGGGACTTTTTCAGCATAAAAAAACATGCTGAAAAAGTTGGCTTATACTCAAGTATATATGGTAATATCTATGATTGAATAAAGCAAGAATTTTTTATGATATAATTGTCTATTTTGAGTTTTACTGAAGGGGGAGGGCAACACTGTAAAAGTCCAGTTTTCCATATTTTTCTTGTTTGTACATGTAGAGAAATACTCTATAATAAGACCTGAGCTGACAGCTATTGTGTTTTACCAGTTTAAATACACTGTAGACGTCTACTCCTTCATCCTACAAAAAAAAAAAAAAAAAAAAAAAAACTGAACAGATCCGAAGCCAAAATCTGTATATTTTCTACTTCCTTTCTGAGTTTTGTATCTAAACAAGAACAATGGGAGGAATGGAACAGTTTATAATTCCGTGACAGGTGCAGTATTTAATTTTTACAGCCAACCAAAGTAATGTACGCAAAAACTGAGTTGTAGTAAATAGGATTTATTGGGGTGTCGTATATTCCAAGTAGCAGCTTTATGCAACGGGTCTCGGCACTTCGGAAAAAGAGTTCCTTTCAGGTCTGAATGTGTAAAATCACATCCGCTCACTGCCTAGGCTTAAAGGGGAGTTCAGGCTAATGCTATGCATGTGTGCTTTTATAGCAAGGATCTCTAAACTTTCTAAACAAAGGGCCAGTTTGCTTTGGGGGGGGGGGGGGACAGACTGTAGCCAGTGGCAGTAGGCAATGTCTCGGACTTGGTAGTCAGTGGGAGTTAAAAAAAAAAAAAAAAACATCTGTGGTTAGTTGGGCCGTACACCCCCCTGTTCGGTTCGCACTAGAACCTCGGAACATGTAAAAAGTTCGGACCCAAGCCGCAAACTCCAATAAAGTCTATGGGACCCGAACTTAAAAAAATCTAAAATCCCCATTTGAAAGGCTTATATGCAACTTTATTGGCCATAAAAATGGTATGGGGGTCCGGGTGCTGCCCTGGGGGACATGTATTTACCACTTAAGCCCCGGAGGATTTGGCTGCTAAACGACCAAGGGGTATTTTGCGATTCGGCACTGCGTGACTTTAACTGACAATTGCGCGGTCGTGCGACGCTGTACCTAAACGAATTTGGCGTCCTTTTTTTCCCACAAACAGAGCTTTCTTTTGGTGGTATTTGATCACCTGTGCGATTTTTTGATCATGCGCTATAAACAAAAAAAGAGCGTAAATTTTGCAAAAATAGCAATATTTTCACATTTTTTTATATGAAATTCCCCCCAAAAAAATGTAAAAATCTACATTTTTTAACATTTTCGGCCAATTTGTTGTATCCTACCTATGTTTGGTAAAAAAAAATCGCAAAAAGCGTATTTTGATTGGTTTGCGCAAAAGTTATTGCGTTTACTAACAAAGGGAAAGATTTTTGTCATTTTTGTTGTTTTTTTTTTTTCGCGTAATGGCGGCGATCTGCAATTTTTTTTTGCGGTACTGCGACATTGGGGCGGACAGATTGGACCCTTGACTGACATTTTTGACACTTTTGGGGTTACCAGTGACATTTCTACAGTAATCAGTGCTATACATATGCACTGTTACTGTAAAAATACACTGGTAGTGAAGGGGTTAACTTTATTTGGGAGGGAGGGGCTGTGTGTGTCCCTAGGGGCGTGCGTTCTACTGTGATTGGCTGTGGCTTGAGCTGTAAGGACACTGATCAACGGATCTACATAGTAGATCCGTGTGATCAGTGTCTTTACACCGAGGAGAATGACAGGCAGCTTGTTTACGCAAGCTGCCTGACTTTCTCCCTCTCCCCCGCCGATCGCAGAGTGGCCGGCGGACATCGGGTCCGCCGGTCACACGCGCGGGGGGGTCCGTGACAGCGCGGGAGCGGGAGCGCGCCAGCGGCGGCGCGCTCTCGCTCCCCAGACCCTCCCAGGCTAGTGACGTACCGATACGTCACTCTGCCTGTGAGGGGCTGACCGCCGCAGTATATAGTCGTGCGGCGGTCGGCAAGCGGTTAATGTAATATTTAAAAAAAAACAAAAAAAACAAAGATTGTTTTTACAGGTGCAGTGATTTTAATGATGCTTAAAGTGCAGCAATGAAAAAAATAAGGTCCCTTTAGTCTGCCTGTAAAGCACATATGTACCATGTATAGAACATGCTGCAGCAAAACTGACGTATATATAGATGGTATTGTATTGCCGGCAATTTAAATGTGATTTTTTAAATTTCCGGTAATGTTTATAAAAAAAAAGATAGTTTTTACAGGTGCAGTGATTTTAATGATGCTTCTTTAAGCAATGAAAAAGAAAAATTCCTTTAAATATTGTGCTTGGGGGTCCCTTTAGCGCATCTGTACCATGTATAGAACCTGCTGCAGCAAAACTGACATATATATAAAGATGGTATTGTATTGCGGGCAATTTAAATGTGATTTTTAAAATTTCCGGCAATACAAAAATGTTAAAAAGAAGAAACGGCGTGAGGACCTCCCCAATCCATAGCAGGCCCTTTAGGCCTGGTATGGATTTTAAGGGGAACCCCATGCCAAAATATTTTTTAAAAAAACAGCGTGAGGTCCCCCCAAAAATCCATACCAGACCCTTATCTGAGCATCCAGCCCGGCAGGTCAGGAAAGGAGAGGGACGAGTGAGTGCCCCCCCTCCTCCTGAATCATACCAAGCCACATGCCCTCAACATGGCTCTGCCCCCCCTTTTCCGACAACCCTGGGCAGTGGTTATGGGGGTCTGCCAGTGGGGAGCTGATCAGAATCTTGAAGCCCACTTTAACCACTTTACGACCGCCCGCCGCAGATGTACTGCGGCAGGCAGCCACTCCCAGGCAAATCGCCGTACATGTACAGCACTCGCTCTTGGGAGGCTAGGGGCCCAGTGCGCGCCGCCGGCAGCGCACTCCTGCCCCCTCTCCTAAGCGGGGAAGCCGATGCAGCGGGCAGGTGGCGTCTGACACCCGCAATTGTTCCCCGCTGAGAGAGAAGGACGAGCAGCTGTTGTAAACACAAATTGGGCTAAAATGTTAAAAAAATTTGATTTCTAAATTTTTTGGAGAATGTCATATAGCAGAATGTGAAAAATATATTTTTTTTTTCAAAATTGTCGCTCTTTTTTTTGTTTATAGGGCAAAAAATAAAAACCGCACAGGTGATCAATCACCACCAAAAGAAAGCTCTATTTGTGAGATAAAAAGGACTTCAATTTGATTTAAGTATAGCATCGCACAACCGCACAATTGTCTGTTAAAGTAACGCAGTGCCGAATCCAAAAATATGGCCTGGTCATTAAGGGGGAAAATCTTCCGGTCCAGAAGTGGTTGAGTACAGAGTTTGTCGCCATTCCACGAGCGTGCACAATTTTAAAGCATGACATGCTAGGTATCAATTTACTCGGCATAACATCATCTTTTACATCATTTTTTTTTTTAAATTGGGCTAACTTTACTGTTTTTTTATTTTTAAATAAAAAAAGTATATTTTTTCAGAAAAATAAATTGTTCTTAGGACCGCTGCGCAAATAATAATATGGTCATAAAGTATTGCAACAATCCCCATTTTATTCTCTAGGGTCTCTGCTAAAATATATATATATAATGTTTGGGGTTCTAAGTAATTTTCTAGCAAAAAATACTGATTTTAACTTTAAACCACAAATGTCAGAAATAGGCCTGGTCCTCAAGTGGTTAGGTTACTGCTAGCTGCTATCTGTTCATTAGATGCACTGATATTACTGTTTAAAGTTTGCATTGTTTAGGATAATGTGATCAAGCTCTTATCTGATTTTGTGTGGCATACATTCTGGGTAAACTTGCAATAAAATTAGGCTGGCCATACACTATACAATTTTATTTTACAATTTTTCTTTTGATTTACCAAAACCACATAATAAGAGGTCAAATCTAAGCACTTTCAATTTGTATGCAATCAGCCAGATCCTTATACTACAATGTTGAAGGTAAATCTAATGGAATTTGAATAAGGAAATTGTATACAAACCCAATTCCAAAAAAGTTGGGACACTGTACAAATTGTGAGTAAAAAAGGAATGGACTAATTTACAAATCTCAAACTTATATTTTATTCACAATATAATATAGATAACATCAAATGTGTAAAGTGAGACATTTTGAAATGTCATGCCAAATATTGGCTCATTTTGGATTTCATGAGAGCTACACATTCCAAAAAAGTTGGGACAGGTAGCAATAATAGGCCGGAAAAGTTAAATGTACATATAAGGAACAGCTGGAGGACCAATTGGCCACTTATTCGGTCAATTGGCAACATGATTGGGTATAAAAAGAACCTCTCAGAGTGGCAGTGTCTCTCAGAAGCCAAGATGGGTAGAGGATCCCCAATTCCCCCAATACTGCGGCAAAAAATAGTGGAGCAATATCAGAAAGGAGTTTCTCAGAGAAAAATTGCAAAGAGTTTGAAGTTATCATCATCTACAATGCATAATATCATCCAAAGATTCAGAGAATCTGGAACAATCTCTGTGTGTAAGGGTCAAGGCTGGAAAACCATACTGGATGGCGGTGATCTTCGGGCCCTTAGACGGCACTGCATCACATACAGGAATGCTACTGTAATGGAAATCACAACATGGGCTCAGGAATACTTCCAGAAAACATTGTCGGTGAACACAATCCAACGTGCCATTCGCCGGTGCCGGCTAAAACTCTATAGGCCAAAAAAGAAGCCATATCTAAACATGATCCAGAAGCGCAGGCGTTTTCTCTGAGCCAAGGCTCATTTATAATGGACTGTGGCAAAGTGGAAAACTGTTCTGTGGTCAGACGAATGAAAATTTGAAGTTCTTTTTGGAAAACTGGGACGCCATGTCACCCGGACTAAAGAGGACAAGGACAACCCAAGTTGTTATCAGCGCTCAGTTCAGAAGCCTGCATCTCTGATGGTATGGGGTTGCATGAGTGCGTGTGGCATGGGCAGCTTACACATCTGGAAAGGCACCATCAATGCTGAAAGGTATATCCAAGTTCTAGAACAACATATGCTCCCATCCAGACGTCGTCTCTTTCAGGGAAGACCTTGCATTTTCCAACATGACAATGCCAGACCACATACTGCATCAATTACAACATCATGGCTGCGTAGAAGAAGGATCCGGGTACTGAAATGGCCAGCCTGCAGTCCAGACCTTTCACCCATAGAAAACATTTGGCGCATCATAAAGAGGAGACAAAGAAAACCTAAGACAGTTGAGCAACTAGAAGCCTGTATTAGACAAGAATGGGACAACATTCCTATTCCTAAACTTCAGCAACTTCTCCTCAGTCCCCGGACGTTTGCAGACTGTTATAAAAAGAAGAGGGGAGGCCACACAGTGGTAAACATGGCCTTGTCCCAACTTTTTTGAGAGGTGTTGATGCCATGAAATTTAAAATCAACTTATTTTTCCCTTAACCACTTGCCGACCACCGCAAGTACATATACTGCGGCGGTCAGCCCCTCACAGGCAAAGTGACGTACCGGTACGTCACTAGCCTGTGAGGCTCTGGGGAGCGAGCGCATGCCGCCGGAGGCGCGCTCCCCCTTCCGCGCGGTCACGGACCCCCCCGCGCGGTCACTGACCCCCCCGCGCGTGTGAGCGGCAGACCCGATGTCCGCTGCTCACTCACGATCGTCCGTGACAGCGGGAGAAAGGCAGACGGGTAGTGTAAACAAGCCGCCTGTCATTCTCCCCTGTGTAGGAACAATGATCATACGGTTCTACTATGTAGGACCGTTGATCACTGTTCCTACACCTCAAGCCACAGCCAATCACAGTTAGAATCACGCCCCTAGGGACACACACAGCCCCTCCCTCTCAAAAAAAGTTAACCCCTTCACTACCAGTGTCATTTTACAGTAACAGTGCATATTTATAGCACTGATTACTGTAGTAATGTCACTGGTAACCCCAAAAGTGTCAAAAATGTCAGTCAAGGGTCTGATCTGTCCGCCCCAATGTCGCAGTCCCGCAAAAAAATCGCAGATCGCCGCCATTACACGTTAAAAAAAAAACAACAAAAATGACAAAAATCTTTCCCTTTGTTAGTAAACGCGATAACTTTTGCGCAAACCAATCAAAATACGCTTTTTGTGATTTTTTTTACCAAACATATGTAGCAGAAAACAAATTGGCCTGAAATGTTAAAAAATTTTGATTTTTACTTTTTTTTTTTGGGGAATTTCATATAAAAAAATGTGAAAAATATTGTTATTTTTGCAAAATTGACTCTCTTTTTTTGTTTATAGCGCAAAAAGTAAAAATCGCACAGGTGATCAAATACCACCAAAAGAAAGCTCTATTTGTGGGAAAAAAAGGACGTCAAATTAGTTTAGGTACAGCATCGCACGACCGCGCAATTGTCCGTTAAAGTCACGCAGTGCCGAATCGCAAAATACCCCCTGGTCAGGAAGGGGCTTAAGTGGTTAAAGTGATACATTTTCTCAGTTTAAACATTTGATATGTCATCTATGTTGTATTCTGAATAAAGTAATGCAATTTGAAACTTCCACATCATTGCATTCTGTTTTTATTCACAATTTGTACAGTGTCCCAACTTTTTTGGAATCGGGTTTGTATATGGCCAGCCTAAGTTCCAGTTTGCACCTAAGATAGTGTTGTCTAGTTCTTGGTTCCAATGCTCAGCTATAATACCTGGTTTCTGGTTCCAGAGTGGAGGAAGCTGTGTCCAGGCTTCCAGGCTGGGTGCCCGGCGGTCCATCATAATGAGATTTGCAAACCATTGCATTCTGTTTTTATGTAGATTTCACACAGCATCCCAACTTTTTTGGAATTGAGGTTATATATATAAAATGGGGCGGACTTGATGGACCACTTAGTCTTTATCTGCCACCCCTCTGCTATGTTTCTAATATTCAGATTCCTTACTCTTCAGCTCTTTGTTTGCAAGTCAAATTATTACTGTATTTAAGCTTTTTCTAGTGATCTGCAAAAAAAATAAAATGGAAAATTCTCATTTACACTTTTGAGTTCAAAATAATTGGGGAAACGACAATTAAAAAATAAGAAGCAAAGCTTACTTGGCCTTTTCGCCTTCTGTTTTTTGAGTTAATTGCGCCACCGCGCAAATGGCTCCCGAAAATGGCACTATGTCTAAGAAGAAATGGCGACGGCAGCAATAGTTGTTAATTGATGTTGCTAATTAAGACATACTGCGGAATCAAAGCCGCTCTGCTTCTGTTTCTTGAAGAATTGCGAAAAGCTTACGCTTCCCACAAACATGTCAAATGTACACATGGATCTTTATCAATTAATTAGGCACGGCTCAATGTGTTTGACATGGTATAAGAAGTGAATATTAAACCCTATTAGTTAAAATGGCTGTTTAACCTGTGTGATGGGTTGAGGCAGAGCATCTGTATGTTTATCTCATTAAACCTGAAGGATATTATTGGAAAGTGAAACTTCTGCAGTACTTACTAATTAGCATGTTGTGGATTCTTTAACCACTTTACCACCGGAGGATTTTCCTGCTTTACGTCTGGGCCACTTTTTGCAACTTGGCACTGCGTGATTTTAACTGACAATTGCGCGGTCATGCAACACCGTACCCAAACAAAATTTACGTCATTTTTTTCCCACAAACAGAGCTTCCTTTTGGTGGTATTTGATCACCCCTGCGCTTTTCATTTTTTGCGATATTAATAAAAAAAGAGCGAAAATGTTGCAAGAAAATTGACATTTTCTACTTTGACAGTTAAAAAATATCCAATATATTCAATTTTTGTCATAGATATAGGCCAAAATGTATTTAGCTACATGTCTTTGACAAAAAAAATTCTCAATGAGCGTATTTTTAACCGCTTTAAGACTGGAAGATTTTACCCCATTCCTGACCAGGGCTTATTTTGCAATTTGGCACTGCGTTACTTTAACGGACAATTGCGTGGTCGTGCAACGCTGTACCAAAACAAAATTTACGTCCTTTTTTTCCCACAAACAGAGCTTCCTTTTGGTGGTATTTGATCACCCCTGCGCTTTTCATTTTTTGCGATATTAATAAAAAAAGAGCGAAAATGTTGCCAATAAATTGACATTTTCTACTTTGACAGTTAAAAAATATCCAATATATTCAATTTTTGTCATATATTTAGGCCAAAATGTATTTAGCTGCATGTCGTTGACAAAAAAATTCTCAATGAGTGTATTTTTAACCGCTTTAAGACTGGAAGATTTTACCCCATTCCTGACCAGGGCTTATTTTGCGATTCGGCACTGCGTTACTTTAACGGACAATTGTGCGGTCATGCAACGCTGTACACAAATGCAATTGACGTCCTTTTTTTCCCCACAAACAGAGCTTTCTTTTGGTGGTATTTGATCACCTGTGTGATTTTTATTTTTTGCGCTATAAACAAAAAAATAGCATCAATTGTGAAAAAATAACAATATTTTCACATTTTTTTTTATATGAAATCCCCCTCCCCCCCCAAAAAAAATGTAAAAATCTAAATTTTTTAACATTTTAGGCCAATTTGTTTTCTGCTACATATTTTTGGTAAAAAAAAATAGCAATAAGCGTATTTTGATTGGTTTGCGCAAAACGTATTTCGTTTACTAACTAAGGGAAAGATCTATGTCATTTTTATTGTTTTTTTTTTTTTTTTAACTAGTAATAGCGGCGATCAGTGATTTTTAGCGGGACTGCAACTTTGCGGCGGACAGATCGGACCCCTAACTGACATTTTTTACCCTTTTTGGGGACCAGTGGCATTAATACAGTAATCAGTGCTAATTAATATGCACTGTTACTGTATAAATGACACTGGCAGGGAAGGGGTTAACACTGGGGGTGATCAGAGGGGTTAATGTATGTAATGTATGCCTGTTGGTGCTTACTCATTGTGGGGGGGGGGGGTTTCTATGACAGGCACAGAGAGAGCGGGGTTGTAGCTTAGCTGAAACTCCTGATCTCTCTCTGCCTGTGTGACGGAAGACTCGCCTGCTTTGTTTACATAAGCAGACAGGCCTTCTATCAGTTTCTCTTACGAATGCGAGAGGCCGGCGGCAACCGCGGCCCACCTCCTGCTGTGCCTAAACAGTGTGGTCTCAGCGCCGCGCTCCACCGAGACCGCGTGCCCAAAGTCACGTAGGTCTACGTGACTTTGTGCAGCCGAGCCACCCTGCTGCAGTATATCTGCGGTGGGCAGTCAGCAACTGGTTAAGGAGAACTTAAAGGGAAGCCAGGTCCCTAAAAAGTGCCTATGATAATACTTCTAGATTTCAAACATCCTTATGCCAACCTCTGGGTTCCAAGCTCCGCCCACCCCAAGCTTTGACCATGGCAAAGTTTCTGGTTTTTATATCGGCTTATACCTATACCTTTTTCCTGGTCAAGTGACATACAGGGGTATCTTCCTCTTTGGATATTTTCCCAGCTATCAAAGGTCCTTAGGAATGACATCGGTCCTGCCCTCTGTGAGTGCAAGGCACCCCCAGGGGTGGGACTATCATGAACTGCACTCATAGGATGTCCTCAGTTCTTCCAGGTTGAATGAGGCTGGTCTTCTTTCAACTCAGAACACTGGGGACAACTTGTGGCACAGAAGAGGTACTGCAGGGGACAGCACATGAGAGAAGGCAAGTCCTGTTTTCTTTTCTTTTTTTTTTTTTTTTTTATTTAAACATTGGCTGGGGCTCCTTCAAAAAAACCCTTAGGGGTAAGGGTTAGATGTGAGCCTCAAGACTTGTTCCCTTCAGTGCCAAACCCTCAATTGGCTGTTGAGGTCTTGCCATTCAATAGACAAGGGCTGCAATTAAATCTTGGAGGGCAAGATCTCAGAGGCTATTTGAGGCTTTAGTCATGCCTACCCCTAGCGTTGATGGTCAGGCACTGTAGCTGGCTCTGTGTTCTTCCCCTATAGTAGCCCTTTTCCTATAAGGTAAGCAGGCCTACCAGTACTTGGTTGCCCCCAGGTGTTTTACACAATGCTATTGTGCCTGGCTACCATGCTGGGGCAGGCACAAGCTAAGCACAGCAAATAGGCAGACAAGCAGAGTGGTCCAATGGCAGTCTGGGTTCAGGCAACATTCAGAGAGTATGCGGAGAGATTGCTGCGCTTAATGGGAGTACATACAATTAAGGATATAAACATAGATCAATCAATCAAGCTGCCAACACCTGATCCTGAATGAGAGAAACAGATCTAAAATAGCATATAAATAAAATGGTGTAGCTCTATGATATCTCGGAATGGATAACTCATAAGTCCACAAGTCCATAAATATATTAATATATATATATATATTAATATACCGTATTTTCCGGCGTATAAGACGACTGGGCGTATAAGACGACCCCCCTATTACATGATCTACCGGTAATACTTAAACTTAGGTTACCTTGGAGATATTATACTCGGCGTATAAGACGACCCCCCATTTTTGGGGGATTTTTTTGAGGTTCAAAAGTAGTCTTATACGCCAGAAAATACAGTAAAAAGAAATAGATCATTACAAAAAGAAAGATTCCACAGAATAAGTGCTTATTCCCCAATAGCATATATATGCGGATCTTCAACAATTAGAAGCCGCTTCCGGGGGTTGACATGCAGATACAGTTACTTCCTGGATCTGGATTGCAACCACAGAGCCCCGCCTGTCCGTTCCGTAGCCTATAAAACGAAAGCACTTGCCGCTTAGTCACACCCCCTGATGTCATCAGACGTGTGACGAAACGCGTAGGAGGAGCTTGCGGCAAGTCACGCTGCTACGGACAGGGGACACGGCGGCCATTTTCCTGGTTTGAAACCGATCCATGCCCATTACAGGAGATTCCACATGACACGCTCTGCTGATCTCGGCTGAATGTAAGTTGCCAGTAAGTTGCCAATTGTCTTTTTATGCTTAATAAACTTATGTGACAGTATTACGCAATGGGAGCTGTTTTTCTTCACATGATTGGATAACTCTTGAGGGACATGCGGGATCGATCGGTGAAAGGATATTTGAGAGATCTCCCTTGATGTGTACCCACTATTTGCTTTCTGCAATCTATGATCCCTGTAATAAGGATCATAGCGTTTTGGTAAGAGGCTGATTTATCCCTCATGGTGGTGGCTTTCTTACACTTGGCTTCTGATAGTTAAAGATCCACATATATATGCTATTGGGGAATAAGCACTTATTCTGTGGAATCTTTCTTTTTGGAATGATCTATTTCTTTTTATATTAATATATTTATGGACTTATGAGTTATCCATTCCCAGATATCATAGTGCTACACCATTTTATTTATAAACATTCAGAGAGTAGTCAGGGTCAAATCTATTGTCAAAAGGCATGCAGAGTTCAGAGAGTAGTCCAAGTTCAATTCAAGGTCGATAACAGAGAATCCAAGCTAGCAGACAGGGCGAGGATCGGGCAAAGGCAAGGTCAAGGTACAGGAACAAGGCAAGCAAACAGGGAGCTTGAAGCTTGTGTTGCAACACTATCACAAGCATGACACTAAGGACTAAGTAGGCTTAAAACAGGTTTGGTCTCCACCCAGAAGCTGTGTCTACACCAATCACCTTGCAGGTTGACAGTTAGACAGGGAGAGTGCAGCTCAGCAAAAAGCAGGGTACTGGAATGAGACCAGCAGCTGCCATGGAACACGAGCGTTATATGCTCCTGACATTTTGGCACTGAAGAGAGCAATGCTTAACTCTAACCCTTGCTCCCTATAGTGCTAAAGCCTCAATTTGCCACGGAGGTCTTGCCATTCAATGGATGAGTGTTGGGATTAAATCTTGGAGGACAAGATCTCAACAGCCAATTGATGCTTCGGTACTGAAGGGAGCAAGGCTTAAAGCGTAACCCTAACCTTTGTTCCCTTCAGTGCCAAAGCCTACATTGGCCGCTGGGGTCGTACTCTTCAATGGATGAGGGTAAATCTTGAAGGGACAGCGCCTTTACCCAAAGGGTGCAGAGCAATCTATCTAAAAATGATGATAATTATTTTCGTTAAACGTCGAAAATATAGTCATCCTTTAATCCTGCTAAACATGTAAATGGATGCAGCAATATATGTTCATAACATATTGTTGTCATACACAGGGATTTGTCTAACTGATCCTTTGCTACTTAAAAAAGTTTGATCAGTTGAGTTGAGTTGAACTTTTCAAAATATGTGAACCTCTAAAGTTTGGAATTTCAAAACCTGAAGTCCTATTCAGTTAAGGAAAACCCAAAAGTAGACTCCAACAATGAGTCTTACAGAGCAGCAAAAAAGGCAAATTTTTTTGAGAAATGTCTGGCAGCCTGATGAGATAATGGCACCAAGAACATCTTCTTTTAAGGGATACTAAGATAGAAGGGGGTGGGATCTGGTGGGACTGATGGTCAAGCTAACGGTGGTCACGAAACAGCAGAAGCAGATATGAGGCAGACACAACCTTTGGAGCAGTCTTTGGTCTCTTTCTTCTTGATCTGAATTGACAAAAAAAAAAAAAAAAACACATTTGGACTTGGCCATCTATGAATTTCAACGTTATCCAACACATACAACATCTAAATTTAACATTATCCAAAATTATGGATAAATTCTACAGCAAATAGTGAGCCCTCCCATTTAAAAAGGGCATAAGCTTATAGAGGTAGGGGGTGGATGAATTGTACTATACAATTTTGCATTATATGGTTGTTGCAATGAACATGTTGTAAGTTTGCGTGTCTGGCAAACTATAAGCAGGCATACAGTATCTCAGCAGTCATTGCACATTGATACTTCTTTATAAGCTGAAAATTACTTTTTTTTTTTTGAGTAATTGCACATTGCCTTGTTTGAGTAATGTTGCCTTTTGTAGCAGTATTGGCAAATATTTCATTATATTTCTGTTAACCTTGTTAACAAAATAGAGCTGTTTTTTTTTTGGCAGAAGAGAAATGAAAAATTGACGGAGAGATAAAATCCATCCAAGAAATTAGTAAAAACATTATTGTTGTAGAAATCCTTCTGTACGGTGCGCCCATATTATCTGCTTCTGTGCCTAGTACTGTGAACTGAGCTAAATCCGGGTGACCCGAGGCTCGATTTACATTAAGAAAAGCACTGAAAGCTGGCAGTGGATCATTGGAGTTGTCTTTCCTTTCCTTTCCTTCATAGGAGTTGCCCTTCCTTTCCTTTCCATCATAGGAGTTGCCTTGCCTTTCCTTTCTTCCTGTGAGTTGTCTTTCCTTTCCTTTTCTTGAGTTGTCTTTCCTTTCCTTTCCTTTCCTTTCCTTTCCTTTCCTTTCCTTTCCTTTCCTTGGCCTTCCTTGATTTGTCTTTCCTTTTCCTTTCCCTTTCACTTTTCTTTTCCCTTTCCTTTCCTTTCCTTTCCTTTCCTTTCCTTTCCTTTCCTTTCATTTCCTTTCCTTTCCTTTCATTTTCCTTTCCTTTTCTTGAGTTGTCTTTACTTTCCTTTCCTTCCCTTTCCCTTTCCCTTTCCCTTTCCCTTTCCCTTTCCCTTTCCCTTTCCCTTTCCCTTTCCCTTTTCCTTTCCCTTTTCCTTTCCCTTTCCTTTAATTTTCCTTTCCTTTTCTTGAGTTGCCTTTCCTTTCCTTTCCTTTCCTTTCCTTTCCTTTCCTTTCCTTTCCTTTCCTTTCCTTTCCTTTCCCTTTCCCTTTCCCTTTCCCTTTCCCTTTCCCTTTCCCTTCCTTTCCCTTTCCCTTTCCCTTCCTTTCCCTTTCCTTTCCTTTCCTTTCCTTTCCTTTCCTTTTCCTTTTCCTTTTCCTTTTCCTTTTCATTTCTTTCCCCTTTCCTTCCCTTCCCTTCCCTTTCCTTTCCTTTCCTTTCCTTTTTTTTCCCCTTTCCTTTCCTTTTCGTTTCTTTCCCTTTTCCTTTTCTTTCCCCTCTCCTTTCCTTACCCTTTTCCTTTTCATTTCTTTCCCTTTTATTTTCCCTTTCCTTTCCTGTACGTGATTCTGCACACAGGGGCTGCCACTCCACAGTAAATGTCCGACTGCATTGTGCAGACATTCATGCTTCTCCATTGCACACCTGGACTCCTCGGGATGGTGGAGCCCAGAACCTTGGTCCTGACTCTACAAAAAAGACCCACACACACCTAAACAATCAGTGTCCTGGTTATTCCCAAATCCTGGTCGAAGGACTATAAACTTCCTCCCACCCAGATCGCTATGAAATCTCAAGGCTCCATGTCCCCCAACTGGATTTTGCCAACCACAGAGAGGAAACTGACAAAACGCATTCCTCCAAATGAAACAAACATCCTGAAGCCCCTCAACCTGTCTGGTTGAAAATCCTGGGCCACATACCCCACCACAGCTAATTGCACTGCCACATATGTATACACTGTATATATTTATATCAACTGCAACACACAGTGGAAGCTGGAAATCACTGTAGTATGCACTGCTACTACATTACTACTCCAGTGATCTCCACTAGCTTCAATGGGTCCTGGGTCGAGCGACTGCCTGCTTTGCATTTTCTTAATACATCACCATCCCACCTCCCCAATGCATCCAATCACAGAATGCTTTGCATTTATTGAAAACATGCAAAGCAATCTTTGAATGGCACCCGTGTCCACAATGCATCAGGGCAGCCCCTTGAAACAGGATCCTGAATCTAATGGAGATCCCTGGAGTTGTGCTGCTTACTAAATTAATTTCCAACTTCAACGGGGATCCTACAAGGTATGGTGTATATATATATGGTTACACTGGTCCAAGCTGAACCAATATAACAATGTAAACATATCAACACCTGGAATTCTGCTTTAGTTTGCTTGGAAAAAAATGAAAATCTTCCCAGGATACACTTCAAGCCCTTTATCGTGTTCTCAAGCCACCATTGGAAACCAATTGGTTAATGGTGTGACATGATAAACAAAAAGTTTTATTAGTGGTGTACACTGAGTTCCAAGGCAAAACCTGTAGATGATAGCAGCATGGCATGATACACAACAGGCCTGCAGGCAATAAAATTATAGTAATGTGGTAAAGCAGGGCTGATCTATGAAGAGATAAGCAAAACATGAAAAATGGACAATGAGTGGGCAACACATTGATTGGCTTGACAATACACCTTGCTCACTACTGACCTATGTAGTAGACAGCTTATAAAGGACTGTTTTTGGGCACAGGAACAAGTCCAGGCAGGGGAGGACTGGGCCAGGTGGCAGGGGGGCAAGTGCCCCCCGGGCCGCTCTGATGCCCTGTAAAAAGGCTGCACCAAGGAGCAGGCCCCCCCCCCCGCATGGATGGTGTAAACTGTGTCTGAGCAGAGGCCGGTTCCATACCCCACTAGAGACTCTCCTCCCCTGGCCAGCCCCAACTGAGCTGTCCCAGCTTACCCCAATCATCCCCTGCTTGCCAAGTTGGGAACCCCGATTTAGCCGGTGAGGAGAAAGTACCTGGAGCGGAGCTTCAGCCTGGAATGGGGGGGGGGGGGCAGGAGGAGGCCAGGAAGAGGGAGAGTGGGAAGGGGGCCGAGTTTTCTCCACCATGGGCCCCTGGTTTGTACTTGCCCCCTGGGCCGAAAGTTGCCGGTCAGCCCCCGAGTCCAGGAGAGTTGAGATAAGCTGTTCTTTTTTTTTTTTTTTAAAAGCTGTTCTAACTCTCCAGAGACTCAAATGCATTTTGTCAAAATATTTATATTTTTTGGTGAAATTGGAGTAAAAAGAGGCATCTCAGTTTTGGTCATCCCCGCTGTCATGTTGGTTCTTGGTTTCAAATGAGAAATAAGAGTAAGAATAAGAAAAAGAGAGAAGTCTGATCTGGATGGAAGGAACTACTCATTATATTAGATCTCGTATTATTTTTTTTTGTTTCCACTCACAATCTAAATAATTATCACCGCCTTCATCTTCTATTCTACACTCATGGCCATAACTCTTGGCATTTATTAACTGTCTTCAGAAGTAGACATAAAGTGAACTCTCTGCCACTGGAAATACAATGTATGCTTCATCAGTATAGGGGAAATAACACTTTTTAATGTTAAGAGGTGAAGAGGACCCTCTTATGATAGCAGCAAATGGAAGTAAAGAGCTCACTAACGGTGAATAAGATAATAAGATCACTCAACTGCTTACTTCACTGAAAGGAGATTTACAAGTTAAGAAGGTTACTTACATATTGCCTATTTATTATAAAGAAGTCTTTCTCTTCTCTCTTTTTCTTGGCTGGGTATACTGTATACTTCAAGATAGACGTCAGACCAACTAGTGCAAGTGAGTTCAGCTATGACTATCCAAGTCAGCTAAGAGCAGCTAAGGACATAAAGTTTTGGCTTGACTTATACTTTAAAGTGTAGGTTCATCTTTCAGGAGGAACTTGAAAAAATGCCCCTATGCAATTCCCCATGTAATGAATAATACATACTGTACCAAAGCTCCTACTGTTGGAAATGGTAAAGGTCCTCTTTATTCCAGATGCAGCTTTTTTGGGTCCTGTGACGGACGGACCGTCTGGCACCCCACCTGGGTGCTTTTGCCGGGATACAGCTTTCTCCATTCTGGGACCAGGATCCAGGTATTACAGCTGAGAATTGCACCCAAGAACTAGGCGACACTAGCTTAGGTGCAAACTGGAACTGTTCAAGCAAAATCTAATAAGAACTTGATCACATTATCCTAAACACTGCAAACTGTAAACAGTAATATCTTCAGTACATCTAATGAATGTCAGAGGTGTCAGTTAGGTGTCCAATTGGTCTGCCGCAATGTCCCAGTTCCGCTGATCGCCACCATAAAAATATCCCAATGTTTGTAGATGCTATAATTTTTGCGAAAACCAATCAATATACTCTTTTTTGGGATTTTTTTTTTTTTTTTTACCAAAAATATGTAGCAGAATACAAATTGGCCTAAATTGATGAAGAAATTAGATTTTTTACATTTCTTTTATTGGATATGTTTTATAGCAGAAAGTAAACCATATTGATTTTTTCTTTCAAAATTGTCGGTCTTTTTTTGTTTATTGCGTTAAAAATAAAAACCAAAGAGGTGATTAAATACCACCAAAAGAAAGCTCTTTATGTGGGAAAACATCAATTTATTTGGGTACAACGTGGCAGGACCACGCAATTGTCAGTTGAAGTAACGCAGTGCCGAATCGCAAACAAAATGGCCTGGTCATTAAAGGGGTAAAACCTTCCGAGGCTGAAGTGGTTGGTAAAAATAGCCAGCTGTTTCCTTTGTAAAAAGTTGACATGATTTGTTCATGACCCCGCACAGGCTACATTTCCTGCTTATGACCACTACACAGTGACTTTGCTTTACTATTGAAGAAATACAGAAGCAGCCAATGAAAAATCTTTTGTTTTCTGGCCTTTCTACTTCTGTGTCGGTGGTCCTGTGACATCCAATTCGGCTGCGCAGCGTAAGCACAGCTGCGCCGGACGCCCCGGGCACCGGAGGGGGATCCTTTCAGCTCGGATGAATCTATGGATGGATGTCCATGGATGGTGGAGGCTTGTCATTGTGCGGCCGTATAGGCTGCCAATGTTACTATGCCCGACTTCCTGACACCAGATGTATCCTGTTCCTCCACACTTCCTGGCCATAGTTTACATTTAACCAATTTGCTATTACATATTTATAGAGGGTCTATCAAAAGTTGGATTGAGATCAATCCACCATCTGAACCATGCTACCGTCCCTCTGGTGCAACAACTGATCTGCTGTAAGTACTTACAGTATCATTACTATTTCCTATGGAAAAAAAGAGAGAGAGTCGGACTGTACAGGCCAAGCGGAGGAATATTCATAATATAATAAAAATCCATATTTTATTGTATCAAAAATAAAGACAACCAGGACCAGGACAACTTACTTCCCATATTTACCTTCTGCCCCAATTTTTGATGGCCCTGGGAAGTTTTTGATGCCAAGGGGCACATGTTACTCAGGTGTTTGCCATCTTTTGGTATTAAAGCGGTAGTATACTCAAGGAAAAAAAAAAAACCCTGAAAGACAAAGGCATAATGAGCTAGTATGCATCGCATTCTATCTCATTATGAAACACTTACCTTACAACGAAGCCCGACACGGACCCCCGGACACCGCTGTGGGAGCGGACATGATCCCTCATCGTCTCTTCCGGGTTTGGCAGCTCCGGCGCTGTGATTGGCCGGACCCGCGATGACGTCACTCCTGCTCATGCATGCGGGAGTGATTTTCCGGCAAATTCCCGGCAAGGAACTCTGAAGGTCCGCCGGACCTTCAGAGCGCATGCGCTGCTCGCGTCAGCGGCTGCATGCAGCGCAAATATCTCCTAAACCGTGCAGGTTTAGGAGATATTAATTGTACCTACAGGTAAGCCTTATTATAGGCTTACCTGCAGTTAAAAATCACAAAAAGGTATACTACTGCTTTAAGCAATAACAGGCAATGTGAGTACACCTTTTTTCATGATTTAGTGAATATACCTGTGGATTTTTATCCGTTACCTTAATATTATATATATACGAACACATCTATTGTTATTTATAGATTAAAATAGTGTCTTCATCCTACTTCCCAGTGAAGAAGGATTGTTTTATTCCGAAACATGTTGGGATTTGTTGTGAACCCTACTACCCTGTAGGTCTCTCCTATCTGAGATCCAGTCGGGTTCCGACTTTAGTGGATGTCATTTAGCTCTACATACTGTATGATTTACTCATTGTTCTTAGTTATATTGTGATGTTTATCAACATTTTATGGTTTTGTACCTAACTAACTTTTTTGACTTTTATACTCTGCTGCTTGGGGGGGGGGGGGGGGAGTTCCTCTCTTTGCTTCTCCATTTCTAGGGATGTGGCAGTGAGTCTTTGACTCTTTTCTTTACACTGAACTTGGAGCTTTTTTCTTTTTTTTTTCTGAAGTCTAGTAGTGGTGATAAGAGTGGCAACCCGGGCTCCCGCCAGGCCACAAGCCAACTCGTTTCACTCTGCCCCCTGGAGCTTAGTCTTAGTTTGTCACTTACCTAGAACAAAAAATGAATGCTGGGAGTTACGAATTTACTGGCTACATGTTTATTCTGAGTTAGTGACACATTAGGCATTACATCCGTGATGGGTCTGATGGACACCACTTTGATTGGTAGCTATCTCTATAAGTTGGTAAATTTTAATGCAGGCAGTATTTCTGTATCTTTTCACAGGTGCCTTGTAACTCCAGCTGGTTATGCTAATTTCTGCTGTAAATAAAAATAACAAAAAAAAAACTGGTACAAATGAGAGTGCCAACAAGTAAAAAAAAAAAAAAGACGACAGCCAGCCTGCAAGTTGTGTTAAAAATACCTGCGCTGCTAACAAGTATTTGTAAAGCTAAGTATTGATGTGCAGAAGAGACGGATGCAACCCCGCTGCTTTGTTTGAAGCATCTCTATCACTTTTGCTCATTTGCATGTGAGATAGTTTGAAATCCTGTTTATTTTATTCCAACTTTTTTTTTTTAACTATATAAACCTGTGCGGGAAGTGAACATTTCCCATTGCTACAGATGTGAAAAGATAACAGCTGCTGCGAGCCCCCTGCTGTTTGTTGAGACTAGCGTGTGTTTATTATATTATTATAAACATGATAAAAATGTATCTATGTGTGTTACATGTATTGTACCCATAGGGACCCCAGACTGTCAAGAAGGAATCCTAAACATAAAAAGAGGAAGGAGAACAACTAAGTAAGGTATGATCCTTAAACAGGGCAGGGAAGAAAACTCAACCAGGATAGAGAATAGGGATGGACGAACGTTTCAGCTCAAGCGTGAGTTCAGACCGAACATTGGCTGTTCGCCCATTCGACGAACACCCAAATTATCGGGGAGTTCGAAACCTTTGTTCGGCCCGCCGAATGACCACAATGCACCGCGCCGCCGTACAGTGCATTGGAATTCCTGATTGGCTGAAGCAATGAAAGCTTTGCCCAATCAGGGCACAGAGCACTGTCAGAGCCATGATTGGAGAAAGTAATGATGACTCTATCCAATCATGGCTCTTTGCTTTTAGTCCCACCCCACACTATAAAGATATTCTTTCAATAGCGGCCATTTGTAGTGTGATATCAGCTTGGAGAGAGATAGAATAGGTCTCTGTTCAGTGCTACTAGAGAGTTAGTGTGCTACAGTGTGTTATTCTGATTCTATTGTCAGTGTAGAATATCAGTTTAGTGTGAATCTAGTGATAACTCAGTCAGTGTGAGTGTAGTGTGACCTTTCATTTCTACTTTAGTGTCAGTTTATTTTGTCAGGGCAGGTTTACTGCATTATAGTTCAATGAGTTAGTGCACGTTTAACAAAGTATATTTCTGTGTGTTACTGCAAGTTTAATGCAGTATATTTCAGTGTGTTACGTGCCATTTGACGCAGTATATTTCTGTGCATTAGTGCACATTTACTGCAGTATATTTCAATGCGTTACTGCACATTTAACGCAGTATATTTCTGTGCGTTAGTGCACGTTCACCGCAGTATATATCTGTGCATTACTGCACATTGAATGCAGTATATTTCAGTGCGTTAGTGTATGTTTACCGCAGTATATTTCAGTGCGTTACATGCTGTTAAACACAGTATATTTCTATGCATTAGTGCACGTTTTAATGCAGTATATTTCTGTGCATAATTGCATGTTGAATGCTGTTTATTTCAGTGTGTTACGTGCCATTTAAAACAGTATATTTCAGTGTGTTAGAGCATATTTACCACACTATATTTCAGTGCGTTACATGCTGTTTAACGCAGTGTATTTCTGTGTGTTAGTGCATGTTTAACGCAGTATATTTCAGTGCGTTACGTGCTATTTAACGCAGTATATTTCTGTGCATTACTGCACGTTTAACGCAGTATATTTTAGTGCGTTACTGCATGTTTAACGCAGTATATTTCTGTGCGTTAGTTCACGTTTAATGCAGTATATTTCAGTGCTTTACTGCACATTTAAC
Organism: Pelophylax lessonae; assembly: GCF_965119305.1. Classification (NCBI taxonomy): domain Eukaryota; kingdom Metazoa; phylum Chordata; class Amphibia; order Anura; family Ranidae; genus Pelophylax; species Pelophylax lessonae. The sequence goes on from NC_138774.1 coordinate 12,560,848, forward strand.
GCAGTATATTTCTGTGCATTAGTGTATGTTTACCGCAGTATATTTCTGTGCGTTACTGCACGTTGAACACAGTATATTTCAGTGCGTTACATGCTGTTTAACACAGTATATTTTAGTGCATTAGTTCACATTTAATACAGTATATTTCAGTGCGTTATGTGCCGTTTAGTGCAGTATATTTCTGTGCATTAGTGCACATTGAATGCAGTATATTTCAGTGCGTAAGTGCACATTTAACACAGCATATTTCAGTGCGTTATGTGCCGTTTAATGCAATATATTTCTATGCGTTGGTGCACGTTTAACGCAGAATATTTCAGTGCGTTACAAGCCGTTTAACGCAGTATATTTCTGTGCGTTAGTGCACGTTTAATGCGGTATATTTTAGTGTGTTACATGCCATTTTAGACAGTATATGTCAGTGTGATAGTGCACATTTATCACACTATATTTCAGTGAGTTACATGTCGTTTAATGCAGTGTATTTCTGTGCATTAGTTCATGTTTAACGCAGTATATTTCAGTGCGTGACGTGCCATTTAATGCAGTATATTTCTGTGCATTACTGCACGCTTAACACAGTATTTTCCCATGTGTTAGTGCACGTTTGAACGACAAACAAACAAACACAAGGGTGCATCGGCCTAGTGCATTATCCTTAAAAAGTTTATTAGAATAATGGAATAAAAATACTCACAAACGAGTTCTTGATAAAAGCATATCAGACAAAATATAGAGTCCTCAGCATCGAGATCAAGATTGGATCTAGATATATTTTGTCTGATATGCTTTTATCAAGAACTAGTTTGTGAGTATTTTTATTCCATTATTTTTATAAACTTTTTAAGGATAATGCACTAGGCCAGTGCGCCCTTGTGTTTGTTGTTTGTCGTTTTTAGTGGTCCCAGACTACCCTGGTCTTGAAAGGGGCTGAAAGGCCGAAGCTTTCCAGATTTTCCGTGTCAATAGTTCTCAACATCTGCAAGTTTGTAGCCGAGGTGGATATAGGATTGCACCACTCAGAGAGCAGGGGGCAGGGTCATTGCACCAAAGTTTTACTTGTTTGTTAGTGCACGTTTGACATAGTATATGTCTGTGCGTTAGTGCAGTTTTACTGCAGTATATTGTAGTGTGTCGGTGGAGTGTGTCTGTGTATTGAGTACTATTAAAATTAAAATGCACCAAACACCACTTTCCATTAATTAAAGTGCATCCACGTACATATTTCCACATCTTTATTGCATTTTGGTAATAAGGCACCTTCCCATCATGTCTGGGAGGCCAACAAGGAGAAGCAGATGTTCCCATGACACTATGAGAGGGCCAGCAGTGTATATGTTCACAGGCAAAGGTGGACGTAGTCAGTTTTCAGGCAGAGCATAATTTCCTTTGTGTAGTGATATTGCCGTGGTATCCAGCCACAACGTGCAGAGAAGATGTTGGACTGGCTTTCTAAACCATCCTCATCCTCCTCATCCTCCGCCACCCAAGCAGAGACTAGAGCGCAGTCCACTGCAGCTGCCAGAGTGGCTAAATCTGCCTCATTGTCAACAGCTATTCCTGCCATAGCCTCAGGATCAGGCCTGGAGAAGTCAGCTGAGTTATTTGAACACAGTGTCAGCCACTTGCTCCTTGATGATGCACAGCCATTACTTGATTCAGATGTTGGTTCTGAGGTTGATGAATGTAGGAACATGACCCTATAGGGAGGGGAGAACACTGGTACATAAATTGGCAGTCATGTTCCCCCAGCTGCAGCGTATTGTCAAGTTGTCTTCAGTGACTAATTTAACACCTGTTACGTCTTTCCAAAGTCTGCGGAAGAGACAATAGAATTTATCCAAAAAATCTCTAATCTATGCGAGGAAAGGAAGCCTAACCAAGGCATCCATTATCACAAAAAATAGACTTTTCTATCTGCTCAGACCATTCCCAGCCCTTAACCTCCCTGGCGGTATGATTATGTCAGGAATTACATACCAAAAGCGGTACAATTGTTTTCATGGAAATTTGGCGTTATGTATTATAGGCCTACAATTCTTAGTAATTACTGACTTAAACCTGACCAAAACAAGACTCTAGTAGACATCCCAGATGTGATAAATTTGAAACACAAACACGTGAATTATAATCGAATCAATAATATTACTTTATTATTTAATATATAATATATATAATAAAATTATATTATTGATTAGATTATAATTCATGCATTATATATTATAGATATATGTGTGTATAAATATATATATATAATATATAACGCATGAATTATAATTGAATCAATAATATAATTTTATATATATATATATATATATATATATATATATATATATGCATATATATATATATATATGCATATATATATATATATATATATATATATATATATATATATATATACCAGTAATATATATGCATATATATATATATATATATATATATATATATATATATATATATATATATGCATATATGCATATATATATATATATGCATATATATATATATATATAATATAAAATGTGTTTTGTGCAACATTTTTTTTTTTTTCTTTTTGAATTTCCCTCCCTAGTTCTGCTCCCATGCAGCATTGCTGCTGCAGGGAACGGAACTAGGAAGTCATCTGACCGACGGAGGGACGGAGAAGCGGCGGGACTCTCGGCTGGCGATCTCAGCAATGAGAGATCATCGCTGGATCGCCAGGATAAGGTAAGAGAACACCGCTGCGCTCTCTGCAATCCACCCCGAGCGTGACTCGGGGTTACCGCTCCTGATATGAAAAACCAACCCCGAGTCACGCTCGGGATTACCGCCTAGGAGGTTAATATACAGTGGAGAAGAATATTCTGAAATATCTCACATGCTATGTGGCAGTGGGGAACATGGCTACTATGGGTCCCAGTGTTGTTAACATACTATACCTTTTTGGCAGGGAGAATTGTGTCGAAGAATTTGGGATGAATTGGGAGATTCACTGATTCATAATTTTTTGATTGTGTTGACTAATTCCAGGTAGATCTGCTGAGACTTACAGGATTTACCAATCAGGACTACAGGGTCTCATACTGCTTAGAAGAAAGCTGTCGAACACCGGAGTGATCACTGCTGCCTGGATTTATTTGGAAGCTTATTCAAAAGCTTGACATTGACATCCCTTGTCTAGAACAACGCGTTTTACTCATTTTACTCATAGGGCCTAAATGGTGTATCACGTACCTGGTGGAGACCAAGCTGTATAGAGGGCTTCTACAGAGTGGCACGAGGGCCGGTATAGCAGGTGGTGTCTTGACAGAAGACTGATGGCTGTGGATCACCGGATGAACACCTGGAACTGGAACTCTGTGATGCTGGATGAGAAGGCAGGAACGAAGCCGGAACACAAGCCAAGGAGTCGTCAACAGCCGGACAGCACGGGTGCAGGAACGGGAGACAGGAGCGGAGTCAGGATACAAGCCGAAGTCAGTACACAGTCTGGCAGCGAAGTACAAAAGCATAAGGCAAAGGCAGGGTCAGACACAAGCCGCGGTCACAGGTAGGCAGGCAGGAATCCAAAGGAGAGTCAAGGGCAAGCCGGGTCGGTATAACAGGTGATCCAGAAGCAGGTAAGGGCACAGGTAAACAGGAACAAGCTGAAAGACCACTCAGCAATATGCTCCTGTCACCGCTCAGTATAAATAGGCCATTTGGCGCCAATTACGTGCGCACATTGCGTACGCGCGTTCACGCATTAGCGCATGCGCATTCACACATTCCTTCCTGTGTGCCTGGGCATGCGCACAAACGTCTGTTTGGGTCCAGCTGAGCGTTTCTTACATGGAGAGATCTCTAGTCCTAGAAAAGGGCTATCATTGTCAAGTTTGTGGATATCCTTCGTAATAAATGTGAACACCAGTCATCCCTCTGGTATGCGATGTCTTTGCATGAACCCCAAAGTTGCAGTGAGATGGAGTGGCTTGGAGCTAAGTATTTTTATATACAAGCAGTACATCATGGCTTTAATGTTCTCTGCCAAATGGAGAATTCTGTATTTTAGATAAAGTATTTTGTATAAAGGATACGGTTCCTCTATATTCTATATTCCTCTTAGTAATGACTAAGCGAATCTAATTTCGTGAAACGCGTGAACTATGTTTGTCCCCTGTCTCAGATTTTTTGTATACATGCTTTTTGGAAATTTTCAATAAACTGATTTTATCTTCTTCACTTTCAAATTGGAGTGTGGTTACCTCATTTTGATTTACTCAGCTGCCAGGATTGCGGATCCTACCTGCACCCAGTTTGGATGTTTGGACACCTACACACCTGAGCGGTTCCCTCCCTTCTTTGTGTGTGCTACATTCCGATTCCTCTATATAGCCATCTTGGGCTGAACTATCTCTCTCTATCTGATGTTCCTACCAGTTAAATCCATAGTTAGCCTCCAGCTGGAAGTTGGTTGTCCGGAGTCCTCCGTAGCTTGCAGAATCTGTGTTTGGCTCCTTTATTTATGTTTATCGCTCTCCTTTCTGCCGGGGAACTGTAGTCTATTTTGTGTACAAGCTGTTGGATTTTCAGACAGGCGGGAAGATGAATGTGGCTTGCCGAGGCTCATACATTAACTGACCCAACTGTCTGATTGAGCGCTGTAATGCAGCCCCGCTGCTTTCTCCCACTTCCCTATCACGCACTATAGTCGTTTATTATTCCCGCCAACGCAATACAGTCGCAGCCTCCGGCGCACACTCTCCGCACCACTCAGATTAGGGACTGATGTCTGTTTCTTGTCTGCCCTGACTTGGACCGGTGTCATGGAACGTCTTGTTGAAGACGACCCGCAAAGTAAACCCAACTGAATAGGAGTACAACTATTCGCAAATTTAAAAATAATGTATATGATACAGTCTACCACTAGAATTAATCTAGTACTTTTTATTTTTTTAATTTCCACTGTAATATAACTTAATTCCTTGTTGATCCTGCCAGCAGATACATTTGTATTCTCTACTTCCTGTAACAGGGTGACATCGCTGTTTACACCACAGTGAAATTTCACAGCAACGTTCTCACCTTGTGGACAAGGAATTCTTATACAGACATTTAGTTTAAAATGGAGTAAATGGCAAACAAATGAAAGCTCAACAGCAGCTAATAAATGGCAAAAATGGCAAAGTAAATGGCAAACAAATGAAAGCTCAACAGCAGCTAATAAATGGCAAAAATGGCAAAGTAAATGGCAAACAAATGAAAGCTCAACAGCAGCTAATACCTTTCAGCAGTTGCAGAACTGTTTTTTTTTTCTACTGAATCAAAGGTTTAAATCAAATAATATAAGAAAAAAGGCTTAAAGCGGAGTTCCGGGCACAAAATCAACCTTTTTTTTTTGTGCCCATCCGCTTGGTCTCTTTCACCTGAAAAGCAATTGGATAGTTAGGTATATATTTTTTTTTTTTTACTCACCTTGTAATTGTAGATAGAAAATACTCACCTATTCTTCACTTCCTCCCTTTGTGCCGCCGCTCCGCCGTCACTTCTTGGCTTGCAATGATTCCTGGGAGCTGAACGTCATCGCTCCCAGGAATCAATGCGACGGCACCGGCCCCGCTCGTCACTTCCGGGGCGACGCTGCATTCCCTGCTAAACAGCTTCTGGGCATGCCCAGAAGCTGTGGAGGAATGCGGCGCCGCACCGGAAGTGACGAGAGGGGCCGGTGCAGGCGCATTCTGGGAGAAGAAGACACGGAAGAGGATGCAGAAGAGGATCGCGTCGGCTTCAGCTGCCCACAACAGAGATGGCAACGCTGGAGAAGAAATTTTATAAGTGAGTATTTCTTCTTGCAGGTAAGTGCGAACCGGGACAGTTCAGAGGCTAGCCATTGTGGAATGTACTAGCCCTGACTGTCCCGGGGGTATGTTTATTGAAAAAAAGTTTTTGTGCCCGGAACTCCGCTTTAAAGGGTTGATTTACCATTACACCAAAAATGAGAAGGTAAACTAACCCTAAATATCCCAGTCAACCCTTTGGACCCTGCTGCACATGCACTATATTACCAAATGTATTGGGACACCGGCCTTTACACACACATGAACTTTAATTGCATCCCAGTCTTAGTACGTAGGGTTCAATATTGAGTTGGCCCACCAAATGTCCAAATTGGGCCCAAAATGTCAATATTTTGAGTGGCCACCATTATTTTCCAGCACTGCCTTAACCCTCTTGGGCATGGAGTATGGTCTTGGCCAACGTGCTGCAGCTCCATTTCAGGATCTTGGCAATCTTCTTATAGCCTAGGCCATCTTTATGTAAAGCAACAATTCTTTTTTTCAGATCCTCAGGGAGTTATTCGCCATGAGGTGCCATGTTGAACTTCCGATAACACCAAATTTAACACACCTGCTCCCCATTTACACCTGAGCTCTTGTAACACTAACGAGTCACATTACACCGGGGAGGAAAAATGGCTAATTGGGCCCAATTTGGACATTTTCACTAAGGCTGCATTCACACTTGAGCGTAGCGTTTTCGCACGTTTTTTTACCGCAATTTTTACCGCGATTTTCAGGTGTTTTTTTTCAGGCATTTTTGGAGGCAGGCATTGACATCTATCAGAAACGCTGGTAATCAGCCCAAAAAGAAGCTCATGTACTTTTTTCAGCTACAGGCATTTTGCAAAACGCTCAGATGTGAACAGGGGCCATTTAAATGAATGGGGTTTTACTTGTTGGGCGTTTTGGAAAGTTTTTTTGAGCATTTTTGGAGCTGAAAAATGCTCAAAAACACCCAGGTGTGAATGGAGCCTAATGGGTGTTGCCAGAGGTTTAGACATGAATGGCTGTGTGTTGAGTTATTTTGAGGGGACAGCAATTTTACACTGTTATACAAGCTGTACACTCACTACTTTACATTGTAGCAAAGTGTCATTTCTTCAGTGTTGTCACATGAAAAGATAGACTAAAATATTTTAAAAATGTGAGGGGTGTACTCACTTTTGTGAGATACTGTATATCTAAGGAACCCTACTGGAAAAGAGATCTTTAAAATACACAGCCCATCACATACATTGTATACATTACTAGTAAAAGAGGAAATAGCACTTTTTATTGCTAGGAAGTGATAAGGAACCCTATTATGATACCAGCAAATAGAAGTAAAGAGCTCACTAACCGGATGAAAAAGATAATAAAATCACTCAACTGCTTATTTCATCGAGAGGAGATTTACAAGTCAAGAAGCCCTCGTAAGAGCCAACCATGCGTACAGATGGTCTACTTTGTGTAAAAATACAGAAACTCGAATGTGTAGCACAATTTCATTTTTTTTGTGCCAGCGGGTTCACTTGTCTGTTTCTATAGAGGGGTGATAAATGCCTAGAGGTATTAATGTAAGTATGCAGGGTGATAATAATGATTATTCTACAAGTTGCAAAGAAAAAACAAGTCAGACCTCATTAATGTATCAAACAAAGAATTCTTTATATGAAGATCAGACAGCAAAACTTCATCTCCGCCATCTCCAAAGCCTTCCTGCTCTGTTTGCTAATCTTTCTTCCTCTTGGTATTGACTTTTCCTGTTTCTTATTTTTGTCTTTTAATGCCATTCTATTATTCTCCCTCTCTCTCTCTCTCTCTCTCTCTCTCTCTGTATATATATATTTTTCCTTTCTTGTATCCTTCCTTCCTATCATTCTTTTTCCCTCTCCCACTAAAGCTCCCTCAGGAAGTACTTGCAGAACTCCAAGTTGACTGTTTCTGTTGGACTGGAGTCCCATTTTAGGTAGACCTTGTTCGGTGACAGGACTTCATGCTTCACTACCATAAAGAGGAATTGGGATGATGACACTGTCAAACATTTTTAAGCCAGACTCTTACCGGTATTTTTAGGAGGTACAGTTGTCTTCTGCAGGCACAGAAGGTTCTGCATACCCTGTCTTTCCTCTATGGCTGGCTTGAAATTTCCTGATTCATTCATTTGTAGGCTGAGGTATATGTAGCTGTTGAATTAATCATGGGTTCAGTTGTTTAATGTTAAGGGGAGAACTCGTTGTTTCCTTCCTTTAAAACACCATGATTTTTTGTTTTTGGGTTTATGGGTAGCGCCCAGGTTGTCCTCCAGCTCTTCCAAGCTGTCTTGAAGGCCTATTTTGGTTGATAGCAAATAGAAGGAGGTCATCCGCATACAGTAGGAACTTCACCTTCATTTATTTTACAGTCAACCCTGGTGCTAAGTAGGACACTAGAGCTTCAGACTATTTATTGATGTATACTGTATGTTGAAGGGAGTTGGAGATTGCAGCCTTGGCTGACCTCAAAGGCCTCCTGGACATGCTTTGTTCTCTCTCTCTCTCTTTCTATTCCCTTCATATTTCATCTCTCTCTCTCTTTATTTCTCTCTATCTTTCTCCTTTTCTCCCTCTCCTTCTATCTCACTCAAATTTCCCCTCTATTTTTCCTCTTTCTCTCTCTCTCTTTCTATCCTCCTTATATTCCCCCTTTCTAATTCTCTCTCTCTCTCTCTTTCCCGTTCCCTTCCCTTTCTCCTTTTTCTTCCCCATCTCCTTCTCTTTCACTTTCGCCATCCCCCATCTCTATCTCCATCTCCTTCCCCTTCCCTTCCCCCTTTTCCTTCTCCTTCACTTTTGCCATCCCCATCCCCATCTCTATCTCCATCTCCTTCCCCTTCCCTTTCCCTTTTCCTTCTCCTTCGTCACCTTCCCCACCCCCTTCTCATTTACTTTCCCTTTCTATTCCCCTTCCCCTTTCTCCTTCTCTTTCTCCTTCTTTGCCTTCCCCATCCCATTCTCCCTTACTTTCCCTTTCCATTCACCTTCCCCTTTGCCTTTCTCCATCTCTTTCTTCTTTTTCCCCATCCCCTTCTCCTTCACTTTCCTTTTCAATTCCCCTTTCCTTTTTGCCTTTGCCTTTGCCTTCTCCTTCTTTTATTCTTCTTCCCCATCCCCTACTCCTTTACTTTCCCTTTCCATTCCCCTTCCCCTTTCTCCTATTCCTTCTCCTTCTTTTCTTCTTCTTCCCCATCCCTTTCTCCTTCACTTTCCCTTTCCATTCCCCTTCCCCATTTCCCTTCTTCTTCTCCTTCTTTTCCCCCATCAACTTCTTCTTCTCCTTTTTTTCTGATCATTCTCTTTCCCTTTCTCCTTCTTCTTCTTCCCCGTCCCCTTCTCCTTCACTTTCCTTTTCCATTCCCCTTTCCCTTTCTCGTTCTCCTTCTTCTTCTTCCCCATCTCCTTCTCCTTCACTTTACCTTTCAACTCCCCTTTCCCTTTTGCCTTCGCCTTCTCCTTCTTTTCTTCTTCTTCACCACCCCCTTCTCCTTTACTTTCCCTTTCCATTCCCCTTCCCCTTTCTCCTTCTCCTTCTTTTCTTCTTCTTCCCCATCCACTTCTCCTTCACTTTCCCTTTCCATTCCCCTTCCCCATTTCCCGTTCTTCTTCTCCTTCTTTTCCCCCATCAACTTCTTCTTCTCCTTTTTTTCTTCCCATTCTCTCCCCCTTTCCCTTTGTCTTTCTCTTTCCCTTTCTCGTTCTCCTTCTTCTTCTTCTCCATCCCCTTCTCCTTCACTTTCCCTTTCCATTCCCCTTTTCCTTTCTCCTTCTCCTTCTTTTCTTCTTCTTCCCCATCCCCTTCTCCTTCACTTTCCCTTTCCATTCCCCTTCCCCATTTCCCTTTCTTCTTCTCCTTCTTTTCCCCCATCAACTTCTTCTTCTCCTTTTTTTCTTCCCATTCTCTCCCCCTTTCCCTTTGTCTTTCTCTTTCCCTTTCTCGTTCTCCTCCTTCTTCTTCTACATCCCCTTCTCCTTCACTTTCCCTTTCCATTCCCCTTTCCCTTTCTCCTTATCCTTCTTCTTATTCCCCATCCCTTTCCCCTTCTTTTTTAATTTCCCTTTCCTTTTCCATTCCCCTTCCCCTTTCTCTTCCTCATTTTTCTTTTTCTTCTCCTTTTCTTTCCCTTTCTCTTCCTCCTTCTCCTTCTCTTTCCGTTCCCCTTTCCCTTTCTCCTTATTTTTCTTCTCTCTCCCTATCTCCTTCTCCTTTTCCCTCACTTTCCCTTCCCCTTTCTCGTCCTCCTTTTCCTTCACCTTCTCCTTCTCCTCCCTTTCCTTCTCCTTTTCCTTTTCCTTCTCATTCGCCTCTCTCCTGTTCTTCTCCTTTCTCTTTCTTTCTCTCCCTCTCTGTCTTTCTTTCTCTCCCTTTCTCAAATTACCATTAAATGACATCAACATGCTAAAGCTTATAGAAGATTTTATTGATTGGGTTTAGAACTACCTAACAACAAAAAAAAAAAAAAAAGGAAAATTAGAGACTGCAAAGCACTACATTTATGCCTAAATATTCAAGGTCTCATGTGGACTTTCCAATGTGGAACTATTGTATTTCGTGGGTATATACCCCTGGTTTATTATGAAGGTCTTCATTTTACCATATATACTGTACATGTGCATCGCAAGAAATGGAAACACTATTTTTGGGGGTTTTTTTTTGTTTAGTTTTTGGTTTGTAATACATATTCCTTTTTTGACAAAAATTGTAAAAATACAGTCAGATTAAAAAAAAAAAAAAAAAATACAGTCAAATAAAAAATACAGTTATACAAAAAATACAGTGAATTAAAAGAGAAGGAAAAAAAAGAAATATTGTTCCATGATTTGGCAGATCCCTGCTAACTAGCTAACTTCTATGTGGCCATCTTTCTTTTGTGTACCCTCCTCTACCCTTCCCATTCCCCTTTCTCCCTTCTAACCCCCACCCCCTTCACCTTCTTTCCTCCCCCAGTAAAAAAAAAAAAAAGAAATATACAAATAAAAAGAAAATACAATTAACCACTTGCCGTCTGCTCACGCTGAGCCTACTGCGGCAAAGTGGTTCGTTATCGTCTGATGACGTAGTACTACGTCGTCAGACACTCCCCTTTCTCGGTGGCGCGCGCGCGCCGCCGGAGGCTCGCTCCCGCTGTATTCAGTCACAGCGGGAGTCGGGCCAGGGGAGGAGCGGCGGCGATCGCCGCTGCTCTTCCCCGATCGTCGGGGAATCGAGTGTGGAGATCAGCCCGCTTGTGTAAACAAAGTGGGCGGATCTCCTAAGTGACAGGCAGGGTCAGATTGCAGGGTTCAGCACAGCTGAACCCTGGATCTGTCCATGTGTCACACAGTCCCCTCCCCCCACACACGTTAGTAAGCACCAGGCATACATTAACCCCTCCCTCTCCAATAAAATTAACCCCTTCACTGTCAGTG